>NC_143055.1:48879166-49182196 GCF_052426305.1 Pelodiscus sinensis
CCCATCTTGGAAAATGATCCCTCACTCTGAGACCTTAGGGAAAAAAAACTATTCTTGCTTACAGACAACCCTCTAACCTGAAATGTATTCTTTCTGATAACCATGCCACACAACCACATCATAAACCTCAAGGAACCCAGCCCTGCAACCAAAAATGATGCCAACTCTGCCCACATATCTACACTGGCGAATTCATCACTGGAGCAAACAATATAAGCCACAAAATCAAAGGGTCATTTGACTATACATTCAGTAATTTGATCTACGCCATCAAATGCCAGCAGTTCCCCACTGCTATATATATATATTGGACAAACTGGACGGTCTCTGTGGGAAAGACTCAATGGACACAAATCAGATATGTGTAAAGGGAATATACAGAAGCCTGTTGGTGAGCATTTCAGCTTGCTTAATCAGTCTGACAGACCTGCAATTAGCTGTTTTATCACAAACCAGCTCTACAAGCCAAATACACAGAAGCCCCGGAATCCAGTTCATCCACAAATTCAATTCACATGCTAATGGACTCAATTGTGATATGGGCTGATGGGGGACTCTATCTACTTAATAACCACTGAAGGTGCTCTCAGCTCCCTAAGTGGTATCCTTCCTGTTTTAGGAATCTATCTATTGACTTCGATTTTTATCTGCTTAGGTGTAAATACCCATTCTCCAGATACTTAATGATGCTCCGTTGCCCACCCCGCTCCCTTTTTTTCTTTCTCTCCCCTCTCCTATTTATTTTGAGTTTTCATATCCCCAACTCATAACTCCAGTCATCTGAAGAAGTGGGCTATGCCCACGAAAGTTCATGATACCATCTGCATATTTTGTTAAGTCTATAAAGTGCTACCAGACAGTTTGTTGTTTTTTCTGTAACAGACTAACTTAGCTACCCCTTGAAGGTTCTCCCAATTTGTGAGTCAGTCCAATCCATTGTTTCAGCCTATCTGATTTTTTTGGCTGTTCTGCTGGCAGTATGTTAACTTGACTAAACTGAAATAACTTCACTCCACAGAATCATAGAGCTGGAAAAGACCTCAGAAGGTCATCAAGTCCAGCCCCCTGCTCTAGGCAGGACCAATCCCAACTAAATCAACCTAGCAAGGGCTTTGTCAAGCCGAGACTTAAACACCTCTAGGGATGTAGACTCCACTATTTCCCTAGGCAACCCATTCCAGTGTTTCACCACTATCCTTATGAAATCCAACCTGGACCTCTCCCACCGCAACTTGAGACCATTGTTCCTTGTTCTGCCATCTGTCACCACTGAGAACAGCCTTTCTCCATCCTTTTTGGAAGCTCCCTTCAGGAAGTTGAAAGCTGCTGTCAAATCCCCCCTCACTCTTCGCTTCTGCAGATTAAACAGACCCAACTCCCTCAGCCTCTCCTCATAGGTCATATGCTCCAGCCCCCTAATCATTTTGGTTGCCCTCCACTGGACCCTCTCCAATGCGTCCACATCCTTTTTGTAGTTGGGGGCCCAGAACTGGACACAGTACTCCAGATGTGGCCTCACTAGAGCCAAATAAAGGGGAATAATCACATCTCTGAATCTGCTGGCAATGCTTCTCTTAATGCATCCTAATATGCCATTAGCCTTCTTGGCTACAAGGGCACACTGTTGACTCGTATCCAGCTTCTCATCCACTGTAACCCCCAGGTCCTTTTCTGGAGAACTGCTACTTAGCTATTCGGTCCCCAGACTGTGACAATGCTTGGGATTCTTCTGTCCCAAGTGCAGGACTCTACACTTGTCCTTGTTGAACATCATCAGATTTCTTGTGGTCCAATCCTCTAATTTGTCTAAGTCACTCTGGACCCTATCTCTGCCCTCAATCGTATCTACCTCTCCCCCTAGCTTAGTGTCATCCGCAAGCTTGCTGAGGGTGCAATCCCATCCCCTCATCCAGGACATTAATAAAGATATTGAACAAAACCGGTCCTAGAACCGAACCTTGGGGCACTCTGCTAGAAACCGACCGCCATCCTGACATCGAGCCATTGATCACTATCCGCTGGGCCAGCTTTCTATCCATCTTACTGTCCATTTATCCAATCCATATTCCCTTAACTTGCAGCAAAGAATTTTGTGGGAGACCGTATCAGAAGCCTTGCTAAATTCAATGTATATCACATCCACTGACTTTCCCATGTTCACAGAGTCAGTTACCTCATCATTGAAGCTAATAAGATTGGTCAGGCACAATTTGCCCTTTGTGAATCCATGCTGACTATTCCTAATCACTTTCCTCTCCTCCAAGTGCCTCAAAATGGATTCCTTAAGGATCCCTTCCATGATTTTTCCAGGAATTGACCGGCCTATAGTTCCCTAGATCGTCCTTCTTTCCTTTTTTAAAGATGGGCACTACATTTGCCTTTTTCCAATCATCTGTGATCTCTCCTGATCTCCACGAGTTTTCAAAGATAATGGCCAAAGGCTCCTCAATGACATTTGCCAACTCCCTCAGTACCCTCGGATGCATTAAGTCCAGACCCATGGATTTGTGTACGTTTAGCTTTTCTAAATAGTTCTTAACCTGTTCTTTACCCGCCAAGGGCTGTCGATCTTCATCCCATCTTGGGTCACTTAGCGCATTAGTCTGGTAGCCGACCTTGTCCGTGAATACAGAAGCAAAGAAAGCATTGAGTACTTCAGCTTTCCCCACATCATCTGTCACTAGGGGTATGTCTACACTACCCTCCTAGTTCGAACTAGGAGGTTAATGTAGGCATACCGCACTTGCAAATGAAGCCCGGGATTTGAATTTCTCGGGCTTCATTTGCATAAGCGGGGAGCCGCCATTTTTAAAACCCCGCTGGTTCGAACCCCGTGCAGCGCGGCTACACGGGGCACGAACTAGGTAGTTCGAACTAGGCTTCCTAGTTCGAACTACCGTTACTCCTCGTTACTCCTCCGTCGTCTTCTTTTGGGAGTGGTGGTCGTGGAACCCCCATCCCTAGGACTACACATCCCATGCCTTCCAGTAGATGGTGTTCCCTTGTGGTTTCTTCCATGTGAGGTCCCTTCCAAAGCATTCACCACTGCAAAGCCTGTGGAGAAAGCCTGAAAGCTATTACTTACCTCTATAGCATTGGGGGATTCCCGTGCTGGCCTTTTTCCCCTTCTAGAAGTTGCATGTTGCCAGTTCTCTTCCTGGTCCTGTACTGCCCTCTCCAGGTCTTCCACCTGCCGTGCTTGCAAGATTAAACGCTGCCTTCTATTGAGGAAGTCTTCATCCTCTCTGATCGAGCGTAGGGTCGACACTTGAGTTCCAGTCCTCTAATTTTTTCTTCCAAAATGGCAACCGGCTTGCACTTAGTGCAGATGAAATCCGTTCTTTCTTCCGAGAGGAAGACAAACATGGCACACGCTGTGCAGGTAACAACAGCAGACCTATCACCATCCATCCCTGCTGTCCTGTTCGCAAGCTCCTTGGTCGTGTGCTCACTGCTTTATGACCTCCAGGACCATTCTTTTCTCCACCTCCCTTCCTTTGTCCTCAACCACCTTCACCCTAAAATTGCTGCCACTACATGTGTGAAGTAAGGATTTTAAGAGGTAGATAATTGGCTAATCATGTAGTCAATAGAATTTTTATTGACTACATGATTATTTGATAAGGGAAGAAGCGCTGTTCTGACGTCTATAATTTAAGAAGGGTGTTGATAATTTGGAGAGGTTTCAGGGAAGTCATGAGAATGATTACATTATTAGAAAACACACCTTACAGTGATAGACTCCAGGAGCTCAGTCTGGTTAGCTAAACACAGTAGACGGTGAAGGAGAGACATGATGGTAGTCTGAGTGTACCTGCATGCGGGAAAAATATTTAATATTGGGCTCTTCAGTCTACTAGAAAGGTGTAATTCAGTCCAGTGGCTGGAAGTAGTAGCTACACAAATTCAGATTGGAAGTCAGGCATAAATGTTTTAACCAGGGCTTTGGAGCGGAGCAGTGGAGCTGCAGGTTTTTGCCGGGAGCTGAAGTGGAGCCAGAGCACAGAAAAACTTGACTGTTCCACTGCTCCATTTTTTTTTCATTTTCACTCCAAAATGAATGATATTTTAGCAAAGTCCTAAAAGTGCCAAAAAGTTTCAGATTGTATAACAATTGATGTTAATATCTACTTTACTACTTTATGTAATATGTCACAGTTATTCTCACTTTGGCCGAAATCAAGATTTAATGTACAGATACAAAATTACAGAGTTTTTTGGAGATATGTTTTATTAAAGAATTTTATTAAAGAATCTACTTGCATAGATTAGTTTGGTTAGTATGTGTTTATTTTCAACCTTGTAATGTATAGCCTCATTACTTCCCAACAATTAATGTTGTAGAACAGCGATAGCACATACTAACGCTATGGCACATACCAAATTTCATTGATATATCTGTATTAAAGCATTTTTGAGATATTAAGAACTTGAGATATTAATATTTTGAATATTTTTACTGTAAAATTTCATAAGAAAAACTAACTTAATATAAATATAATATTTTATATTATGTATGTTAAAAATTAATTCGAGTTGGAGCTTACCTGGAGCAGTCACTATTGCTGCTGGAGCGGAGCAATTAAAAAATTTGATTGCTTCAAATCCCTGGTTTTAACCGTGATGGTAATTAACCATTTGAATAATTTACTAAGGATCATGGCGGATTCTTCCTCCGCGACAGCTTTTAAATCAAGATTGGATGTTTTTTCTAAAATATATGCTCTAGAAATTATTTTGAGGAAAATTCTGTGGCCTGTGCTATGCAGGAGGTCAAACTAGATGATTGCAGTGGTCCCTTCTGTCCTTTGAACTCTATGGAAATTGGCTGAAGCAAAGTGGCAAAAAGTTTATGCTGTTAATTAAGGTAACTATTTTTTATATTCACAGTGATTATACCCAGGGAAGGGACATGTCAGACATTAAACTGAATGTTGGTGGTACATAGTTCATAGCAATCAAAGCTATGATTGGAGCGCACATCCTTTGTTCTGTCCTGTGCTGCTTCAGATGACATTGTGTTTGCAAGCTGCTCTGCTGTCAAGATGCGAATTATAGCAGCTGCAGTGCTGCCAATGGTTCTTCCTCCCCTAATGCCCCCTAATCTGGGGTCCTCCATTTTTTTTAAAAAGTTTGCCAATGTCTCTGTTTATAGAACAAGAAGGCAGCTGTAGTGGGTAGTATGAATCAGAGGTCATGGATTCTGCGACTTGAATTAATCTCCCTGACTACTTCAACTTCTGCTTCTCCAGCTGGAACTGCCAGCCCCTGCGGTGGCCAGCTCTCTCAACACTCCCCCCCATTATTTTTAATAAAAGTTAAACAGGTTGCAGGCTTTTGTGAATTTTTGTTTGTTGCCTGCAACCTGTTTGTGACTTCCACTAAAAATAACCATGACACAAAATAACCTTAATTATCTGTCACTAGGGATGTTAAAAATCTGTTAAATAAGTAACCATGTAACTGCTGAAAATCTGTTACATGCTGTCAGCCCAGATCCCAAGGAGGCAGCTTCACTGAGTGTAACAGACACTGTTAGTCTAGTCATTTATATTCAGACATCCATCTCATCACCTTTAGGAAGAATCAATGACAAACTCTTAACCCTAGCTTGTGTTTAGAAACCCAAATTTTAACTCATTTCTTTCTCTCTCAAGTAGAAGGATTTAACCTTTAAAAACCAAACCAAAAAAACCCTTATTTTCCCAGTCCATAGCTGTGGGGCTTGTAATTCTCAGATGTTGTCTCTAGACATAAATAAATTCCTAAGTACAGTTTCTATTTAGACTTATGTTAATGTTTAGGTAATACCTTGTTACAATCACATGAATTGTCAATCTCAGCTAGGGATGTAAAAAAATATATTAAAATAGTAAACATGTAAACAATCAAAATCCTGTTAGTTACATAGTTAAACATCTTACCTTGGGATGTAGGGGTAGGGAGGGAAGGATGCTGAGGCTCCCGGCCCTGCGGGCTCCCAACTGCCAGCCCCACGCTCCCTAGCAGAATTTAACCGTTAACAGAAATAGGCAAGCATCGTCTTATTGGTTAACTGGTTAAACTTACATCCCTAGTCTCAACAGCAGCAAGTTGTGATGTTGCAAGATTGCTATTACGTGGAGAACAAGCTACATGTGCAGTAGTATTTTGATTTTTTTTCCCCTCTTTTGTAGTTGTAGGATTAATGTACTGACTATTTTCAAAGAAGGTGTATATCAGGTGTAACAATTAGCTGCTCTGTAATAATGTAGCTAGGCTTACTATTGGTATGTTTATTCTATGAATATACTGCATTCAATAGGAGATTATAAAGTGCTGGAGGTGGGGAAAGCAGGAAGCAAATGAGGATTAAGAGACAATGTCACAGTTATTTGCTCTGAATATTTTACTTCCTTCTAGCCAACCTGCAAAACTAGAGTGAACTACAAGAAAGGGGCTGCTTGTGACTGAAGGGCAGATATTCTTTGTGTTTACTTAAAGGTATCCCCCAATAGCTTATTATCAGGAACTAATCCTTATAGACTTTTTCTGTCACTGACTTGGTTACATGCTAAGTTCCCTCTAGGGCAGAGCAGCAGCCAGGGCTGCGGTGTGGCTGCTACTGGGGCCCCTGCATCCTTCTCCCCCCCCCTTCTTCCCTTCCCCTCCACTGGTATCAGGCTCTGAGCCCCCTTGTAGCTTCCCCCCTCTGGCTTCCCATATTGCTCTGTCCTAGGCCCCCCTCCTCCCCACTCCCTGCAAATCCTGGGTGTTGGGAGAGTCTCAGGGAGCATCACCACTGTTGGGTGTGTCAGTGGCACGCATCCGCACAAGTGCCCTTGACTTCAATATTGGCACACAAAACAAAACTCACTTGCTCAGGGATAGAAAATCTTAGAGGGAACACTGTGTTGTACCTCTGCTTTTTAAATGTAGTAAGAGCCGGGTGGGCTCTTACTATATTGAAAAGGCAGTAGTGCAGCGGTCCTGGAGAAGACAGCACAAGCCTGGACTGCTCAATCCTGGCTTTCACTGCTTCTGGGAGCTAACTGCTGTGGCTCTGCCTGCACACCCGGCTCCTACTCCATTGAAACTGCAGAGCCATGAAGGGGGTAGCAAGCACGTGCCCCCTCCCCTCATCGACTAATCAAATGATCAGTGGAAATTCATGGACTACTCGGTTAATTAAACACTGCTTATCATCCCGATTGTACATAAAAAATGGTTGAAACATCACTTATGAGGGAGAAGTGCTTAAATCATGCTTTTTAAAAAATTGCTTGTCCATTAGTGAAGAATAGTAAACTTTTGTACAGTTTCTCTGTTCAGCCAAGTTTGAAACCTTGGTTGAGGAAAAGTCAATTGATTTCACTTTTCTGCTACAACTATGGGAAGTAATTACCATGTTGTTGATGTAATTGGCACAGAGGAAATGGGAGTTTCTGACCATCTGTTTTGTATGGAAGAGTGGATAACTTAGCTGTCGTGTTCCTAAACTACTGTACTTAAGTTGGAACCTAGTTTACTTTTCAGTTTAAAGACTATCATTAGCTAAATAGTTGATAATACAAATCCTTACTCAATTATTTATGTGTGCGCTCTTACAGCAGCAAAAGCCAGAGTTAATGTTGCAAGTTGGCATTTATCAGTATTATTCATAACTTTCTCTTTTCTTTAGAGAGAGTTTTCAAAATTTGTTTTTTTAACCCAAGGATGAGATATTTGCTTTAAATCTTTACTATTTTGGGTGTATGTCTGAGAAATAATAATTTTTGGGAGGAAGACTAGATGGCTGAACTTAACATCAAACTTGTGGTTCGTCTTCAATGAAAAATAATTGCAGCTGCAGTTCAAAGAAAGAATGTTAAGGTTTTATTTATAGGAAGGTATAACTGACATTGTTTTACATGCAAAGCCACTCAAATACGTTTTTCTGTTGTACCATGGTCCCAGTTTTATAGCCTCACTGCTTGGTTATTCGTGTGGTTACCTGTTGCTGCAGCTTAAGGGTACGTCTAGACTACATGCCTTGGCTCAGCCCGGTAGTCTGGATGCTCCGTGGTAGACATCAAAGGCGTTTGTTGACCTCCCAGGTAAACCTTATCCCAGGAGGCATACCTGGGAGGTCGACAAATGCCTTTGATGTCGATGGCGGAGCGTCCAGACTACTGTGCTGAGCCAACAAACAGCTGATTGGCTCAGCGCGGCAGCCATTTAAACTTAAATGAAGCGGCGATTATTTAAATCGCTGCTTCATTTTCCTATGCCAGGTAGCCTAATCTACATGCCTCTGTCGCCAGAGGCATGTAGTCTAGACGTACAGTAAGATATGGGGAATGTATAAAAGCAGTTGCACAATTCCTTAATGCAGTCTTGCCCTTGTCTTAAACTTAATGTTATGTTTAAGGCCAAAACCATAAATGCATGAATTAGTATTTCAATATTACATTTAATATGCCCACATTACTAAACGTGGTCTGAAGATAGATTTTTTTTTTTTGCGCTTTAAAATGACTGGCAAGTGTGTTGAAATTTGACTTCGTTATAAAATGGTCGTTTATATGCAATTCTTTGTACATTAACTTGGTATAAAAAGTAACAATGCCCCTGATTTTTCAGATGACAGTAGAAATTGGTGGGAGCTGTAGGGGTTTGGCATATCTGAAAATCAGATCCAGTATATCTGTATGTTAATTGAGTTTCTACTATGTAATATGAAATTCGCTTTCTATATTACAAACTGTTGCTGGCATTGCTATTAGGGATGTTAGAAAGCGGTTACAAGATTATTGATGCCACTGATATAGAAGCAGCAGCATGGGGTGGCACACAGAAGCTGGTCTGCAAGGAGGAGACCTAGTTTAAAAAAGATCCCCGTGCAGATCGGCTCCCACCTGCTGACACACATTGCTGCTTCTGTATCAGAAGCAACAGCACGGGGTGGCAGGTGGCTCCCCTGCATATTCGCATATTCTTCATTGAAAATTTGGACTGGCGGGCTGGGACTGAGCCAGCCTGTCAGTCTGAGTTTTAAATTAAGAGATCAGAGAGCAGGAGGGGGTTAAGCAAACCAATAAGCAATCACATATTGGTTAAATGGTTTGCCGAATATCCGTTAACACCCATAATTGCTATGTTGGTAATAGGTGTGATCTTGGACTAACAGCTGTGTGCTGACAAAAGTCTCTAGATTGGACATAGCTGTACTGGGAAAAGTGTACTTTTACCAGTATAGCTCATCTTGCTTGGAAGGTAGAAAGATAGAGAGAAAAAAGAAACAAAAGTACAGTTTTGCTGGTATGAGCCAAATCTGCACTGGGAGCACTTTGATAGTGTAGTTAGCAAAGCACTCCTAGTGTACACTTGGCCTAGGTTTGTCTTTTATACTACTTTAAGGGGCATAGTCAGTACTTAGCACAATTTTAAGAAATTCTACTGGGGGGGAGGGACGGTTTAAGCTGTGTAACTATCTCAGCTTTTTTTATCACTTTCTTTGAAGGATTTGGAAGAGGACTGATACAAATTATGCTATATTGACTATAAATGAGAAGTAAATGTGCAGTTTGGTTCCCTCTAAGCTGCGTGATGCACAACCCTGCAGCTGCTTAATGAGCCCTGCCCAGCTGAGGGCTCCATGCAGAAATTCCTGGATGTGGGAGAGGCACTTCTGCTTAGGCTACAGCAGTAGCTCTGTGCACAGAGCCCTGAGCTCCTCGTTGGGCAGGACTCATTAAGTAGTTGTGGGGCCATGCTACTGCACAGCTTAGAGGGAACCCTGTTTACCAATCTGGACTTGTGCTTCCCTTTTGGTAACTGAAATCAAAAATCACACACTACCTAGTATTTTCTTAAAATGCCCAATAGTCTGTCCACTTACTTAACATATTTTTCTTCTCTTAGGTTATATACATCACCAAAGAAGAAACTGGTCCCAGTGCAGAAATCTGTTAGTCCATTAGTTTGGTGCAGGCAGGTACTCGACTATCCAAGTCCTGATATTGAATGTGCTAAAAAATCACTGATCCACAGGCTTGAACAGACAATGTCAGGTGAGTTCAGTGTGTGTGTGTGTGTGTGTGTGTGTGTGTGTGTTGATGATGTATTTACATTTTAACATCAAACCTCATTTTAGAATAAATATACATTATCTATATTCTTCCAGTAATTTGAGGGTTGAAGAAGGTTCTTCACTTTCAATTTTTTGTTACATTTTTCAGATGGCAATTCACTCTCTGTTTTGGGACATGTTAGTAGAAGTAAGCAATAGACTAACTGAATCACGAATCCAGTAGTTTATGCCACCAGTAATTATATTTTGGCCAGTTTCTATTTCATCTCAAGGCAAAACACTCAATCTGGAATTTGTCTGCTGCCTTAGTTAAAAGTTTAAACTTTTGAGGGGAGAATGAAAACTATCAGGTTGATAAACACTGCATTTAACCTTAATAAGTTTAGGTATGCAGTTAAACTCCGTGTTAAAGTGTTTATCTCTTCTTGATTAAGAGATGGATGAGATGGACTATTAAGCCAGATAATAGTTTTGGGGGACAGTGGAATTTTCAGTGGATTTGAGATATTGGTTATTCCTTTCCATCCTCCCAACTCTTGTTCTCCTAATGGGAGTTAGGTACTTAGTACCTAGTACAGTGTTGGGCAATCTGTGGGCCACATGCGGTCCATGGGGATTTTGTGTGTGGCCTGGCCTGTAAGACTTCTTTTTTTACTGTTGTCCATGCGAAGGGTTGCCTTATTCCTCTGGTTTCTGTGTGTGGAGTTTTTTCCTACTGGCATTACTGAAGTGACACACAAGTAAAGCAAAGATACATGAAGTGAGGTGCATGCTTGATTGCACACAACACTGACTGTAAGAGCTGTGTGCTTTCTCTGCATTCTATCAAAGTGCTATTATGGTTCATTCGCACCACACAAATTCTATGTACATAAATGGAGTTTGCAAAACTACCCTATCCCAGGAGAGAGTCTTGGTTATGACAATCTCATGGCCAGCTGAGATGGAGGGCCACCCATGTGGGGTACTCACTACCCTACATCAGTGGTCCCCAAAGCGGTACCCGTGGGCGCCATGGTGCCCGCTGGGGCATTTGTAGACACCCGCCCCCCGGCGTGCGGCGCACTGGAAGCGCAGGCCCCAGGCGCGCGGCGCTCGGGCGGCCCCAGCCCCGGGGCACATGCGGGAGTGCGGCGCCGGTGCTGGCCTTAGGCACGCAGCTCAGGCGGCGGCGCCAGCCCCGGGCCCACGGCACAAGGGGCTCGGGCGGCCCCGGCCCTGGCGTGCCCCAGGACGCGCGGCCCCCGGGCGCCCGGCGCGTGAGTGGCCCCGCCCCCGGGAGCCTGTAAAGGTTGGGGACCGCTGACCTAGTGAGAGGGTACTCAGAGACAGAATCAAGAACCTAGTTTGTTCTTTTCTTTGCCAAATAGCACTACTTTTCCATTAGAATCCCATAACCCTTGACACTTATTTACAATCTTTAATTCTCTTCTGTCTCCATGTGGGATTTTGCTGATTTTTAAATAAAATATGAACAAGATCTGCTGTCAAGTAGATCACAGCCTTTCCTCCTGTTCTCTCAATCCCATCACCTCCCAGTTATTAACAGTAAGCTTACTCTCTCCTCTCTCCTTTTACTTTTCTTTGCATTAGCTACTTCAAATTAAAGTATTACCTTCTCTCTACTAACCTAAAAAAATCCTCAGCCTTTATTGTACACACCTGTCCAGTTAGCAGCTCATCTCCTTTTACTTCTGTATTTCTTAACACATTGAATGTGCCATTCCCTAGGGTTCCCATGTTCCTGTTCTTGAACTACGCCTTGAAAACCCCTTTAGCCTGACTTCTGCCTTCTTGATTTCATTTTGACTTCTTTCTGGCTAAAATTTCAAGGGCCTGGATTTCATTTTGTCCCCTTTGCTCCTTTCTACAGTCAGTCTCCTCTTTCTTCCTGATATCATGTCCTCTCTGGACTTTTATGGCTCCTTGTTTGCTTCCTGCCTTTGGTTCTGATTTCTCTTAGTGGGCTGTTGCACTTGTCTCTCCTGCTCTGAGATCTACAAAGCTTTCTCCTTGGCTATTGCCTGTTACCCTTTCATACCCTTTATCTGGAACGATCTGATTTGTCTGTTTTTTCAACTATTGTCTTAAGGTAGATTTGTGAGATCGTGTTATCTAAAGTTTCTAGACAATCTTAGAATATTAGAATATTGGAAATGGAAGGGACTTTGAGAGGTCATGGAGTACAGTCCCCTGCCCTCATAGCAGGACCAAGCACTGTCTAGACCAGGGCTACTCAATGTTGGGAGCTGTGGGGGCCACAGTGATACTCTCAGCACATGCCGAGAGCCACAACTTAAGTGTGGTTGCATATACATGCAAATATACATGCAAATAGCTTCTTTCACACTGATGGACATAAATACAAAGCACTTCTCACAATGCCCCGGCGCTCCCAGCACCTCCTCTCTGGGGACTAGAAATGCCGACACCCATACCTGTGTGTTCCAGCCAGCCCATCCGCTTGCGTCTTTCAATGCTCACCCCGACTAGGAGACGCCTTGCTATTGTAGAACATGTTCCCAGTGGAAGCTATGTTCAAAGGATTGCACCCATGGGCTGTGTGTGGAGTCCCGCGTAAACCTAAACCGTACTGTGGACCACAAAAAAAATGGGCCCTTGTCTAGACCATCCCTGATAGATTCTATCTAACCTGCTCTCTAGCCTCTTCAGCCACTTCACAGCAATTCTGGGCTGGACTGTGGCCTGTCACTGGTACTGACAGTAGGAAGCCTTTATCTTCTGTGTGCTCAGAGACCCCTTCTCTCCCCCCTCCCTCACACCTTGTTGGCACTGAGGATGTTAAGAAGCAGGTAAATGACTGACCATGTGATCAATACAATTTGTATCGACTACATAATTAGTTGATAAGCCTCGCTGTGGCTCTGCAGTTTAAATGTAATAGGAGCCAGGCATGCAGGCAGGTCCCAGACCCAGTGCAAGCTGGGACTGAGCAAGTTCAGCTCACACCGAGTCCCAAACCACTGTGCCTCTGCATTTTAAATGTAGTAAGAGCCACTAGACTCTTACTACATTTAAAATGCAGAGCTACAGTGGAGGTAGGCCTAGGACCCAGTGCGAGCCAGGACTGAGTGTTCCTGGACCGCTTCACCTCTGCGTCCCCTTCCCTTCTCTCCCTGCACTGCGGAGATGGTGCTGAGGGAACCAGTAGTCAAGTAGTGACTCAACTAGCTGCTTACATTCCTAGCTGGCGCTTCGGCAACATGGAGGAAGTTGGTTTGAATGCAAAGGGGGACAAAAGCCGAACTAGGGAGACAGAAAGGAATAGGTTGGGACAAGCTGTCTAAGGCTGGGACTGGATGGGAAATTGAGGGAGAGAAACTGGGATTGACTGGACAAAAGGACTGGGAGGCTGGGCTGGGAAAGAGAATTCTGGAAGCTGGTGTGGACAGGAATGTTGCCTGGGACAGTGGGACTCTGATTAGGAGCCAGTGGAAGGGAAGAGATGGGTTTTACAACAGAGGTGAGGAACCTAAGGCCCAGGGACCACATGCGACCCCCAGCTTGCCTGGATCTGGTCCCTGAGGCTTGGGGCTCCCTGCCCAGCATTGGGGAGTTTGCTCTGGTGCTCCAGCCCTTCCCTCGCTCCACTACCCCTCTTAGGACTGGAACACACAAAATATACTACCCAAGCCCCCCTAGGCTCAGGTGTGCAAGGGGAATGTCTTTCTCCATGTCAGTGAGGGGTTGATTGGGTTTTTTTGCTCCTTGTGTGCGGTCCCCGACTGATTTTTTTTTCTGTGCATTAGCAGCCCCCAATACAAAAAAGGTTCCTTACTCCTGTTTTACAAGGAGCTGTGATAAGGAATCAGTGGAGGAAAGGGGAGACAGATGTGACAAGGAGCTGAGATGCAGTGGAGGAACTGGGCTGGGCTTGGCAAGGACATTAGAACAAGGAGTTTGGGATGACTAAGATTAGATCAGTGGTCTGGGCAGAGAGACTAGGACTGAGAGCTGAGGAGAGGGGAGATAGGACAAGAAACTAGATGAGGCAATTGGAACTGGCTGAGCAAGGAAACTGGTGAGACAGAATTAGGACAGAAAGGTAAACTTGGGACTAAGAGAGCCCGAAAGGGGAGACTTGGCTTGGTTGACTCAGGAGACTGGGCTGAAGAGTAGGGGTATTAGATGCAGTTTATTTTAGTAATCATGTAGTTGCAACAATTTTTAGTGGTTACATGGCTACTAAAATACTCCCCCTGGGGTGGGGCCAGCAGCCAGTGTGCTCCCGGACCCTCTGCCACTCTGCTCTGTTGCCTCTGTATCAGAGGTAGCAGTGAGGGGTGGCAGGCAGAACTGGTCTGTGAGGGGAGCTAGTATAAAAATCAGCTCCCCATGCTGACCAGCTCCTGCCTGCCACCCCACATTGCTGCCTCTGTTAGAGAGGCAGCAGCATGGGATGGCAGCAGCCCCTGTCAGGGGTGGGGCTAACCTTGCAGTGGAGAGAGGCTGCTCCTGCCTCCTGTCTGCCACTCTATCAGAGGCAGTGGTGGGGGACAGGTGGCTCCACAGGAATTAGCATGGGAACTTTTAAGCTGGCTCCCCACTGGCACTGCGTACTGCCTCCCCCACCTTGCTGCCTCTGATACAGAGGCAGCAAGTGGGGGCATTGCTTGTAGTCATTTGGATTAACCAGTAAGTCTAGGCTTATTGGTTAATCATTTAAATGGTTACAGGTTGGACCTCCTTAACTGGGACTCTCTGGTCCGGTAACATCCAGATGTTGTTGGACCACAAAGCCCAGGTATAGGGAGATCACTTCTGTCCCACAGCTTGTTGAGGGGGTGCAGAGACTCAGCTGGGAGCCATGGGGGCAGGGCGCAGACGGGCACACGGTGCAGCAGGGAGTTTTGGCTCCTGCGGACAGGTGGTAGCGGGGCCTGGCAGTGGCAGCCACAGAACTCTCACCCTGGCTGTAGAGCTCGGGGATGGCAGTGGTAGCTGCGGAGCTCTTGCCCCAGGCCTTGGAGCTCCGGCAGTGTCAAAGCTCTGTCTCCGGCTGCAGAGCTCCAGCCCCGGCGGAAACCCAGGTGATCTATCTCTGGCTTTGAAGCTCTGACCCCAGCGTCAACCATGGCTGGGCAGACAGCAACAGGGGTAGGCTGGAGCCCTAGTTGGGGGTGCAGCAAGATAGCACTGGTCATGTTGGGAGGCAAATCCCCCAATTCAGGATGGGTCAGATTCCTGACAAGGGAGGGTCCAAATTGTATATGCTAACATCCCTAATGAAGAGTGGAGTATGAGACTTGGCAAGGAAGTGTGACAATGACCTAGTTGTGATGGAAAGACAGAACTGGGTCAGAGATGGATTGCAAGTAATGGGACAGAAGAGCCTCTGCCCAGTAGGGAAAACTCCTCCAGATCCTGGAATGGAATCCAAGATTGCTGAATCTCACCATGCCTCTGCTGTTAGCAAATACCTGTGAAAGGAACGGGCACATTGTGTGTCATTTGCTTCTAGTCCAATAAGCAATGTTGTGTATGGTGGAACCAGGGTTCTAATCCTGCTGCTGATCTAGGCAGGGGTCAATATGATGCCACCAGATGGAAATATTAACAATTATTTTGCTTTTAAGAAAAACCTAGCTTCTGTGCAATTTTCTATGTTTATAGAACACATTATGAAGTTGCAAAATCAAGAATTCAGAAGTTAAGAAATGCCATAATTAAGGTTGCTTGTGGAACTTTAATTTATCCCCCTTGGGCACATGCAATTAAAGACTATCATAATGCATCATTACATATACTTAGCATGGACAACTTCTGTCCAAACAGTTGATTTGAGAGAGTGATAAGCAACTGAAAAAGGTTTTATAATAGGAAGTGTTAAGCAACTATAGTAGGCAGTGCTATGAATCCCATCTATATCATATAATGTGAAAATCTATCCCTATATTATATATTAAACATCTTGTGATTATTAAATTAAAAATGGCTAGCCAGTAGCAAGTGGTATAGGTTTCAAGGTTGTTTCGCTATTGGGTTTCCATGTGACTGCAGTGCATGAGTGTCATTGGCTTCGTCTTTCTTGAAATAATTCTGTTGAATGTTCTATCATTATTTTGCTCATAAAAATGAGTCCTGTGAGTAGCATGGTAAGGATATCCAGATGTCCTTGCATCATATGCACATAAACCAAAACAGTCAGGTGGGATTAATTTAAGGCTAAGTGATTTCCTGAGCCTGTAAAACTGGGAAGTAAAACTGAATCAATTAAAAAGAAACTTGAGACTGTGACTGATAACAGAATACTGGCATTTATAAAAACCTGTTACTTGCCTGTCTTTTGTTTTTAAAAAAAGTCCCACAACAAAAAGGATTTGGGAACATAGGAACGGCCATACTGGGTCAGACCAAAGGTCCATCTAACCCAGTATTCTGTCTTCAGACGGGTCAGGGGCCAGAGGAAATGAACAGAACAGGTAATGTTCAAGTGATCCATCCCGTCACGCTTCTGGCAAACCCCTGCTCATTCTGGCTAGTAGCCATTGATGCATCTATCTTGTAGCACTTTATCTAGCTCTTTTTTGAACCCTGTTATAGACTTAGCCTTCAGCATCCTCTGGAAAGAGAGTTGATGTGTCCATTGTCACAAGACAACCATAATTTAAATTGCGCTTTCATTGTGAAATCTTTGGGGGCAGTCTGTTTAGTACAGTGCTGGATATATTATCTGTGCTTAAACATTTGGTGCAAAAAGTATTATTCGTGTAATTTCTTATATAGCACAAATAACTGTGAATACGTGCATAGCAAGAACTATTATCACACCACTCATAAAATGGAAAATCCATTTTTGAGTTAAGCATTGAACTATACATTAGGTCCATTTTATACTTACTGACAAATTTTATTTCTGGTCAGTTTGAATTACTATTGAAGCTGCCAGAATAAATTTGCCAGCTGTGATTTTCATTATATTAAAAAGTTTTGGATTTAAAAAAGATTGGCCATGATTCTGAAAACTGATCCATTAATAAAAATAGCTTAGGCATGAACTGCTAACATATTTGAAAAAGTCCCATTAGGAATTTAATAATTTTTGCCAGAAGGGAGAATATCAGTTGTAGTGATATTTGTCAAAAGTAGTTACTGTACATTAGATTATGAAAGTTTCCAAATGCAGGCTTTTTCTTGGGGAAGCAGAAGTCGGGAGAGACTATACGTTGTTCTGTGGAATATTCTGAAAATTCATGTAGACCAGCATCATTCATCCTTGATAAATTATGATGTATTAAGGTAACCAGACACTTCCTGTTAAAAAAAAAAAAAACCTCTGTTCAGTTGCTTATAACTTTGCCAGACTTTAACCAGAGTACTTAGCGTTAAGGAGCACTTTATATGTTCAAATCACAGTTCTCAAGGCTTCAAGTCAATTGTAGCTTCGAGTGCTCAGCACTTCTGTAAAGGAGACCTCAGAATCTGAAGTCATGCACCAGGACCTTGAAGTTCACACTGGTAAAATGTTTTGTGTGACTTATTAAGTATTGTCTAGGACAAGGGTGGACAATAATTTTTGATCGGGGGCCACTCTAAGATTTTTGGAAAGTGGTCAAGGGCCACACTTCTTTATGGAAGAGGTGTAGGGTTTGGGAGGGAGTCGGGGTGTAGAAGGGAGGTTGGGGTGCAGGAGAGGGTGTGGGGTCTGAGAGGGAGTTTAGGTGAAGTAGGGGATTGTGACCTGGGGCAGGGGATTAGGGTGCTGGGTCTGGAAAGGAATAGGAGTGCAGGAGTGAATTTTAACCTGGGGGGAGGGTTGCAGCAGGAGGTGCAGGGTTTGGGAGGGAATTGTGATCTGGGGAGGTGAGCAGAGTACTTGGATTGTGTAGGGAATAATTCTGGACACTCTGGATGCAGGTGAAAACAAGCAGAAGATGTATTATGCACCAGTGCTGATGGAGTACCAACCAGAGGTTAACCTGGAGAGCACTAGTTAATCAAAACATTACAATGAATTATAGAGGCAGCAGGTGGGTGGAGTGGAAGCAATTTCATAGGTCCTGCTGGCAAGACTTAATGAGCACATAAGCCAATAAACTACGAAGGTTACACAGCATCTCTGCCCATTGCCAATTAAACATCTTATCAGTAAAGCAGGTAGTTATTCCTAACAAGCTAAATAAGTTAACATAAACAGAAGACATGTTGATGGCAACTTTGTTTGCTGAAATTATGATGCATCTACTGTAGAATGATTACTGCCTCACGTTGGTGTGGTCCTTGGGATCCTAGTTCATTATCTAGAATTAAAGGAGACAGTGAGAACGACTTCTGTGAAGTTTGTTTTGGTACCAGCCAGGGTTTTATTGGAGTGAGGCCCTCTTGGAATGTGGTTGCCAGGGCAACCAGGGTCATGGTAGCTGCTTGTTCTGTGAGTTCCCAGGCCTCAAATTTAGGATATGAAAGAGTTCTTAGCAGAATACCATGGACAGCCTCAGTTTACCCCTATAGATGGTGACCTAGTGTGGAAGGAAGTAATGGCCTGAGGCAGAGAGTTAGGAAGTGGCAGGGGCTGGGGTGCAAGAGGCAGGGGCTGAGATGTTGGAGGCAGGCTCTGGCTGAGAGTCTCTTACCTTAGGTGGCTCCTAGCCAGCAGTCCAACAGGGTTTCTGAGGCAGGCTCCCTCCTGCAGCAGCGCCAACCACAAAGGTTCCCTCCCTATGCTGCTTAGGGCCGTGCGTCACGGGAGTGGGGATTGACATTGTGCATGTTCCCTTGATGCCAGGCCAATTGGGTTGTGGAGCATGCAAAGTGTCTCGCCTCCACCCGTCACACAGTGCCTACAGGGAACTGCCAGCTGTTTTGAACCCCTGGTGATGGGGGAGAGGAGATTTTGTGCCAGTCATTGCACCTTGGGGGCAGGGGAGTGTGCAGAGTTTTTCACTCCCTGCCAAAGGTCACCACCTTTGGCAGGGGCATAGATGGAGCTGCCAGCTGTTCAAAATGGGTGGCAGTTCCCTCTTGGCATTGTGTGATTCTGGCAGGGGGCAAGAGAGTTTGCATGCTTCCCTGGCCCCAGCTACAATGATTGGCCGGGGGTCAGAGAAGTGTGCAAAATCGCCTCTCCTCTTTCCCCCAGTGCCAGGGTCATATGGTTGTCAAGGGAACCACCAGCCATTTTGAACAGCTGGCTGCTCCATCCATGCACCCTTGGCGCGCGCGCGTGTGTGTGTGTGTGTGTGTGTGTGTGTGTGTCAGGGTCTGTGGGTGGAGGAGCACGCAAAGTATGGCGGGAGGGCAATCAGGGCCTGAGAGTGGAGGAGCACGCAAAGTATGGCGGGAGGGCAATCAGGGCCTGAGGGTGGAGGAGCACTCAAAGTATGGCGGGAGGGCAATCAGGGCCTGGGGGTGGAGGAGCACACAAAGTGTCTCGCGTCTCCTCCCCTCCCTCCCACTAAGGCGGGTCATGGGGCCAGATCAAATGGCTTGACAGGCCAGATTGTGCCCAACCCTGGCCTGGGAAGTTTGGCAGAGATAACAATAGAATTCAGACTTCCCTGGTGGCAGTCAGCTACTTTAACCATGAGATCATCTTTTATCTTTCTGCAATCTCCTACTTCATTCATGTGTCACCTTTCAGCTTCCACAACAAATGAAGCAAGGGGCTCTAGGGACAAGTTGCCTTCACTGTGCAACCCTGAGTCCTCTCCAGAGTAGGTTCATCCTGTACACCAGAGTTCCTTAAAGTGTGGAGTGCATCCACCTAAGAAGGTACTGAGGACCATTTTGAGGGGGTGGCGGAGAGAGCACTGTTGTCCAAGCCAATCCACCTAGAGAGTGGACAGGGAGTGCTACTCAATTCTGTTTCCAGCCCTGGCCCCAGCTGCTGACCCAGTCTCCTTACCCCTGTCCAAAACCCTCTATTCCGGGAGCTGTGGCCCAGGAGTGTGGACAGTGATAAAAGAGGCTGTGACCCTGGAAAGTTTTGGGGGGGACGACTACTACTACCACTATACTGAATGAGCGGTCCTGGGGAAAGACTAGTATGTGACTATGTAAGTAAAGACTGTATTACAGGGGTGGGCAATAATTTTGGAAGGGGGGGCCACTTCATAGATTTCAGGTGGCTGTGGGCTGACCGGCAAGGGGCAGGGCCTTCGGCGTGTTACCAGCAAAGGTGCACTATTAAACTAAATTTAATGGGCCTGATCTTAAACTATGTTAAATGCCTTTGTCCCAGAAGATGGTCCGACCTGGAAACCACCGTATCTGTCACCGGTGGATTTCTCAGCTCGAGTCCGAATAAACAGACACGTATAGTGTTCAAATTTAACAGTATATATTGTAAAGTACAACAGATAACAGGTAAGTTAAAACAATGGATTACAAACAATGAACTGATAAAACAACCTCTCACCCTCTGATATAATAGAAGACAGGATAGATATAACAAACGGCAGAACTTTATACTCAGGGTACGTCTAGTCTACATGCCTCTGTCGCCAGAGGCATGTAGATTAGGCTACCAGACATAGGAAAATGAAGCGGCGATTTAAATAATCGCCGCTTCATTTAAATTTACATGGCTGCCGCGCTGAGCCGACAAACAGCTGATTAGCTGTTTGTCGGCTCAGCGCGGCAGCCATGTAAATTTAAATGAAGCGGCGATTATTTAAATCGCCGCTTCATTTTCCTATGTCTGGTAGCCTAATCTACATGCCTCTGGCGACAGAGGCATGTAGTCTAGGCGTACCCTCAGTTTGTCAGAGGCAGCTTGAAGCTCAGGACCTTCAACCCTTTAGCTAGTGCTAGCTTTCAGGGGAGGAACACTGAGGGGTCCTGATGTTCCGGTGTTAGCAGTGGTATGGCAAACAGTTCAGTTCACTACATAGTCCCTGCCTTTGCAATGGACCAACGTACAGTTTGTGGATTGCAGGCAGAGCACTTCTGGGTGCTTTGAAGGGCCTTCGCCACAACAGGCGAAGAACGGTGGAAGAAGCTCTGTGGTCACAATCCCAGTGGTGTGGGGAGAAGCAGGTAGCTGAGGCTCGCTGAGCTATTGCTACAGCTGTGGGCCAAAGCACCCTGTGGGCAGCAGCGGAGTCGGGTCAGGTCTGTCACTGGACTGGGCCTTCACCACAGTCTTCAACAACGGAATGACTCTCCTCCAGGATGGTACAGGAAAACTGCCAACCCAGTCTCCTCAGGAATCTGGATTTTATAGAGCCCAAGGAGGGAAAACTCCTTTCCGGCTTGGTTGAACCTACCAGAAGCACTAAGCTCCTGCCAGCATAGCTCCTAGGATCATAAGAACATGCAAGCTGCCTGACAAGGCAGTGATAAAAATAACATTACAGGACATTTCAGACAAAAACTAATAAAGTCTAATTGCTTCAGCCTGGCAAACAATACCCTTTGAATTTTCTTTAAAGAAACACAGTGTAAACCAGGTACATGATTCTTTCTTTTTTGCTCTGGAATTTAAATATGACATCTATGTTGGCTGCCTTATTCTGCATCCATGATGACTTTGAGTTTAAGGTGCTGCAGCCTCCTCCTCCCTCCTGCCACTTTAACCCAATCTCCTCCTCTTCCCCAGAGTCAGGCAACCTCAGCCTCCTTGCTGTAAGCCAATCCTCATCCCCTCCCCCAGAGCCCTTCCCGCCTGCTCTAACCTAATGCCTGGATCCTGGAGCCACCACCACACCTCTTTCAAGGCGCTGGGATGCGTGCTCAGAGTGGCCAGCCATGAGCAGCCCAAGCGTGTGGCTCTCAACCAGCAGGAGCTGCATTTCTTTAATCAAAGTGCTGCATGCGGCTCAAGAGCCATGGGTTGGACACACCAGTACTAGTCTTTAGAAGAAGAGATAAGTGGTGGGAATTCAGTCTTATTGTGTTGGGTGGGGGGAAATGTTAGGGTTATTGTACTGTCTTTTTTTGTTTCTTATGATTGTATGTGTCTGGAGCCTAACATAGGCATTTGTTTTAAATAAAAAGGCTTATCTAAACTGCCACTTTACTACCATGTTGACTGATTTTAAATAGTCATGTTGATCTTTACCAATTCCTTCAGTGTGTCTTTTTCCCTTTTTCATACAGCCCTCAAGAGACAGAGTTTATATAGTAATCCTTTCAATGCGGTCAGTTACACAAGCTCATATAGTCCAAATGCTGGTAGCCCTTACAGCAGTGGTTTCAACTCGCCTTCCTCAACACCAGTGAAACCTCCATTAGCAAAACAGCTCATATTTCCTGGTAGCTCAGGTAAGCTACAGTTCTAAAAATGTCATGTGCTCTTGAGTTGTGGGTTAGACTGGCAAGGAGTTAAATCTTAAGTGTATTAAAAAAATACTATAGTAACATCTGGAGTTCCAGTAGAAAGCCTGCATCATATGTAAGAAACTAAATTTGACCAGTTTATTTTGGCATAAGGTATATTAATGCTGCTTCCCTCAGGGTCTGTACTAGTCGAGTATATGTAACATGGACAAAGGTTCCATGTAACTTGATTATAAGGATGAAAGAAAAACTACATTTATTAAAAGGTTTGATGCAGGCTTTTGGAATGTAAATTATAACTTAAGTCTTATCTGCACTCATACAGCTAGCATCAGTGCAGATGATCTTGTGGTACCAACAACCATGTAATTGAGGTGAAAAGTGGGGCGTGTGTGAATGAATGAACGAACAGGATGTGTTGAAACTTTGCAGTGACACATACAATAACATTTGGCCATGTATTTTACTTTTATCTTTGACTTTTTGACTGTCGGTTTCTCTGGGATATCAGCAGACATAATGGGGAAAGCTTCAGTCTCTTGGGAGCATCAGCAGATCACTTAGAGGATGGGGAAGGCATTAGAAATGTGAAAGACTTTCTAGCAGCTTGTATAATTCTGCAAATGTTAATAAAACAGCTTTAAACGAAAGCTGTGGGTTGCTGAAAAGGAACAGTATATACAAAAAAGGATTTTTTGTACCTAAGTTATATAAGTATTAAATGCCAGGAAGTTTATAAATTCAGAGGCTACAGCCAGCAAGGATCCCCTGTTAATCATGTAGTGTGATCTGTTATATAACACAGGCCAGAGGCCTTCACCAAAATAATTTGCTTAGAGTAGAGCACATCTTTTAGAAAGTATCAGGGGCAGCCATTTTAGTCTAGATCTGCAAAAGCGACAGAGTCCTGTGGCTCCTTATAGACTAACGGAGGTATTGGAGCATAAGCATCTGACAGAGCATGTGCATCTGACGGAGGTATTGGAGCATGTGCATCTGACGGAGTGGGTCTTTGCCCACGAAAGCTTATGCTCCAATACCTCCGTTAGTCTATAAGGTGCCACAGGACTCCTTGTTGCTTTTAGAAAAACATCGAATCTTGTGGAAAATCCACCACAGTGTTTGAAAATGATTTTCAATGGTTAATTCCCCTCACTGTGTTTCTGTTTTGGGAAAAAAAGCCTTATTCGCTATTGGAATTTGTTTAGTGAATAAGCTCTTTTGCTTGATAGCGGGACATCCAGCCTTTTACCCACTAGTAGGCACAGTACTGCTGATACACTAGTAGCTACAGAGATATTGTAATACACTGCAGAGTATTCTGTAGGTTTTCTTTTCTTTATTCTTTTACAGGTCATTTTAAATGTGCAGCAGATAGAAATCCTCCACTAAGCCCACAGTCCTCTATAGATAGTGAATTAAGTGCTTCAGAAATGGATGAAGATTCTATTGGATCAAATTACAAGCTAAATGATGTTACAGATGTGCAAATTTTAGCACGGATGCAGGAGGAAAGTAAGTACTTTCTGCACTGAAAGGCAGGTGGTTTTTGATTACATAACTCTTTTAAACTTCAGCTGCAGACTTTTAAAACTTTTTTTATGCATCAGCAGGTGAAAAGATGGTAAGAGGAGCAGGAATTGCTTGTCAAATAGATGTCCCTAATAGCAAAATGAGAGCAGCAAATTACTACATGGGAAAACCAGTTTTGAAATGGTCTTCCAAACTTGTGCATTAGGCCTTGCACTCTTAAGTTCTTGGATGGGATAGTGATGGAAAATTAGTACAGTTCGTGTGCAGTTCTATACTCTGACTTTTTTTGTAATGTGACTGGCTGACCCTTTTGTTTTCTGGTTAGGGGAGGGTAAAGTTGTTGTGAAGAGCTTGATTTAGAGGTAAGGAGCAGAAGAAATACTGGAGGATAGGAGAGGCAAAAAAAGAAAGTTAGTTGGTCTCCTGTTATCCCAAGTCCCTTCTCTAGGGGACAAACACTGTCTTGATGAACTCAGTGCTTAAAGCCTGGAAAGAATAATCTCTGACATTTGTTCTCACAACAGGTACAGATTGGGAAAATAGTCATGCACGCTCCCTGAGTTGTGATGTAGCCCTTTTTCAGTTTGTTGGTTTCATTTTGGGTTCTGTGGAGATTGCCAAAACTGCTAATTATCATGGATATCAATCCACCAGAACAGTTCTCAACTGCTTTGTGGTTCACTTGCTGGTGGTTTACCAGTTGCTTAATAATGCTGTAAGAGTTGCATTTAATGCTCTCCTAATACGATTTTTCTAGGTAAGAAAGCTCTGTAGTTGCTGCAGTGTTATGAGACACAAGTGAAGGGGAGGTGAGCCACAAAACATAAGATGTAGTCCACATTGTGGGGTAAAAAAAAGTGGTTTTGAGGACCCTGTCACAGGAAAGGGACTGAGGTCAGCTCCTTAGTTCAGATAACTTTGTTAATGCTGATCTGGGATGAAATGGAATCCTCAAATAAGAGGAGCTAGAATTTGCTAAATAACTTTGAACTTGGTGTAGGCATTTGTGTAAACCATCAATATGGTATTAGCCATTTTTACTCTAAGGTAATATGTAAACTGTTCTTTCTTTTGTCAGGTCTGCGGCAGGAGTATGCAGCAACTACTTCTCGACGTAGTTCTGGTTCCTCTTGCAATTCTACCAGGAGAGGCACGTTTAGTGATCAAGAACTTGATGCACAGAGTTTAGAGGATGAAGAAGACAGTACACACCATGCAGTGCACCCCGCTGTTACCAAGTTCTCACCATCGCCACGCAACTCGCCATGGCCTTCACCAAAGCAGTCTCCCAGGAATTCTCCTCGTTCTCGATCACCTGCTCGAAGCCTGGAATATAGCAGAGTATCACCCCAGCCTATGATTAGCCGCTTACAGCAACCTCGTCTTTCGCTTCAAGGCCATCCTACAGATTTACAGACTAGCAATGTTAAAAGCGAAGGTAAAGAGCTTTGTGTCTCATGTGTGCACTCAGTTCTAATACAGTAGTGCAGTGTTGTAAATATATGTGGTTGTCAGTTTGCAATGTGAGTGATTAATAACTTGTGGCAAACCTGGTAAGAGAATACAAGGCAAAGGTACCAATGAGACTGAGAGCTCACACTTTTTTTTTAACTTTAATCTGTAATTATATACATATTTCCTGCATGTGAATAATGGTATTGCGTCTATATCTGGATGGCTCATTGAACGCCACTCTCATAAAAAAACAGCTATTTCCTCACTCTTTTCACTTAGATAAACTCCAGTATTACTTGGGCTGGGGAAATATGGAACAGCTATTAAGTTCTGTCCTAATCCCTTCAGAGCACAAAAGCTCCACAGTGACAAAGAACCAAGGTGTTGTGGTATTTAAATAGTGAGCATGTTATTAAAACCTCACTAGAATCTCCGTAACAGGGAAAAAGCCCTGAGTTAGGAAGGGAAGGGTTTTTCCGCTAAGCTAATGATTTAGGGTGTTGTGAGTATGGACATGTCCTTGAAAAATTGCTATCTTAAATTATTACCCTGTTAAATTAAGTCCAGTGTACAGACTGAAGGTAATTACTTAGCATATGTCTACACTGTGCACCTTACAGCTGTGGTGCTCTTGCATCTGTACTATTTTAAAGTGCACAGTGTAGCCAGCATAAAAATATAACTACCCCCGAACAAGCGGAAAGTACCTTTGTCAATGGAAGAAAGGCTCAGACTGACAAAGCAATAAGCACACCAGTACTTTTCATTGTAAAAACTATCATTCAGGGGTGTAGGTTTTTTCATAACTCTGGGCAACAAAAGTTAATGATGAAAGTGCCACTGTAGATATTACCTTAGAAAGCTGTTAAGCTTTCAATCTGCATTTCAAAATTACCGTATTTTCCGGCATATAGGGCGACTGGGCGTATAAGACGACCCCCTATCTTTTTAATTAAAAGATAGGGTTTCATCTTATACCCCAGCGCCCCTCCGCCTCCTTTGCTCCCCGTATCCCTGGTCTGCTGGAGATGGTCCCCAGCAGACCAGAGGCACCGGGAGCAAAGCCGCCAGGAGCGCCTGGGCTGCCCCCCCCCCCCCCGCCGGAGCCCCTCCGCGGCTTTGAAAGCCTCGGGGGAAGCCGGCGGGGGGGGGGGGGGGGGGGGGCATCCCAGGCGCGCATGGGCTGCCCCCCCGCCTGAGCCCCTCCGCGGCTTTGAAAGCCTCGGGGGAAGCCGGCGGCGGGGCATCCCAGGCGCGCATGGGCTGCCCCCCCGCCGGAGCCCCTCCGCGGCTTTGAAAGCCTCGGGGGAAGCCGGCGGTGGGGCATCCCAGGCGCGCATGGGCTGCCCCCCCGCCGGAGCCCCTCCGCGGCTTTGAAAGCCTCGGAGGGGCTCCGGAGGGGGGGCAGCCCATGGGCGCCTGGGATGCCCCGCCGCCGGCTTCCCCCGAGGCTTTCAAAGCCGCGGAGGGGCTCCGGCGGGGGGCATCCGGCGTACAAGACGACCCCCGATTTTTGGGGGATGTTTTTTAACTTCAGAGGTCGTCTTGTACGCCGGAATATACGGTATGTAAGAATACACACTTTTGTGTAATGCAGTTTGCTCTTCTATTTTTTGAATTTTAAAGATCTCATGCTCTTTGCAAAAGTGCAAGGATTAGCCCTGGTATCTTGGTACAAATTCCGCTGTAGATTATTGTGCCTACCTAAATCTATATGCAATTTGTTACATACAGTGCTTGTAAAGTAAACTATACCAATAAGTAGCTACCATGTTTAACCTCAGATGATTGCACTTCAGTAGTAGGTGGAATGAACGTTTTAAAAATTTTATATAGAGAGGTTGGAAACCGTATACAGTAATTGTATAATACTTTTTGAAAAACTTAGGCATAAATTGATGGAAAAACTACTATGATCAAATATCATGTAATAGTACAAAAAATCATGGCTTCCCAATGCAGATAATCTTTTAGAGTTTCAAAATTGGCTTGATTTCTGACTTTCCATAGCACACAGCTAAATTGCAAAGTATTTGGGAAGAGAGAAAATACATGAAGAATATTTCATACATAAACCATAAGAAAATAAATTATGGTATCTAAATGACAGCTTCTTGGAGCAGCTGGTTCTGGAACTCACAAGAGGAGAGTCAATTCTTGATTTAGTCCTAAGTGAAACACAGGATCTGGTCCAAGAGGTAACTAGCAGTACTGCTTGGAAACAGTGACCAAGCAGAGTTGGGGGCTTTCCTGTTCATTGCGTCAAGTGTAACATGTATGATTACCTGCCCTGTGGGTGGGTGGCGTATGTGTGCACTCGTTGCAAGAAACTCCTGACCCTCAGAGACTGTGTTTGGGCTTTGGAGGCCAGGGTGGCTGAACTGGAGGAGCTAAGGGAGGCAGAGAGCTATGTTGATGAGACTTTCCGGGACACTGTAGTACTGTCCCACCTCCAGTCTGAGAGCCCCAGTGCTCTTAAGGAGGATGAAAGTCTCAAGGGAACAGAGCATTCAATGGGAGCAGAGGGAAATAATCCCGTAGTTGGGACCCTCCTTCCAGAGGATGTTGCGGTATCCTCTCGCACTGAGGATATCTCTGAGGGGAGGGAATGCCAGTTAGGAAGAGGCATGTGTTAGTAGTGGGTGAGTTGATCATTAGAAAATAGATAGTTGGGTTTGTGATGACTGGGAGAACCGTATGGTCACTTGCCTGCCTGGTGCGAAGGTTGCGGATCTCTCAAGGCATCTAGATAGACTTATGTGTAGTCCTAGGGAGGAGCCGGTGGTCGTGGTACATGTTGGTACCAATGACATAGGGAAGGGTAGGAGAGATGTCCTGGAGGCTAAATTTAGGCTGCTAGGAAAGAGACTGAAATCCAGAACCTCTATGGTGGCGTTCTCGGAAATGCTTCCAGTTCCACGCGCAGGGCCAGGTAGGCAGGCAGAGCTTCAGAGTCTCAATGCGTGGATGAGACGATGGTGCAGGGAAGAGGGGTTTAGATTTATTAGGAACTGGGGACACTTCTGGGAGAGGGGGAGCCTATACAGGAAGGATGGGCTCCACCTAAACCAGGGTGAAACCAGACTGCTGGCACTAAACATTAAAAAGGCCATAGAGCAGTTTTTAAACTAAGAGATGGGGGAAAGCCAATTGGTGCGGAGATGCACATAAATCGGAGGGAGACTTCTCTTAGAGGAGAATCCGTTGATAGAGATTCTCTAAGCTGTAGTCAGAAAAAGAGGAGGGGAGAGGACAAACCATGGGCCAGAGCAGACAAACAACCGCATTCTAAGGAATCCAATGCATCAGGGAAGGGCAGACAAATAAGCAGTGGCAAATTTTTAAAGTGCTTCTACACAAATGCTAGGAGTCTGACTAATAAGATGGGTGAACTGGAGTACCTCGTATTAAATGAGGAGATTGACATAATAGGCATCACTGAAACCTGGCGGAATGAGGAAAATCTGTGGGACACAATCATACCGGGATATAAAATATATAGAAAGGATAGAGCAGGCTGGGTGGGTGGCGGAGTGGCACTGTTTGTGAAAGATAATGTAGAATCAAATGAAATAAAAATATTAAATGAATCAACACATTCCATAGAATTGCTATGGATAGTAATTCCATGCTCCAATAATAAGAAATTAGCAGTAGGGATATATTACCGACCACCTGACCAGGACAGCAATACTGACATTGAAATGCTGAGGGAAATTAGAGAGGCTACCAAAATAGAGAACTCTATAATAATGGGGGATTTTAATTACCCCCATATTGACTGGATACATGTCACTTCAGGAAGAGAAGCGGAGATAAAATTTCTCAATGGCTTAAATGACTGCTTCTTGGAGCAGCTAGTGCAGGAACCCACAAGGGGAGAGGCAATTCTCGATTTAGTCCTGAGTGGAGTGCAGGATCAGGTCCAGGAAATAACCGTTACGGGATCGCTTGGGAATAGTGACCATAATATAATAACATTCAACATTCCTGTGGTGGGAAGAACACCTCAGCAGTCCAGCACCCTTTCATTTAATTTCAAAAAGGGGAATTACACAAAAATGAGGAGGTTAGTTAAACAGAAATTAAAAGGCACAGTGACTAGAGCCAAATCCCTGAAAGCTGCATGGAAACTTTTTAAAGACACCATAATAGAGGCCCAACTTAAATGTATACCCCAAATTAAAAAACATAGCAAGAGACCTAAAACAGTGTCACCGTGGCTCAACCGCCATGTAAAAGAAGCAGTGAGGGCCAAAAAGGTATCTTTTAAGAATTGGAAGTCCAATCCTAGTGAGATAAATAGAAAGGAACATAAACACTGTCAAATCAAGTGTAAAAATGTAATAAGAAAAGCAAACAAAGATTTTGAGGAACAGCTAGCCAAAAACTCAAAAAGAAATAACAAAATGTTTAAGTACATTAGAAGCAGGAAGCCTGCTAAAAAACCTGTGGGTCCCCTAGATGATCGAGCTATAAAAGGAACAATCAAGGACGATAAAGTCATTACGGAGAAACTAAATGATTTCTTTGCTTCAGTCTTCACGGCTGAGGACGTTGGGGAGATTCCCAAATCTGCACCGTCCTTTGTGGGTGGTGAATCTGAGGAACTGTCCCGGATTGAAGTGTCATTAGAGGAGGTTTTGGGACAAATAGAAAAACTTAATGTTAACAAATCTCCGGGACCGGATAGCATTCATCCAAGGGTTCTAAAAGAACTCAAATGGGAAATTGCTGAGCTATTATCTGTGGTTTGTAACCTATCCTTTAAATCGGCTTCCGTACCTAATGACTGGAAGGTAGCCAATGTGGCACCAATATTTAAAAAGGGCTCTAGAGGCGATCCTGGCAATTACAGACCGGTAAGTCTAACTTCAGTACCGGGCAAATTAGTCGAAACAATAGTGAAGAATAAAATTGTGAAGCATGTAGAAGAACATAATTTGTTGGACAAAAGTCAACATGGTTTCTGTAAAGGAAAATCCTGTCTTACTAATCTATTAGAGTTCTTTGAAGGGGTTAACAAGCATGCGGATAAGGGGGATCCAGTAGATATAGTATACTTGGATTTTCAGAAAGCCTTTGACAAGGTCCCTCACCAAAGGCTCTTGTGTAAATTACATGGCCATAGGATAAGAGGGAAGGTCCTTTCTTGGATTGAGAACTGGTTAAAAGACAGGAAACAAAGGGTAGGAATAAATGGTAAATTTTCAGATTGGAGAGGGGTAACTAGTGGTGTACCCCAAGGGTCAATCCTGGGACCAATCCTTTTCAACTTATTCATAAATGATCTGGAGAAAGGGGTAAGCAGTGAGGTAGTAAAGTTTGCGGACGATACCAAACTGTTTAGGATAGTCAAGACAGAAGCAGACTGTGAGGGACTCCAAGAAGATCTCACCAAACTCAGTGATTGGGCAGGAAAATGGCAAATGAAATTTAATGTGGATAAGTGTAAAGTAATGCACATTGGGGAAAAATAACCCCAACTATATGTACAGTATGATGGGGGCTAATTTGGCTACGACAAATCAGGAAAGGGATCTTGGAGTTATCGTGGACAGATCTCTGAAAACTTCCATGCAGTGTGCAGCGGCGGTCAAAAAGGCAAATAGGTTGCTAGGAATTATTAGGGAAAGGATAGAAAATAAGACCCAGAATATCTTACTGCCCCTGTATAAAACTATGGTACGCCCACATCTTGAATACTGTGTACAGATGTGGTCTCACCTCAAAAAAGATATTTTGGCCTTGGAAAGGGTTCAGAAAAGGGCAACTAAAATGATTAGAGGTTTGGAGCGGGTCCCATATGAGGAGAGGTTAAAGCGACTGGGACTTTTCAGTTTATAAAAGAGGAGATTGAGGGGGGATATGATAGAAGTCTATAAAATTATGAGTGGTGTGAAGAGGGCCGATAAAGAAAAGTTATTTATTAGTTCCCTAAATAAAAGAATTAGAGGACACCAAATGAAATTAATGGGTAGCAGGTTTAAAACTAATAAAAGAAAGTTCTTCACACAGCGTGTAGTCAACCTGTGGAACTCCTTGCCAGAGGAGGCTGTGAAGGCTAGGACTATAATAGAGTTTAAAGAGAAGCTAGATAATTTCATGGAGGTTAGGTCCATAAAAAGCTATTAGCCAGGGCATAAAATGGTGTCCTTGGCCTCTGTTTTTTCAGAGGCTGGAGAGAGATGGCAGGAGACAAATCGCTTGATCATTGTCTTCGGTCTACCCTCTCTGAGGCACCTGGTGCTGGCCACTGTTGGTAGACAGGTTACTGGGCTAGAAGGACCTTTGGTCTGACCCAGTACGGCTGTTCTTATGTTCTTATGTTGGGGTGGGGTGGGGTGGGGTGTGGTGTGGTATGTGTTATGTTGTGTGTTATGTTATGTTATGTTTTATGTTATGTTATGTTATGTTCTTATGACCTAATTAGATTTAAAATCCCTATGGTGGGAAAAACACCACAGCAGTTCAACACTGTGGCATTATATTCCAAAAGGGAAACTACACACAAATGAGGAGGTTAAACAGAAATTAAAAGGTACAATGCCAAAAGTAAAATCCCTGCAAGCTACATAGAAACTTTTCAAAGATTTCATAATAGAGGCTCAACCTAAATATATAACCTAAATTAAAAAACACAGTAAGAGAACCAAAGAAGCGCTACTGTTGCTTGGCTTAAACAAGAAGAAGCAAAGAGATAAAAAGGCATTGTTTAAAAAGTGTAAGTTAAATCCTAGTGAGGAAAGTAGAAAAGAGTATAATAAATTCTGTGAAATGAAGTGTAAAAAATAATTAGGAAGGTCAAAGAGGAATATGAAGAAAACTGGTCAAAAACTCAAAAATTAATAGCAAAAATTTTAAGTACACCAGAAGCAGAAAGCCTGCTAAACAACCTGGATTATCGAAATGCTAAAGGAGCACTCAAGGAAAATAAGGCCATTGCAGAGAAATTAAATGAATTCTTTGCATTGGTTTTCATAAGTGAGGATAGTAGGGAGATTCCCGAACTTGAGCTATTCGTTTTGAGGTGTCATTACAGGAGGTTTTGGAACAAACTGATAAGCCAAACAGTAACAAGTTTCCTGGACCAGGTGGCATTGACTCAAGTTCTGAAAACTCAAATGTGAAATTACAAAACTACTAACAGTGGTTTGTAACCTATCTCTGTAAGTAATTTTCTGTACCTGATAACTGGAAGATAACTAATGTGACACCAATATTTAAAAAGGGCAAATTATTTGAAACTATATTAAAAAAATAATGGTCAGATGCATAGATGAACACAGTTTGTTGGGGAAAAGTCAACATGGTTTCTGTAAAGGGAAATCATTCCTTACTAATTTTACTAGAATTCTTTGAAAGGATCAATAAGTATGTGGACAAAGGTTCCAGTGGATATAGTGTACTTAGATTTCCAGAAAGCTTTTGACAAGGCCCCTCACTAAAGGCCCTTAAGCAAAGTAAGCTGCCATGGGATGAGAGAAGGTCCTCTCACGGACTGGTAACTGGTTAAGACAGGCTACAAAGGGTAGGAATACGTGGTCAGTTTTCAGAATGGAGAGAGGTAGCTAGTGGTATCCTGGAGGAGTCAGTACAGGGATCAATCCTAATCAAGATATTCATAAATGATCTGGAGAAAAAGGGAATCAGTGAGGTAACAAAATGTACAGATACTAAACTGCTCAAGATAGTTAAGACCAAAGTAGACTGTGAAGAACTTCAGAAGGATCTTAAAAACTAGGTGACTGGCCAATAAGATGGCAGATGAATATTAATGTTGATAAATGAAAAGTAATGCATATTGGAAAACATAATCCCAACTATATGTATAAAATGATGGGGACTAAATTAGCTATAACCATTCAACAGAGAATTTGGAGTCATTCTTGATAGTTCTCTGACAATGTCCACTCAATGTGCAGCAGTAGTCAAAACAAATAATTTTAAGGAATAATTTAGAAAGGGACAGAGAATAAGATAGCAGCAATAAAATATGCTCAATATAAACCATGCTATGCTCACATCTTGAATACTGTGTGCACATGTGGTCACCTAATCTCCAAAAAGAGATATTGGCATTAGAAAGAGTTCAGAAAAGGGCTGCCATATGAGGAGAGATTAAAAAGACTGGGACTTTTCATCTTAGGAGAGAGGGAGATATGATAGAGGTCTATACAATCATGAATGTGTGGAGAAAGTGAATAAGGAAACTTTATTTACTTCCCACAAGAACCAAACGAAATAGGTAGCAGGTTTAAAACAAAAGGAAGTTTTTCTTCACTCAGCGCACAGTCAACCTGTAAAACTCCTTGCCAGAAGATGTTGTGAAGATCAGGACTTTAACAATGTTCAGAAAAGAACTAGATACATTGATGGACCTATCCTCCATGAATAGCTATTAGCCGGGATGGATAGGAATGGTGTCCCTAGCCTCTGTTTGTCAGACGCTTGGAATGAGTGACAGGGGAGGGATCATTTGATGATTGCTCATTCTGTTCATTGCCCCTGGGGTACCTGGCATTGATGACTGTCGGAGGACAGAATACTGGGTTAGAGGGATCTTTGGACTGACCCAGTGTGGCAGTTCTTATGTTCTATAGACTAGGGATGTTTAAAAATCATGTAATATGATAACCATATAACCACTGAAAAAAAATCTCAGCAGCTACATGGTTACCCCTGATGCAGGCTCTACAGTGCTTACCTTAGCTTTATACTGCAGAGCATGCAGCGAAGCCTCAGTGTAACAGACGCTGTTAACAGAGAAGCATCCACTTACTGGTTAAATGGTTAGTCGTTTACGCTCAGAAATCCCTATTGTAGACAACAGATTGATTTCAATAATATTTAGTTTTGCCACAACAGCAAAATTAATGTTCAGGTCAGTTTTTGAAGACAGTTATGCTGTCAATCTTCTGCATCAGGTTGTACATTATGTCTTTGTATTGTATTTTTATACAGAAAAACTAAGGCGTAGTCTTCCAAACTTGTCCAGGGCATCTAACATCCATGCTGAGTCTGTGAAAAACAGCAGAAGTGATTCAAATTTTCAAGTGCCAAATGGAGGAATACCTCGCATTCAACCTCAGGCCTCAGCCAGTAAGTATTTTTACAGTGATACTGTAAACGCACATTTTGGAATTAGAGTAAAACAGCATGTGTTTACCATTTCATAATAAATAGAACCATTTGATAAAGACCTAAACATAACATTAGCCTTCATATTTAGCCAAATTTGAGATAGTTATATATAAATGCCATATCTGACAGTAAACAAACATTTTCCCATTTTACACTTTTTTCCATTAAAATAGTGTATGTGTCCATTAAAGAGTTTTCCCATCTTTTTCCTTGTGTGAGAGAGAGCTTGTAGTTGGTGAAATGCAGCAGTAGTAAAGTAAAATGAATATTAGTGAAGAATCACTTGAACTTGGAACAGGTGAGAGAACATACAAAATATGACAGTCCCCCTTTAAAATGATGTATCTAATGTTTTGGTATGTTCTGGTACATCTATTTAGTGTATATATACACTTCAGATTAGATTGAAGGAATCATTTTTATTTACTAAAACGGCGAGGAGTCCTGTGGCACCTTATAGACTAACTGAAGTGTTGGAGCATAAGCTTTTGTGGGTAAAGACCCACTTTGTCAGATGCATTTTTATTTACTGTAATTAAAGAGCTTGTACAATTTCTTTTCTGAGATTTTTATGAAAATACTCTGGTTTTCTTCATCCTTTAATTATATTGCAGTACACAAGTGAGGTAAATATGTTTTTTAAAGGATACTGAAAGGTGATCTGGAATTACATCTGAGAGTCTTGTTTTGGCCCAGTCATTTATCTGTCTGTCTCTGCCCTATCCGATAAGTCTCTTATTTGTAAGCCAGTTTAGTAATGACATACAAGTTATAAAAAATGCAAAAATCTATGTTCAGATGTAGGCATCTGGCATGTTTCAATATCTTTCCAGTAAAGGATGAAATGCTTTTTAAGTCCGCATTATGTGCACATACATTACTGTCAAGCAAAACCTGACTAATGTTCTAGGTTAGTTGCAGGAAGGTCATTAAGCTGTGAATTGCAAGAGTAGATTTTATTCATATATCTTCAAATATTCAGTCACAATTGAATGCTTCTAGGATAATGTGGTGACCATCTTTGTCTAGACATCCCTAGTTTTAATAGTGAGCATACAGTACTTCAAGGAAAAACTATAACAAATTTTACTTGGCCAGGACACTTCCTTTTGCTCACTATTACAAGAATTAAATTTTTCATGGCATAGCTTGTACCATTTAAACCTACCATGAAGTTGTAATATTGTAACTTGAAGTTTAGTGTAGTAATTAGATTGCAGGATGCAAAATAGGTGGGTATTTTTGTGTAAACAGTTGTTAATTAAGACAGATAAGAATTATGGAAATTATTAGGTGAATTTGCTTTCCCTCTAGCTTAACTGGATTTATATAAATTGGATTTCATGAATAAAGCCAAGACTTTTACCTCTTACAATTTCCTTGCTCTTGTTGATGTCAGATTCCTGCTACTAAATATACAAACCAATATGTTTTTATTCAGATCATGAAGTAAATCTATTTGGGGGTGGGGGTGTGTGTGTGTGTGGGGTGTGTGTGTGTGTGTGTGTACATACAAACATCTAGTGTTAAGTATTGAGTTCCTTCAATTCTAATCCCGTCTGTATTTGAACTTCCTTGTTTTTCCATTGACTTGTATTTAACTCTTTTACTTTGGTCAAATGCCACAGTTAAATTGTTGCAAAGTTTGTTTTCCTGTGGCATTGACTTCTTGTGTTTTGAGATCCAAAACCTGTTGGTCTTGCATGAGCTTAACTTTGCAAGGTTGCTGTGTTTCCATCTAAGGTCATTGCTTTTTCCTTGTCAAAGGCTGCTGTTCTCTAACTAATTTACATGCTCATCTGCTATGGCTGCATTACTGAACATGCTATGGTTGCTAGCAACTAAAAATTAGTTGGGAATGCAGTAAGGCCTCTGAGTTGCCAACTGCTCAGATGTGCGATATGTTGAACAGGCAACTTTAAATATGTATAGTCCAAGTGGAAGAGAAAGAAATGTACTTCCAGACATGATCTTCAGTGTGTACAGTTATATATGATATAAAGGCAGTTATTGTGATAAGTTCTTAACTATAATCCAGTTGAAAAATTTTCAGTCTGATGCAGTCTAGTATAAAGCCACTGCTCAATCAATCTATAAGTGATGTAATACCATTTACTATTTAAAACTTGCTAAATTACGTACTCCTATTTGTATCTTAACCTGATCTGCATGTGGTAGGTCTTAGTGATATGTGAAGAAATCACATTGTGAATGTAGAGAAACTATTGAACGAGTGTCTCTTCTTACTAGATCGTAACTATCATATTGCAATACTTAAGTTCCATGTATGAAAGGACCAGCTCTTACACATCTGTTACAAATATTATATAACTGAAGGGACAGTTGCACACACTACTTCAGCATTTGTCTGACAATCTATTGGGAAAACTTTTAGGGAGACCTTACAGATAGAAGACAGACACTTTCTTATTAGATCAAGTACAGATTAGACCTCCCTGGTCCAGTACCCTGGGGACCTGAGCAGTCCTGAGACTGGGGAGATCAGGCCTCAGGTTCTCCTGGGGCTTCTCTCCTGGTCACTGGACCTGGCCAGTGTGGTGGCCCTGGTTGGCTGAGCTCTGCTCCTAGTCTTTGGCTCCATTCCAGCTGGCAGAGCCCCTGGCCCTGATTTGGCTGCCAGCCTGCTGGCCAGGCTCCCTGCCCCCAGATCACTGGCTCTGTGGGCTACCTGCTGCCAGAAGAGCTCTGCTCCTAGCTGCTGGGGCTCTCTATTGAACCGTGGATATTGCTGAACTAGAGAGGTTCAACCTGTATGTAATATGTATTCTTGCATTTGTATCAGTGTATTTAAAATTTAAATGTACAAGATGAAATCTTAAAAATGGAGTTACACACTGTTTCATTATTAATTCAGTGTGCTGTATCTGCAGCCTCATTGCCTATCATTTGATAAAGTGGCTATAATTATAGATGGTCAAGGTGAAGCTCTGTAGCATGCACAGAGGATAATCAAACATTTTTATGCAAACAATGACCTGTTTTTTTGTTTTTGTTGATCTGAAATATTGCTTTAAAACTTTGTTATAAATCAACATTGCACATCAAGAGTATGCCATCTATGGCCGTGTTTAATGGTGCTTATAGCATAATTATAGGTGTTCTCTCAAGTTCAACTTTATGTAGCCAAAACTGATAGAAATAGATAAAATATCTTAAACATCTGAATTGGATATCATATATATTTTGCATATTCACCTAAGTGAAACTGTTTCCTCACTTTTACTCACCTGCTTTAGGATATTTTGTATTGCTTTTCTTGTTCGGTTGAATAGTCTGTAAGTAGAGGTACATTGTACAAAACACTTTTACGACCTAAACATTAGGTTTAGCAAACGATTCCCAATGAGTTTGTCAGAAGTCATGAATGAAATGGTTATGTTTTGGGGGGAGGGGGGTGAAGCTGCACTTATATCACAGAACAAGGTTTAGATCAGTTAGGCTCTAGCTGGTACAGAATATCACCACTGTTCTGTTTATGAATTAGAGCACCTTGTGTTGTATTTATTAGCACTTTATTGTTTTTTCTATCTTATGGAAATAAGTGTGAGGAAACATTTTTATTATAGCGTTTAAGACCTTACAAGCAGACTTGCCAGCCAGCCATAAATGGAGATGAGAAAAATTATGCACTTTTTCTATTCTCTTCCTCCTTACTCCTCAAAGAGCTGTTGTAATGTTAAAGTGAAAAGAAGGCCCATATACAGAGAATTTTACATCACGATCGTACTAGAAGATTGCTCGGGCATCTTACTTGGCATTGCTCGGGTCCTTAACTTCTGAAATCAGTTTTATTTTTCTTCATTTTAAATAATTATTGTGGAATGGAGCAGAGGAGTTTAGTATTCATGCTGCCCCAGGCAGAGCGGATAACCTCAACCCCATCTCACCACAGCAGCTTGGGTCAAGTGAGAAGCATTTGTCCATGGCTGCTGCAGCAGGCGCATGTCTCCCTGCTGGGGGACAGACAAACTCTCTGAAATGGATAGTAGGTAGCTGTCCCTTTCTCCAACCGTGCCTTCTGCTGGCTTATTGGGCTTATAGCTGTTCTTCTCTTCTCTCCCCCCTCCCGCCCCTTTCTGGTAGGGTTGTCAGATGGTTTCAGAAAAAATACTGAACAACAACAAAAAATACGCCAGGGGAAAAAAAAAGAAGAAAAAAAAAAAAAGGACCCCGAGAGTTAAGCGCTAAGAAAACTTCCACAACCCACTGTGGCCCCTTCAAAAACTGCATGATGAGGCTTTCAGGCCCTTGCCACCCTATGCTGGGCTAGACAGCTCCCCGAAAAGCACTAGGGTTGCCAGGCTACCTACGTATTGAGCCGGACAGCCTGGGAAAAAAATTAAAGTACCAGACATTTTAGGTGTCCGGTATTTTCTGAATTTTTTTTTACCGGACAGAAGGCGAAAATACCAGACACCTGGCAACCGTACTTCCTGGTCATTCTGCAGTATAACTCCCTCTTACCAGATCTCTCCCTTTCCAGTTTGAGAAACAATCACATATTCCATGCACATCCCATTATCCTGGCACAAATAAACCCTGATCTTGCTTTAAGTTATAAGAGGAAGCTGCATACCAAATTTGGTGGCCCTAGCTCTTACTGTTTGAGGAGTTTTTGAACAAATGGACTCAGACAGATGAACATTTCTAAAATATATAGTAAGAAATATTTTGTAAAGTTGGGAAAGTTAAAAATGTTACTAAGATTTTAATTTCCCATTAAAATACCTCCAATTTTAGTGTTTCTCTTGGATAGTGTGTGGGGAGCTTGGTAGGACAGGACAGGCCTTGTATTCAAGTTGTCCTCACTCAGGAGTTATGCCAGAAATGGTAACAGAGGTCTGATCTACACCATTTTAGAACTGATATAACTGTCAGATAGACGTGTTCCTTCCACCTCTCCCAAATAGTTACACTGATACAATTCCTAATGTGGATGCAGTGTTATTGCTTATTCTTATTCCTGTATAACTTCTTCTGGTATAAGGACTTTGGTATAATTGCATACACACTGCTGGCACTGTACCACTTCACACCAGTACAGGGAAAATGGTGCAACTTTTATGCATAGATGGGGCCTTGCATTCCAGTAGAGGTTGCTCCCAGTTGGTGAAGATGTCCGAGAGTGCACTGAATCTGTGAATTCCTCTGAGCATCAGCTGCTCCTAAAACGTTGCTGGTAAATGGTAGTTATAGGAACCCTTAAGGCGCTATAAGAGGACTAGTTTTTTGTTGTGATCTATCTTACAGAAGCCAGCAATGCCCAATAATTCTGAAACATCTAAATTTGATGACTAGTATGCCTGAATTGGATTGTTTTGTTTATTAGCTTGCATATATTTGTATAAGTTTAAGGAGAAAGTCATGCTATATTAAGTTATAAATTCTGTATGTATGTTAGGTTTCTTGAGAGCTGAAAATGATGCAACTTCAAAGCTTGGCAGATGCTTAATGATAAACTAGCATTTTTAGAAAATAAGCTTTAGAATTACTTTGTCACCTTTTATGAAAGTTTCACTTCACCTTAAAAGGAAAATAACTTTGTTTTATGAAGTCAAAATCTGACAGTCAATCTTAGTTTCTATCTTTTATATCTAATCTTGCACTAAGATTGCTGTGGCATGTTTGCTGGTGGCTTGTTCTCCCTTTGATGTGCTTTCCCCCCCTTCCTGGGCTTTTAGGCCTGCAAGAAACTTCTTTAGTGTTAAGGTAACTATGCATTTTGCACTACATGGTTTTTGGCACTGTCCTTTTGCAACCTTTTAATGCAGCAAGCACCACTTTAAAACCAAACACTTCACTACTTCTTATAGTGCCAGAACAGCTTTTGAAAACTGTTATGCACTTTACTAGCTGCTTGTTCCCTGATGCTTCATAAGCAGATGTGGTTCTATATCCCAAGTGAATTGAGATGTTTTTCTAGACAAATATAACACTTGTTGTTTTTCAACAGCTATGCAAAGGCAGAAAAATTTGCCTCGTGTTGCCTTCAAAACCAAACAGTTTCTTCAAACTCCATCTACAAAAGGAGGTAATTAACTTAACAGCCTCTTAAAAGTTCCAGCAAAACTCCAAAAACTTCATCTGGGAGAAGTCTTGTACCTTTACTGGAAAAAAATACAAACCACTGCATGTGGGCACTAATAGTAAATTGACTTGACTATCTCAGTATAGCACAATGATGTCCTGCTATGGACAGAAAAATGTCTTTAAGGATGGATGTTAACTGTGGGATATGATCCAAGAACTTGTGACTAAAACCAGTTCATTTTGGATTAGTAAAGTTGATTTCTGAAACCACATTCATTAAGACTGCAGTTATTAGATGAATTTTTATTCACTTTGTGTATTTTTTATACTTCTCCCTCTGCACTGGAAAAATGTCATCAACCATGAGTGAAAAATTGTTGCCGTACATGTCAATGTTAGAAATAGATGCTAGCAAATTAGTTTCTCTTGAAAAGTTCAGGTATAGCAGCAATTCTTCTTTAAGATTGGTTGCAAAAACAAACAATAATAATTACGCATTTTTAGTCAGGAAAAGTGTCTAGAAAAATACTACAGGTTGAACCATTCTGGTCCAGCAAGATTTTAGTTAGTCAGATGTCCACTTATCATGGGTGTGGCCAAGTTTCCTGCAGTCCCATAGTTTGTTTACAGGAACCAGTCCTGGCTCTCAGTGTTCTGTGCTGTTATTTAGCCCTAATTTACCCCTGAATGTCTTCTAAAAGCCCAATAAGTGTGTTGATAATGCTGCTAGATAATATTGACCTCCATAGTTCAGCAAATTCTCTGGTTCGGCGCCAGTCAGGTCCCCAGTGTGCTGGACTAAAGGTTCAATCTGCATAATAGTATCTTTGGTTGTTTATGCTCAAGTTGTTCTTGCCAGGAGAGAATAAAAATTTAAACTTTTCTCCCAACTGGACCATATTTTATATTTGAGCCCCTAATTAGTTTTAAATTCTGGTGTGCTTGTACAAGACACTGTCATTTCCTATGAAGGTAAAACTAAAACACATAATTGTACAACTTTATTAAAATGCAGTTTTTAAAGTCCAGTAGATCCTAGTAAAAAACCATGCTTCACCTGAAAATTAAGTACGTTAGAGTCTCTGCTGCTAGTCACACACACATTTTTTCAGTGACAGACATTTCTTCATACCAAATACTCAGATTGATTTTAAAACATATCTTGGGCAATGAAAAATCAACACAATTTAAAATCACTAACAAGTTACTTTAGATGTTGGTTTCATTATATTCAGGAGGTTTAACTGTCCTGTGCCTTCCCCTTCTTAATAACACTTTCATCAATGTAATGAAGTCTAGGTTTTTTGTTTAATCATAAACCGAGCCTTACCAATTGCACGGGGGGTGAAAAACACATCCCAGACCATGCCCTTCCCTGTGAAATCTGATATTGCCTGGTTCCTAGGAGTGCCCCAGCAAAGGGGGTCCAAGCTCCACCTGGGTAGGACTTGTTTGTCTCCTGCACAGCTGATTTTTGGAGGGGTTGAGGAGACCAGACCCATCTGCAGATGCCTCCCCTTGCTGAATGCTTTCTGGTACTAAGTAGCAGCTCCAGAGACTCCTGCAGCTGGAGGAATCTTGTGGAGTTGTATTCAATCTTCTGTGTATGGCTGGGCTGGGCAGGGCAGGAAAGTGACAGTACAGCTCTGAAGGCAGCACAGAAGTGAGGGTGACAGTCGCATGAACCTCCTATAAGAGACTTGCAATATCCCACATCCTCTTTTGGATCAGGAAACCCCCCTCCACCCCTGCAGTTTCAGCACCTTGAAATTTCAGCTTTAAAAGTATGACAAGCTAAATTTTAGCCCGACCCCCCCCCATTACAGGCACTTTCGGGAGCTTAGAGTGGCAGATGAGCTTCAAATTCCCTCTCAGTAGGTAACAAGCAGTGTGAAGAATATTCACCAGCTTGTGACATGTTATCTCCTGTATATAAATTTGCAGTTGTCCAAATTAATCATAGAATCATAGAGCTGGAAGAGACCTCAGGAGGTCATTCAGTCCAGCCCCCTGCCCAAGGCAGGACCATTCCCAACTAAATCAACCCAGCCAAGACTTTGTCAAACCGAAACTTCAAAACCTCTAGGGATGGAGATTCCACCACCTCTCAAGGCAACCCATCCCAGTGCTTCACCACCCTCCTAATGAAATAGTTTTTCCTAATATCCAACCTAGACCTCCCCCACTGTAACTTGAGACCATTGCTCCTTGTTCTGCCATCCGTCACTACTGTGAACAGTCTTTCACCATCCTCTTTGGCACCTCCCTTCAGGAAGTTGAAGGCTGCTATCAAATCCCCCCTCACTCGCTTCTGCAGACTATAAAAACCCAAATCTCTCAGTCTCTCCTAGGTCATGCACTCCAGTCCCCTAATCATTTTTGTCGCACTCTGCTGGACCCTCTCCAATGCGTCCACATCCTTTCTATAGTGGGAGGGTCCAGAACTGGACACACAACTCCAGATGTGGCGTCACCAGAGCCTAATAAAGGGGAATAATCACTTCTCTGGATCTGCTGGCAATGCTCCTCCTAATGTACCCTAATATGCCTAGGGAAGCCTTCTTGGCTACAAGGGCACACTTGGCTACAATCTTCTGTGAAGATTGCCCAGCCCAGCTTCTCATCCACTGTAATCCCCAGGTCCTTTTCTGCAGAACTGCTACTTAGCCATTTGGTCCCCAGCCTGTAACAATGCTTGGGATTCTTCCGTTCCAAGTGCAGGACTCTACATTTGTCCTTGTTGAACCTCATCAGATTTGTTTTGGCTCAGTCTTTTAATCTGTCCAGGTCACTCTGGACCCTATCCCTGCCCTCCAGCATATCTACCTCTCCCCCTAGCTTAGTGTCATCTGAAAACTTCCTGAGGGTGCAATCCATCCTGTCATCCAGGTCATTAATAAAAATGTTGAACAAAACCGGTCCTAGAACAGATCCTTGGGGCATGCTGCTAGAAACCAACTACCAACCTGACATGGAGCCGTTGATCACTACCCATTGGTCCTGACAGTCTAGCCAGCTTTCTGTCCATCTTACAGTCCATGTATCCAATCTATATTCCCTTAACTTGCTGGCAAGAATATTGTGGGCGACCATATCAAAAGCTTTGCTGAAGTCAAGGTATATCACATCCACTTCCTTTCCCATACCCACAGAGCCAGTTACCTCCTCATAGAAGCTAATCAGATTGGTCAGGCATGACTTCTCTTCATGAATCCATGTTGATTATTCTTGATCACTTTCCCCTTTTCCAAGTGCTTCAAAATGGATTCCTTGAGGATCCCCTCCATGATTTTTACGGGGACTGAGGTAAGGCTGACTGGTCTGTAGTTCCCTGGATTGTCCTTCTTCCCTTTTTAAAAGATGGGCACTACATTTGCCTTTTCCCAATCATCCGGGATCTCTCCCCATCTCCACGAATTTTCAAAGATAATGGCCAAAAGCTCCACAATGACATTTGCCAACTCCCTCAGTACCCTCAGATGCACTAAATCTGAACCCATGGATTTGTGTATGTTTAGCTTTTGTTAATAGTTCTTAACCTGTTCTTTCCCCACCAAGGGCTGTCTACCTCCTTCTCATACTGCGTTGCCTCTAGTGTATTTGTTTGGGAGCTGACCTTATCTGTGAAGACAAAGGCAAAGAAAGCATTGAATACCTCAGCTTTTTCCACATTATCTGTCACTAGGTTACCTCCCACATCCAGTAAGGGTCCCACACTCTCTCTAATCACCCTCTTATTTCTAACATGCCTGTAGAAACCTTTCTTGTTATCCTTCACATGCCTTGCTAGCTGCAATTCCAATTGCGCTTTTGCCTTCCTGATAACTCCCCTGCATTCCCGAGAAATATATTTATACTCCTCCCTAGTCATTTGTCCAATTTTCCACTTCTTGTAAGCCTCCTCTTTGTATTTAAGTTCACCCAGGATGTCCCCAGTAAGCCAATCTGGTCACCTACCATATTTGCTTTTCTTGCTGTGCATAGGGATGGTTTCTTCCTGTGCCTTCAATAAGGCTTCTTTAAAAATACTGCCAGCTCTCCTGGACTCCTTTCCCCTTCATATAAGTATCCCAGGGAATCCTGCCCATCAGTTCTCTGAGGGAGTCAGTCTCTGAGGGAGTCAGTCTTTTCTGAAGTCCAGGGTGTGTATTTTCTTCCTTGGGTCAGGATCCTGAAATCTACCATCTCATGATCACTGCTTCCCAGGTTGTCACCCACCTCTACTTCCCCTACTAGGTTCTCCCTGTTTGCGAGCAGCAGGTCAAGCTGTGATGGCCCTTGGTCGGTTCCTTCAGCACTTGTACCAAGAAGTTATCCCCAACATTATCCAAAGACTTCCTGGATGTCTGTGTACTGCTCTGTTGGTCTCCCAACAGATGTCAGGGTGATTAAAGTCCCCCATGAGAACCAGGGCCTGAGATCTGGAAGCTTCTCTCAGTTGTTCAAAGAAAGCCTCTTCTACCTCATCCACCTGATCTGGCAATCTATAGCAGACACCAACCACAACATCACCCCTGTTGCTTCTCCCTGTAAACTTTACCCATAGACTCTCAACAGTCTCTTCTCCCTCTAAATACTGGAGCTCTGAGCAATCATGCCACTCTCTTGCTTACAGTGCAACTCCTCCTCCCTTCCCCCCCCCCCCCCTGTTCTTCCTGAACAGTTTATACCCTTCCATGACAGTGCTCCAGTCATGTGAGTCATCCTACCAAGTCTCCATTATTCCAATCAAATCATAGTTCTTGGACTGGGCCATAGCTTCTAATTGAAAATTTGACATGACAAAGCAAGAGCTGTTTTGATTGTGCCCTTTTGGCCAACACAAATCTGATTCTCTTACCTGGCACAGATGGTACTACGTCCTATGGTTCCTCTTCAGCCCATTCCTCGCCTTTTCTCTCAAACCAGACGAACCTGTTGCCTCCATGCTTGCCTCCAAGACTTAGCAGTTGAATAATCTGATGCACTGCTCTACAGCCAAAAGTCTATACTGAACATACTTACCTGCAAAATTGGAAACCAATTCAAAATTGTGAACTAAGTACACAGGTCTCAACCTCCCTTCAAGTTTAGACTTCAAATGGTCAGAACTCTCACTCAGCTCCATTAAGGTATACCTTGCAGCCATAATTGCCTTCCATCATGAAGGAGACAGATACTGTTTCCTTACCCACTAACACATTGATACCTGCAGGGTATTGGGAATATCTTCCTGTATGTGAGACCACTTGCTCCAGCCTAGGATCTTAACCTAGTTCTCAGAGCTCTGACTAAACCTCCCTTTGAACTGATGGCAATATGCCCGCTCTTATACCTGTCCCCCAAAACAGCATTTCTAACTGCTGTCACCCCAGCTAGATATATAGGAGAAGCAGCAGCCCTGATGAAAAGCCCAATATGCAGGTTCTTTTTTTTAAAGACAAAGTAATTCCGAGGCCACATCTCAAGCTTATCCCTAAAGTTACCTCTGCTTTCCATATGATTCAGCAGTTCACTCTCTGTTTCTTTCCGAAACCTGCACGGTGACAACAAGGAGGCAATTCCGCATACACAAAATATTAAAAGAGCACTAGCATTCAAGTTGGCTAGAACTAAAGACTTTAGGAAATCCTGTAAACCCTTCCTTTTTATTGTGGAAAGATCCAAAGGTTCCACGATACTGCTGTAGCAACTATCCAAATGGGCCTCTGGTTGCATTAATTTTTATCTTTAAGGGTGCAACCTTTATCATCAAGGCTTGCGAACAGGAGCAGTTCACAGGGAGTTTGGAGAGGGAGTTCTCCAGGTAAAAGAGGAGTAAATACGGGACCCTTGTGGTAAGTTGCTGTCTGTAGTGTGTGTGTGTGTGTGGGGGGGGGGGGGGTTATTTGCTGTGTGCTGAGCTTGTGTTTGTCTGTTTGGTTGGTTTGTTTGAAGGAGCTTCTAAAAGGTTTGAAATCTAGAAGCTTCTGTTAATTGGCTGAGCCTCAGTCAGGGGGAGGGGCTACCAGAGCTTCATAAGCCTGTGAGTCAGTGACCAGGGAGTTTAGAGAGAGAGGTTAGAGGGGGAGCTTAGAGGGCACCAGTGACTTCTGACCTTCCTTTTATAGCCTATATTCTAGACATTTAATAAGAAGCCCAGTTTAGACTTAAACTTATTCATAAGAAAGATGGAGACAGAAGCCCAGCAGCAGAGTGGGGGCTATCTTGTTTATTGCGTCGAGTGTAACATGTATGATTACCTGCCCTGTGGGCGGGTGGCGTATGTGTGCACCTGCTGCAAGGAGCTCCTGACCCTCAGAGACCGAGTTCGGGCTTTGGAGGCCAGGGTGGCTGAACTGGAGGAGCTAAGGGAGGTAGAGAGATATGTTGATGAGACTTTCCGGGACACTGTAGTACTGTCCCACCTCCAGACTGAGAGCCCCAGTGCTCTTAAGGAGGATGAAAGTCTCAAGGGAACAGAGCATTCAATGGGAGCAGAGGGAAACCATCCCGTAGTTGGGACCCTCCTTCCAGAGGATGTTGCATTATCCTCACGCACTGAGGATACATCTGAGGGGGAGGGAATGCCGGTTGTTAGGAAGAGGCAGGTGTTAGTAGTGGGTGATTCGATCGTTAGAACATGGGTAGTTGGGTTTGTGATGACTGGGAGAACCGTATGGTCACTTGCCTGCTTGGTGCGAAGGTTGTGGATCTCTCGAGACATCTAGATAGACTTGTGTAGTGCTGGGGAGGAGCCGGTGGTTGTGGTACATGTAGGTACCAATGACGTAGGGAAGGGTAGCAGAGATGTCCTGGAGGCCAATTTTAGGTTGCTAGGAAAGAAACTGAAATCCAGAACCTCTATGGTGGCGTTCTCGGAAATGCTTCCAGTTCCACGCGCAGGGACGGATAGGCAGGCAGAGCTTCAGAGTCTCAATGCGTGGATGAGACGATGGTATAGGGAAGAGGGGTTTGGCTTTGTTAGGAACTGGGGACACTTCTGGGAGAGGGGGAGCCTATACAGGAAGAATGGGCTCCACCTAAACCAGGATGGAACCAGACTGCTGGCACTAAACATTAAAAAGGCCATAGAGCAGTTTTTAAATTAAGAGATGGGGGAAAGCCAATTGGTGTGGAGATGCACGTAAATCGGATGGAGACTTCTCTTAGAGGAGAATCCGTTGATAGAGATTCTCTAAGCTGTAGTCAGAAAGAGAGGAGGGGAGAGAACAAACCATGGGCCAGAGCAGACAAACAACCGCATATAAAGGAATCCAATGCATCAGGGAAGGGCAGACAAATAAGCAGTGGCAAATTTTTAAAGTGCTTCTACACAAAAGCTAATAAGTCTGACTAATAAGATGGGTGAACTGGAGTACCTCATATTAAATGAGGAGATTGACATAATAGGCATCACTGAAACCTGGTGGAATGAGGAAAATCTGTGGGACACAATCATACCAGGATATAAAATATATAGAAAGGATAGAGCAGGCCGGGTGGGTGACGGAGTGGCACTGTATGTGAAAGATAAAGTAGAATCAAATGAAATAAAAATACTAAATGAATCAACTTGTTCAATAGAATCGCTATGGATAGTAATTCCATGCTCCAATAATAAGAAATTAGCAGTAGGGATATATTACAGACCACCTGACCAGGACAGCGATACTGACATTGAAATGCTGAGGGAGATGAGAGAGGCTTCCAAAATAAAGAACTCTATAATAATAGGGGACTTTAATTATCCCCATATTGACTGGATACATGTCGCCTCAGGAAGAGAAGCAGAGAGAAAATTTCTCAATGGCTTAAATGGCTGCTTCTTGGAGCAGCTGGTACAGGAACCCACAAGGGGAGAGGCAATTCTCGATTTAGTCCTGAGTGGAGTCCAGGAGATAACTGTTACAGGACTGCTTCTGTACCTAATGACTGGAAAGTAGCCAATGTGATACCAATATCTAAAAAGGGCTCTAGAGGTGATCCTGGCAATTAGACCAGTAAGTCTAACTTCAGTAATGGGCAAATTAGTCGAAACAATAGGCATATAGAAAAACATAATTTGTTGGACAAAAGTCAACATGGTTTCTGTAAAGGGAAAACATGTCTTACTAATCTATTAGAGTTCTTTGGAGGGGTTAATAAACATGTGGACAAGGGGAATCCAGTAGATCTAGTATACTTAGATTTTCAGAAAGCCTTTGACAAGGTCCCTCACCAAAGGCTCTTATGTAAATTACATGGCCATGGGATAACAGGGAAGGTCCTTTCTTGGATTGAGAACTGGTTAAAAGACAGGAAACAAAGGGTAGGAATAAATGGTAAATTTTCAGAATGGAGAGGGGTAACTAGTGGTGTCCCCTAAGGGTCAGTCCTGGGACCAATCCTTTTTAACTTATTCATAAATGATCTGGAGAAAGGGGTAAACAGTGAGATGGTAAAGTTTGTGGACGATACCAAACTGTTTAGGATAGTCAAGACAGAAGCAGACTGAGAGGGACTCCAAAAAGATCTCACCAAGCTGAGCGATTGGGCAACAAAATGGCAAATGAAATTTTAATGTGGATAAGTGTAAAGTAATGCACATCGGGGAAAAATAACCCCAACTATACGTACAGTATGATGGGGGCTAATTTGGCTATGACAAATCAGAAAGAAATCTTGGAGTTATCATGGTTAGTTCTCTGAAAGCTTCCACACAGTGTGCAGTGGCGGTCAAAAAGGCAAATAGGTTGCTAGGAATTATTAAGAAAAGGATAGAAAATAAGACCCAGAATATCTTACTGCCCCTGTATAAAACTAGGGTACGCCCACATCTTGAATACTGTGTGCAGATGTGGTCTCCTCACTTCAAAAAAGATATTTTGGCCTTGGAAAGGGTTCAGAAAAGGGCAACTAAAATGATCAGGGGTTTGGAACAGGTCCCATATGAGGAGAGGTTAAAGCGACTGGGACTTTTCAGTTTAGAAAAGAGGAGACTGGGGGGGGGATATGATAGAGGTATATAAAATCATGAATGGGGTGGAGAGGGCGGATAAAGAAAAGTTATTTATTAGTTCCCATAATAGAAGAACTAGAGGACACCAAATGAAATTAATGGGTAGCAGGTTTAAAACTAATAAAGTTGTTCTTCACACAGCGTGTAGTCAACCTGTGGAACTCCTTGCCAGAGGAGGGCTGTGAAGGTTAGGACTATAACAGTTTAAAGAGAAGCTGGATAATTTCATGGAGGTTAGGTCCATAAAAGGCTATTAGCCAGGGGATAGAAATGGTGTCCCTGGCCTCTGTTAGAGGCTGGAGAAGGATGGCAGGAGACAAATCGTTTGATCAGTGTCTTCGGTCCACCCTCTCTGGGGCACCTGGTGCTGGCCACTGTCAGCAGACAGGCTGCTGGGTTAGATGGACCTTTGGTCTGACCCAGTATGGCTGTTCTTATGTTCTTATGTAACCTGTTGCCTCTGTCCAGAGTCCATATGAACTCCATGAGGTCCATTTCTACCTCAGGGCATCTTTAAAGTATTGCAACATTGCAAAAGTATGCAATGCAGCTACTTGGGACACTGTCCACACTCAGAACATTATGCATTTTCTGTAGTTTTGCCCTCCAATGCTGTCTTCAGCACTTCAGTACTCTTGGTAGTAACAGACGCCAGTCTGCATTTCCAGCTCTTCAGGATGGTTATTGCTGCAAAGTCACCTATGCTGAAGCACCCATAGGAATCCTACTTGAATCAGAGAATGAAGTTATTCATATATGTGCACATATGGGTGCTCCTTTACCAACCCTCCTCCCTTTTACTTTGGATTTCTCAAAATGGGGCTCTGTGGTAGAGGAGGAACTGCGAAAGGGGGTTGCCAGCACAGCACTAGATAACTTCAAGGCGGACTGTGTAGGACAGACAGTGTGTGTGTGGGCTGAATTACCTGAAATCTCTGAGAAGTTAAGGGGCACAGATACATCTACAGTGGAGCACCCACAGGGACAAACATCTCCAAGAATGATCATTACTGCACAAGGTGAATAACTTCCTTATCCCACAGTGTCACTCATTTTAATAACTATTTAGGAAGTTTTAATAGGTACCTAAATCATTGTTGTGTAAATATCAAAATTAGAACAGTGAGCTTTATGTTTGTTTAGAGAAACATCTATTGACAGTGACGTTGTTTATCACTGTTCTGATGGTACTTCAAAGATCTTAACAGTACAAAATATTCTGTAAATATTTTTACCAATAAGCTGGTATTTCAAGATGCATAATACAGCTATAATACTTTCTTGTAAATAATGAATGTAGTGCATTATATAGAATAAAACCAAAACCACTCTGACATATCTTGAATAAGTTGTATAAACTTCTTCAGTTTAGCTATTCAATGCAATTTCTTGGCTAACATAGCAAGCTAGTGACAGTTAGAACCCAGGTTCCTGGGTAGATGATAGATTATAGTATCTGTTCCCCTCATATACTTAGAATATGTTGCTCTTGCCATCTAAGGACTAGATTCAATTTTCTGGAGAGCATATAACACTGAATGTGTTTCATCTAACTTCAGCATGACTGACAGACAATTTTAACCTCACAATATCCCTATGATACAGTTAATTATCCCCATTTTACAGATGGGGAAACTGAATCCCAGATTGTCTTGTCTAGTGTGATACAGAGAGTCTGTGACAGATCTGGAACTGACTACAGGTTTCCTGACTCCCAGAGTGGAGTGGCTTGACCACAAAGTCAGCCTTTTGCTGTAGCTGGGAGTTCTAATTATAGCTTTTTGAAGGAATGGACTTACATATGTAAGAGTTGTTTTTAACACTTATTTTTTCATTTTGTTTAATTCAACTGCTTGTGTTAGTGGTGTGTATAGTATGGCACGTTAATTATATATGTCTCACCATTGTACAACAAGCAAGTCTTTTGCATGATTAATTCAAGAATTTACTCCGTTGTTTATCTGTCTTCAGGGAACTCTGCTACAAATAGGTCTCCTTTCTAGTATAACGATGCCAGACTGACTTTTATTAAACACTAGAAGCTGTGCCTAGCATTGCTTGGGTCCTTAAGTCAATTAATGTTTGTTTTTTGGGACGTGTACATGCTTCATTTAAGTCATTGCCCTGGGGTGAGACTGGGATGAGCAGTTCAGTATGCAAGCTGCCCTGGGAGGGAGAGGACACCTCATCCCCCACTCACTACAGCAGCTTGGAGCCAGGTGAGATGTGCCTATTTGTGGCTGCTGCACTCAGGGAGGTGGGGTGCATGTCTCCTGCCTATGCCAGGTCTAGGTTCTTCTCCCCACTGCGCTCACCAGCCAGAGTGAGGAATGCAGAAACAGTGTGCACTTTGTTCTCATTCTCCGATGAAGAAGAAATAACCAGCAACATCCCCGTACAAATCCTTTCACTTGCCTGTAAATATGCCTCTTTTCTGTGTGGTTTTATGAAAAGCAATCTCATTCCAGGCGCATTCCATTTTCCTTGCACAATGAAACTCTAACTTTGCTTTGAGTTATAAGAGGAATCTGTATACTGAATTTGGTGGGAGTTTTTGAACAGACAGACTCTCTGATTGTTTAAAAGTGTTCCATGTAGCAAAAGCACTTTGCATAGAGAACAGAATTATTAGGCCCTCTGTCAATAGTTATGTCATGCTGACTGTGGTTGGTGTTCATTACAGAATTATTTACACCAAGTGCTTTGCCTTGTTAAGAAGTTGTGTGTCTCAAAACAAATACCATTGTTAAAATAAGTGGGCAGTATGATGCTTTGCTGACGGAAGTATTTTATGAATTCATAGCCTACCTTGAAGTCTATTCATAATGTTGCAATTCAGAAAAAAACTGACTTTGAGAAATTGGGGGATTACATTATTTTGATTGCATATCTCTACTGAAATCTTGAAAATTATCTCTAATTATGGTCATATTTTGCCTAAAAACTTTCTTCCTTTGTTCCTGCGTGAGTATCTCAAACATCCTAAACTAAATAGACCAAAACTAACAGCCATTTAGTTTGATTTAAGAGCAGTGATCCTCATCTGGCTTAAAACAGTTCTACTCGGTGTAATGAATGTGCTGTTCTATGCATGTTCTCTGACTGGATGAGATCTATCAAAGATTGTAGGAATTATGTTTAAACTATTGCGTGAACTTAGACCTTTTACAACCTCAATAACACTTATGTTACTAGCAGTAACACTTGTTACTTTTAAACACTTGTTTTTTTTAAAAAATATTTATTAGATACAGCCTAGTCCTCCAGATTTGTCCCATGCAGAATGTTATTCCTAAAATAATCTTCCCGATGAAGTCATTCTGTCCACAGCACTTTTAAGGCTAGTGGAATTCTGTCAAGATCAAGGAAATAGATTTGTTTCAAATTTTATTTTACTTTAACAGTATTAAAAATACTTGATAAATACCAGACTGTTCTATTAATGGCTTTTAATATTTTATTTGAAGAATAAAATTTAAGATGTATTGTACAGATGGCATGCTAATGGAGTACTATGAATGATTTACATGCTTGGTGTGACGCTGGTTATTTAGTATCTTTCTGTAGGTAAAACAGATGACAAAAATGTATAGTTAAATGTCTAAAATGGTAGCAGCATACTATTTAGTGTCATGTGATGCACAAGGGAACTCCTGTTAAGTATCTCCAATTATATTGAATTTTTTTAGCAGGCTGGCCAGCAACATGGCTCAGTCCTGGCTTGTGACGGGTCTGGGACCTACCCCTGCTGCGGCTCTGCATCTAAAATGTATTAGGGGGTAGGCTGGCAGGCAGCTTGGTTCAGTTCCCCTAGCAGACCAGCTCCCACCTGTCACCCCATACTGCTGCCTTTGATACAGAGGTGGCAGCAAGGAGTGGTAGGGGGCTCCTTGGAATTGGAGCTGGAGTGCTGCACTGGCTGCTGGCCCCATCCCTGGGGACTATAGAATAGTCAACTAAAGGATAGGAATTCATGAGGTTACTTGACTATTCTATTAATGGATATTTAACATCTCTAGAAAAATACCTGCAAATGGGGCTTCCATGGCTTGCAGATTTTATCAGGAAAAGTTTGATAAAGGAGAGAGGCTCTTTTCCAGCTGTACTTTAACTAAAAGTCGTTGGGCTCATGGTTTTTATGTATATGGTAGCTCAGACATTATCAAAGCATTATGCTTCGTATTAACACATGATTAATGGGGTTAAGAGGAGAGGCTTAAGAGTAGTAACCTTTGGTATCCTTAAAGTCTCATTGCATCAAAATCCATATACAGGAAAACCAAACAGACGAGGACAGCTTGAAAGAACTGATCTTGTTTAGTCTAGAGCAATGGTTCTCAAAGGGGCCCATGGCCCACCCTGCTCAACGTAGACCCCCCAGCCAACCACCCATGATGACAAAATAGGTGTAGGAGAGGGCAGGGGTTAGGGATGTGAATGGATAATCTGTTAACTGATTACACAGGAATTTACATCCATAGTGGAGGTGTGGGGTCTGGCGGAGAGGTAGTGCGTATGAACTGGCTGAGGGAGGGAGGGTGCGTGCAGGAACAGGGTAGAGGAGTGGGTCTGGGCATGAGGGAGATGAGGGGCACTTACCTGGCTCCACACCACCTACTACTTCCAGGCACTGCCCCGCCCCCTCTCCTGCTGCTCTCATTGGCTATGGTTTTGACCAATGGGAGAAGCCTCTAGGTGAGCAGTTTCCTGTGCTGCCATTCCCCTAGAGCAGGGGTCTCCAAACTTTTCAGCCCGAGGGCCGCATTAACTATCAAACAGCAGTTCGGGGGCCGACTACACACTTGAGGTCCAAATAAAAAACAATCAAAACATGCAATGTAATGATCGGTTGGAAAACATAACGCACTACTGCGTGCCTCTATTTTAATTCGGTAAAAACATAACATCCACGTAAGTGGCGGCTGATCTTGGCAGGATACACGTAAATTTCCGTAATTTTTTTTCCGTAGACAAAAAGGTCTCCACGGGCCGGGTGAGAGGGCCTCGCGGGCCGCATCCGGCCCGCGGGCCGTAGTTTGGAGACCCCTGCCCTAGAGGTAGACCAGCACTACATGGAGCCACTCCATTTTCCCGTGAGTCAGATGCCACCTGCTAGGCTATCCTTCCCCCTCCTCCCCTGCAGTGGGAACCCAACCTTGTGGGGAGTGTGGGGCTGGAGTGTCAGTGCAGGCTCCTCACTGCAGGGGCGGTGAGCCCCAAACCTGCGGTCCACCTGCAAGACCGTCCTGGACCACTAGTGCTCCATGACTACACTTTAAGAACCACTGGTCTAGAACCGTGGTTCTTAGTCAGGAATCAAGGGCCTCCAGGGAGGCCTTGAACAGATTTCAGGGTGTTTGCTAAGCAGGGGCAATGTTAGACCCACTGTGGTCCATGACAGAAAGCTGGAGCCCTACATTGGGCTGAAACCTGGGGCCCTGAATCCTGCCATCCTGGACTGAAGCCAAAGCAACTTAGCTTTGTTCCCCCCCCATGGTGGTGTGCCTTTGGAAACTGCACTGTTTACTATCCTGTAATGCTAGCCCTGGCTTTTATAATCTGAAAATCAATTATGGCACAGGTGGGCCACAGAGCTTTCATAGCATGTTTGAGGGAAATGGTTGAGAATCTCTGTTCAGATAAGAGAAGGCTGAGTGAGGACAAGTCTTCAAATAAGGTAGAAGTGTTAATTGGCTTAGATTGCAGGAAGGGAACAGGTTAGACAAACACCTGCCAGGCACAGTGTCTATATACAGATTAATGCTGTCTGACTATAGGGAGATGAACTATATGACCTCTTGAGGCCATGTCCAGGCTTACATTTCTATAACTATACAGTTTCTAAAATTTGCCCCAGTTGCGTGATATTAGCGGGCTACCGTCTTTTCTCCATGCTGTTTTATTGGCTACATTCCAGTACATGTACAGTAGACTTCCAATAATCCGGAACCTATGGGACCTAGGTGGTGGTGGATTATCAGATATGCCGGACTATCAGGAGGTACTATAAGTTGGTTATTTATATACTGTATACATTATATACTGTATATAAAGTGTTAACCCTTTTTATTGTACATACTGTATACAGTATACTGTAATGTTAGTTTTTTTAAGCCTTTTTTACCCTTTTTGCTCAGTTCAGCTGCTGCCGCTGTTACCTTGTGACTCATTGTTTGCCAAAGCTCACTCACTAGGCTCTTGCCATTCTGATGCCGGACTGTCAGGAGTGCCGGACTGTTGGACTTTTACTGTACTATTTTGAAAAATATGCATTCTTTTATTACACTGTCACTCAAGCCATAACTCAAGTATCACTTCTAGTGAAAATTGTTTTGTGTATATCATTTTCCAGTACCTTCTCCAAGTAAATTCCGCTCTCCTGCAGCACCATCACCTCTGGCTCTCCGACAGCCAGTGAAAGCATTTAGTAACCATGGACCTGGTTCTGCTCCTGCTCCAGAAGCTACACAACTGACACACAGCAGTTCTTCACCAGGACCTCTTGCAACTCAGAATTCAGGTTCTTCAAGCCCTGCCAGCAGCATCAACAGTGCTACTTTTACCAGACCAGCAGGGTCAACAGGAGTGAGGAGTGGCTTGCCTAGACCTAGTGCCCCTTCTCCTGGGGGCATACCAGTGCCTCGCAGCAAACTTGCACAGCCTGTTCGCAGGTGAGTAATCTGAGGGGGGGGACATATTCAGAAATAAACACTTTCTTTAATACTACATTTGTACCTTATACCTTACTACAAAAAGCTAGACTATTAACTTGAAAAAAGCATAGGAACATACAAAAGATAACTTAGCCCTATTGTATTAAATTCTGCCTCATCCATTCTCCTGTCATAATAAAAAATACTCCCTTCCACCCCTGAAAAAAACTTGTCAGTGTTAAAGCTGATAGTATATTTGGATTGTATTACTGAATATAGTGTAACACTAATCTTTAATTTTAAAAGTGAGCATGATACAGTTACTTTAAGGAATAAGTGAACAAACAAAAGGCAAATTCAAAAGCAATGTTCAAATTAAATCTTTTGGTGGATACTTCTAAATAAAAAAAATTGATCTGCCGAACAGTTGAAGAAAACAAATCATAAAATATATTAAGATGTATGTAATGATACTCAAAATAGTTCAGTCCTTACCTGTTTTTATATTTTGCTGTGAATATGAAGTTGTTTGCCAATCTTAGCTAAATGTTTGAATAGAAACAACATGTTCAGAGACTTGATTATCAATTATTGAGCCCTTAAAAGGAATGCTTGGAGCTTTTATGGAGCCTTTAAGTCCTCTCAAAATGCTACCCAAACAGTGGAAACCTGAGGTACAAAGAGGAAGTAATCTCCCAAGTTTTCACAAAGGTCAGTGGCATACCTAGAGCAAGAATAGATCTTTTGAGACTAGTAGTCCACTGGCATTCCCAACAACCCATGCTGCCTTCAGTGAAATAGTAATTTAGAGATTTAGGAACACACCTCAGCTGTGTTTACTTCGTTCTAAAATCTGTGGTCAAGGTGCATAGGTCTCCTCACACATGCATTAGAAAATAATTGAATTGTAGCTGTTATGCTGAAAACCTATTTCTGCCAGGGGATACAGTGGTAGTACAGTGGCAGACTATCTTCAGTATTTTTTTAACAATCTGAAAATGTAATAAAAGGCTGCCTTATTTCTGACTGCAAACTCTTCATACTAATCTAACAGTCTCTTTCTAATGGTTCAGTCACTGTCACGTAACAGATCTCACTGTGCAGCAAGATGTCCACCTCCATTATTAAATATTTATTGTAGCTAAACTTACTTCACAATTATTTTAGTGTTTTTTAGGGTGAGAAGATTATTTTCTTTTTGAAATATTGTATTACTAGGCTAAAGAAAATGATTGGAGTTGTCCTTTCATCAGTAAGGATTTGTCTGCTTTATAGTAGAACTTGATGTCCATATATTATACTTTGCATCGGGTCAGATTCATAGTTCCATAGCATGTAGTTGTATGAAGTTCTCTACATTTAACAATTTACATATGACTCAAAACTGTATCAAAATATAAAATGTTAAACCTTGAACTTGGTATTTATTCTAAGTACAGTGTAATACAGTGATGCTTCTGACACAAAAATAAAGCATAGTTTAATTTAAGAAAAATAATTCAATTATGTTAAATTCAAGTGTGTTAATGACAAACTAGCACAAATTAAGTGTAAACCAAACTGAAGTAAATCTCATTTTATTGTAGATCATTACCGGCTCCTAAAACGTATGGCAACATGAAAGATGAGAGTTGGAAAGATGGCTGCTACTGAACGCTGAAGCTTAAAAATGCAAAGTTCAGTGGTTAATGGACACTCCTTCACCAAGCTAAAACAGCTTGATATGCAGACTGTTCAGATGTGACTTTCAGGATTTGTAAAATCCCAGACCTCTGTCTTTATTTAGCACAAACTGGCAGAGATTTTAAAGCAGCACTTTAATGACATTTAACATCATATATTTGGTGATCATACAATCACTTTTACGTGGCATCACTATCATTGTGTTTTTTTTCTTGCTTGCTAATAATTGTCAATTTGAGCATTTATGACAATGGCCAGTGTTTGGGCAAAAACCTAACAAATGCCAAAGAAATGCCCATCTTGAAAAATAGCAAGTAAAACAGCAAATTCCAGTTGTTCAAAACTTCATATTTAGTCATTTAATTTAGCATTTGATTAATTGATAAATATGTATTCTTTAAACTTTAGCATGTTAATCAGAGTCAGCATTCTGATTGCAGATCACTACAGTGCTAATGAAACACCTACTTAAAACAATTTCAGAAGATTCTGGTTAGAAAAAGTGGTACACATATCCTTCAGAAAAAATTCAGCAGTTCTCTCTGGAGGTATCCTAGCAATGGTATTCATGGCATTGTGGTGTTAAAGGTTTGGATGTAGCAGACAGACGTGCATTCAGATTTTGTAGGTTGCATCCTTTCTGTTTGACACACCAATTTTATGTGCTCTTATGTTTTGATTGCCAAAAGGGCTTAGTATCAGTTGTACAATCTTTCTAAACTTGTAGTTCCTGGCTCAGGAAAGATGGCCTTTGCTATAATACCACACTTTTAGCACACTACTCACTATTTAGGGAAAACTTATTAGAGGAGGTTTCCTTAAAAAGAAAGAGCAGGTTGTATTATCCATTTGTTCTGATATCATACCACCACAATGTCTATAGCCTGGAACAAGACTGTATATGCGAATAGTTAATGAGGAGGAAAGACAACTATGCACTTGTAACATACAAATTGTAAGGAAATGAGTTGTACTGTTGATGCCAAATGATATTCGTTTAAAGTAATATTTCATGGTATGAGGAGGTTTTCAGTATCCTACTTTTTACTTTTATTCATTTCTTACATTGGTTTATTTTAAATTGTAAATATTTTTGCAGATGATATTGCCCATGTTAGTGTTTTAACTATGTACTTTGCCTTACATATCTGTATCTTACCTTGTTTGGTGACAGAGTATGACATCTGCTACATATGTTTACAAGCTATTCAGTTCCTCTAGTGGTTCTCAGACTTACCTATTGACACTTACATTGTTTTTATCTATTCTTATTAGCACTCTTGCTAACATTTTACTCAGTGGAAAAATTCTTACAATTTACAGACTGCTTTTTCTGTTCTATTTTGGAAGATTTGTAATATAAAGGTTTAAAACTAAAAATGTGTTGGGAGGATCAGTTAAACAGGGCGTACTGTTTCTTGTGTGTAGAATTTTTCAGTACAAGATTTCTGGATGTAGTTTGCAGCAGTGGTTAACCTTTTGTACAATGAATGGAGAACATTAAAAGCTTCATGTTGGATTGGATGGTAGGTAGCCTTTAACCCCATTAGTACCAGCATTTTGAAGTGTAAGTGGATTTTGACTCTCACCACTGAGAGGATAATTGATCTTGGAATTTCAGAGAACTCTACTTTTGGGCCAGCGTTTAACATTACCGGATGAAAAGCCATGCAACACTACTTGAGATGGGAAAAGCCAAATAGAAAGTTTTAGGGATGAGACTGCAGCTGTGACTACTCAAGCAGCGCAAAGTGTATCAGTAATGAAAGGACTTCTTAGTGACTAAAAGTGCAACCACCCTTGAAGCCAGGACATCAAATAAACTGTAATTCAGTAGGAAACCTGCAACAGGGGTTATTTTTTTTTTTAAAAAAAAAGCTACCTTGCACTATTCAAGCAGTACATGCTACTGATCTAGCCTTCAGTCACTTGCTGGCATAACAAATATAAATCAGTTAGTGTTACCTGATGTAGCTCCTATGAGGAATAGTGAATTGGCTCAAAACTATCCAGCCTCACTAACAAAACCCAAACATTTGTTTAAAATGTTACAAAGCAATGCTGCAGTCTTAAGAAAAAGAGAAAAGATTTTAATTGGTAATTTTTATTATGAAAATATTGAATTGACTTTTTTAATTTTGAAAATCAGAAAATTCAGATTAAGATATTCAGGTTAATTTTTTTAAATAAAGGCTGCATCAGAGTATTGTGTACATTATTTATTTTTTTAAATTCCAGCAATTACCTTCAACCAGTGATGAAGGTATGTTGATCTTAAGTTATATAAGCATCCTTTTATCTGCTGTTCTACTCCCACAAAAATATAGCGAATAATTTCCTGAAGAGAGAAACAGTCTCTTTACTAGGAAGCCTTTGTGTATTACCAGTTTCTCAGTATCAGGAAATCCTAGATCTTTCTGTGTTTAGAGATTCAGATATATTGCAGAAGTGTGGAAATACGGATTTGATAAACTAGTGCCTATGATTTATTTAACTTATGTTTGATATAGTAGTAAGGGTTTTATGAATGTGGATTTTTTTTGTGCCAACAGCTCAGAATCGTTATATGTATGTAGGCAGAAAGACTTGTTCTGCTTCCAAAGTTATTTAATTTTTCTGTGTTTGAATGTTTTTGTAAGTGTTAATAAAAGTATAAAAAATTGAAAATTATAAATATTCTTACCACAAAGCACTTTTCTTGTGGATCATTTTTCTATAAACCTATTTGTGTGAAAGTTTCAATTCTCCTCGAACATTCTAGAAGTGTATGAAATTCCAAACTCTGGAAAACAGTTTATAAAATTGGGGACTGTTAATAGTTAAATTAATTTCATATTTCAGTGGCTCAGTAACTAGACCTGTTTGGTTTATTGGCTCTCTCCTATAATGTGTTGAGTCTAATAGAGTGCATATTTGGCTAGTCCTCCTCTGTGGTTTTAGAACAGAAGATTTAACTTAAGCCTTCACATTTTATAGAAGTTTATGTAATGTTATTTCAGGATCACATGGTGCTGGATTCAGATATTTATCCAGCCTGAATTGTTCATGCGTAGATCTCATCTGTTCATGGTGTTCTCTTAACTTCCACTGTTGAATTGGAACTAAAACCATAGCTAAAACTTTTTTGAATAGTTCAGGTCAGCAAAAGATATATCCATTTTCCAAGCTGAAGTCAATTTTTTTTAAACTTAACCAGGTCTAAATTACGTTAAAATTATAAGTATATGGACCCTTATGCACCAGGAGATGACTGGCCAGGAGCTAACATTTATAAACCCAAGAAGTGCATTGATTTGTATCTTTGCTTCTTGTTCCAAATAATCCCTTCTAATGTACTTACCACTTGATTCTGTCCTGCTCCACCTATTTGTGACTCCCTCTTCAACATACGTTTAGGACTTCTTTTTGAATGTGCTCCATGTTATACATTCTGAATCTGGTGAATATATGCAAAACCCCATGTGCAGTACAAGACAACTTGTGCAGCAAAGTTAATTTACTGATACTCAGTTAATACCGTTCATTCCCATCCCACGCACAATGAAACATACAACTAGAGCTCACTTGAAAATATTCATTCTGGAGCAAAAAAGACTGAATTGGGTGGTATCCAATGAAATATGCTGAATTCCATCATAGCACAACCACTGTATCCAGAGTGCCCTGCGTATCATGCTAGGGCAGTGCACATCTCTTAGAGCTGTTTCAGGCTCTTTGCAGATGCAAGGAATAAATTCACAGTCCGTGTACATTTTAAAGTTTATATGCAACTATAAAAGCTAGAAACTTAATTTTAAAAAGCAAAAGTGAGTATTCCAGATCACAGTTCTGCTACATTCTCTTACAACATCTGCAGTTATGGACTACAGAAACCTCAGGATCTATGCAAGTTCCCTTATACTAATGCCAGAAACAAGGTAAAAATGGCATATGTAAAAATCCTTATATACTCAGTTTTTTCTCCAGCACTGAACTAAAATATGATATTTCTCATTCTTGCATCACACCAAATATTAGTTCATTGAGAGTGCTCTCAACACTTCCATTTGTGTTTAAAATAGTGACTTCAAGTCCAGCATCATAGTCCTTTCCAGTATTTGAAAGACAGTGCAACAGTTCTACCTTCCTTATGCTACACTCCTAATATCTGAGTTTTAGAAACTCTTCATCGCCCTTTGTCATATTCTACCCATTTTCTACTGAATAATTTCCCTATCTGGGTGTCTCCCCTCACTACATCACTTGACATTGGATCTTCCATTTATACAAGAATTGTAAAAAAGTTGTTAACCCATGCAGGCCTTCCTCACTTGCTAATTTTAACTTAGCATCTTATAAATTGGGTAGGTTGTTTTTTGGTTGAGGATTATTATCTGTAGAATCAGGCTAGAAATCTAACACGCTGTCAAAAAAATCCCTCAAGCTATGTCTAGGACTGCAGGCTTTTTTTGGAAGAGATATTCCAAAAGAGAGTATCCACACAACAAGCGCATTGAAAAAGCAATCTACTTTTTTCAAAAGATAGTGTCTATACAGTATGGATGCTATCTTGCATTTAAGCTATAATTGCTATGAACAAAGTGGCCACCAGGGCACCTGTGCTTTTTCCTCTTTCCTCTTCTATTGGAAGAACTCCCTCTTCCCTGTCCACACATGCCTTTTTCCGAAAGAGCTCTTTTGGAAAAAGACTTCTTCCTCATAGAAAGAGGATTACCAACACTGGAAAAACACCTCTCTTCTTTCCATTTACTTTCGGAAGAATGCAATTGCAGTGGGGATGTAACTCAGGTTGTCAGAAAAACAGCAATTTTTCTGACAAAACTCCATAGTGTAGACATACCCTCAGTGGGGGATCTTGACAGATTTAAGTGACAAAGATAAAAATCAAAGACTTCATTAAAACTGGACAGATTTTATCTGGTTTGTTCTATAATTTATCTATGGCTACCTTAATTAAAAGTCTGAAAGAATGACCTGTGAGGGAAAATTGAAAGAACTGGGTTTGTTTAGTTTGGAAAAGAGAAGACTTAAGAGGTGACATGATAGCAGTTTTCAAGTGCCTAAGAAGGTATACAAGGAGGAGGGAGAAACATTGTTCTCCTTGGCCTGTGATAGGACAAGAATCAGTGGGCTTAAACAGCAGCAAGAGAGGTTTAGATTGGATATTAGGAAAAACTTCCTAACTGTCAGGGTGGTTAAACTGAAATAAATTGCTTAGGGAAGTTGTGGAATCTCCATCACTGACAGTATCTAAGAGCAGGTTAACTATCTATTGGGGATGCTCTATACAGTACTGGGTCCTGCCGTGAGGGCAGGGAACTGGACTTGATGGCTTCTTGAGGTCTCTTCCAGTTCTAATGTTCTATGATTCTATAATCCAGTGTTTTAAATACTGCATGGTGAAATACAAAAATGCAGTAGAGCAAACTATAGAAATAAATCAATCTCTTATTTGAGAGAAATCATGGTATTTTATGCATCCAGTAGAAACACTGGCTATTTATTTATGTTTGCCTCCAAAACTGAGTACAGGCAGTCCCCGGGTTACGTACAAGATAGGGACTGTAGGTTTGTTCTTAAGTTGAATCTGTATGTAAGTCGGAACTGGCGTCCAGATTCAGACACTGCTGAAACTGACCGCCAGTTCTGACTTACATACAGAATCAACTTAAGAACCCCAGGCGTCCCCAAGTCAGCTGCTGCTGAAACTGATCAGCAGCTGATTCCAGGAAGCCCGGGGCAGAGCAACTCTGCCTGGGGCTTCCTGTAGTCAGCGCTGGTCAGTTTCAGCAGAAGCTGACTTGGGGATGCCTGGGGCAGAGCAGCTGGGGTGCTACTGGACCAACCCAGCAGCACCCCATCTGCTCTGCCCCAGACGTCCTGATTCAGCCGCTGCTGAAACTGACCAGCAGCGGCTGAATCAGGACCTGGGGCAGAGCAGCTGGGGTGCTGCCGGGTTGGTCCAGTAGTGCCCACGGGCGCTGCAGGACCAATCGGCAGCGCCCCAGCTGCTCTGCCCCAGAGTCCAAAACAAAAGCCTGGTCTGCTGGGGGGGGGGAGCACACTAGCTGCGCCACCCCCCCAGCAGACCAGGGACACGGGGAGCAGAGCCACAGCGGCAGCGGGGTGCCGCGCCTCCGAGGCTTTGCTCTGGCAAAGCCTCAGAGGCGAGGGACCCCGCCACGGCTGCGGCTTCAGTCTGGGTGCCTGTGGTCTGCTGGGGACGGTCCCCAGCAGACCACAGGCACCCGGACTGAAGCCGCAGCCGTGGGGGGGTCCCGCGCCTCTGAGGCTTTGCCAGAGCAAAGCCTCAGAGGCGCGGGGAACCGCCGCTGCTGCCGCTTCAGTCAAAGCGGCAGCAGCGGCGGTTCCCCGCGCCTCTGAGGCTTTGCTCTGGCAAAGCCTCAGAGGCGCGGGACCCCCCCGCGGCTGCGGCTTCAGTCCGGGTGCCTGTGGTCTGCTGGGGACCGTCCCCAGCAGACCACAGGCACCGGGTCTCAAGGGGCAGCAGCAGCGGTTCCCGCGCTTCTGAGGCTTTGCTCTGGCAAAGCCTCAGAAGCGCGGGAACCCGCCCGGTGCCCCTGGTCTGCTGGAGACGGTCTCCAGCAGACCAGGGGCACCGGAGCAGCTTACGAACGGGGCTTTCTCGCCCCGACTTCCGGGGCGAGAAAGCTCCGTTCGTAAGTGCGGATCCGACGTAAGTCGGATCCGCGTAAGTCGGGGACTGCCTGTACTGCTATTCAGTTCAGATGATCAGCAAAGAGGATGCATATCCAATTTCCCATCCCTGTTATAAGTGCCCTCTGACTTCTCATCAGTAAAGGCACTCTGAGATGGTTACTGTCCAGGTTTTGTGGGGTGTGGGTGGCTTAAAAAAAAAAACGACATTGGGTTCCTGTCTAGCATTCCATAGAATTCAACTATTCCAGAATCATCTTGTGAAGCTAAAGTCATGCCTGAGGCTGACTACAGTTTTAGGGTGCCCTTTGAAGACTTTCTCCAGTTATCTGTGCCGCTCTTGAAATTAGACTTTTTTTTTTTTAAGTGCAGATCTCACTAACACAGTGAAAGAAATGTAAGGAGATGGTGGACATTCGGAGTAAAATGTTTATATAGCTTTTTTCATCTTGCTGGGAATGGCTGTTACAAATACATCATCAAATTACAGCTTAGTCTCTTTTGTTTCCAGTTTTTTTCATTCTATATTGCAAGCATGAGGCTGAAACACTGAAGTAAAATGTGTGCATTTTATTTAGTACAACAGACCAATATATAATCAGGCAGTAGTTTCCCTTTTCTAACCTTCTCAGGTTTCAAGTCCTAACAGTAAAGGTAACAATTTATTACCATCCTGGCTGATTTTTTTTTTTTCCTTCAGCAAACTACAAGTTGGGGCATAACTGTACTTGGACCAGTTTCAAAGTGTGTAGGTTGAGTGATCACCTAATGAAATAAGACACGAGCCCTCCTTTTCTAGCAAGTATGTTGCAGGGTGCATTTACAAACTTGTTTTTCCCCTTCAGTGTGTTTCTGTTGATGAAGGTGGATGATTATGCAGAGACAAGGCGGAGGAGGGAAGTGAAGGGGGTTTTTTTAGTTTAGTTTTTCTGGACTATCCGTTTATATTTCTTAAAACAAGGCTCCTTTCTATGTTTTTATAACTTACATATTTAAAATACTTCATGGTTAGCTTTGATACTAAAGGAAGGTTCTGTGCTTGGTATTAAAATACAATTCAAATGTATGGCCAACAACCATGTATGAATGAAAGCAATGGGTTAATTCCAAAAGATGTAAATATTGGCCCTATTTATACATTTTTTGAATAAGTTAAAAATTAAATGTTAAAAGTACACTTCTTCCACTGTAACAGGTTACTTTCATGTAAAGCTAGAGGGCAAAGCATTTTCAGCTCTCCTAATGTGAGTATCTACCACATTAATGTACCCGTGTTGAATGAGCTTTTTGTATAGGAACATTTGAGTGACATCTACTGGTAGCCTAGTCACAATCTTTTTTCAAAAGAATATGTCTCTAGTTCAACTTTTCCTAGTTGGAATGGGTTTCATGCTAGACACTTGTGACCCAGAAAAGCTATTCATCCTCGGTCTTGCAGAATTCAGTATTTTCCCTCTGTATCCTCAATCTGGATTTAATGGCACTTTCAAAACCAACAAAAGTTTCAGTACTAAATTTGAAGACTTAGTTGAAGTTGCTCTTGTACAATGTTTATCAAATATTAAAATCAATCAAATCATAACTTCATCTTTTCTTTTTCTCCTCCCTCCACAAATATTTTAGAACATAAGAATGGCCGTACTGGGTCAGACCAAAGGTCCTTCAAGCCCAGTATCCTGTCTACTAACAGTGGCCAGCACCAGGTGCCCCAGAGAGGGTGGACCGAAGACATTTGTCTCCTGCCATCTCTCTCCAGCCTCTGAAAAACAGAGGCCAAGGACACCATTTTATCCCCTGGCTAATAGCCTTTTATGGGCCTCACCTCCATGAAATTATCTAGTTTCTCTTTAAACTGTTATAGTTCTAGCCTTCACAGCCTCCTCTAGCAAGGAGTTCCACAGGTTGACTACACACTGTGTGAAGAACAACTTTCTTTTATTAGTTTTAAACCTGCTACCCATTAATTTCATTTGGTGTCCTCTAGTTCTTCTATTTAGGGAACTAATAAATAACTTTTCTTTATCAGCCCTCTCCACACCACTCATGATTTTATAGACCTCTATCATATCCCCCCTCAGTCTCCTCTTTTATAAACTGAAAAGTCCCAGTCGCTTTAACCTCTCCTCATATGGGACCCGCTCCAAACCCCTAATCATTTTAGTTGTCCTTTTCTGAACCCTTTCCAAGGCCAAAATATCTTTTTTGAGATGAGGAGACCACATCAGCACACAGTATTCAAGATGTGGGCGTACCCTAGTTTTATACAGGGGCAGTAAGATATTCTGTCTTATTTTCTATCCCTTTCCTAATAATTCCTAGCAACCTATTTGCCTTTTTGACCGCCGCTGCACACTGCGTGGAAGTTTTTAGAGAACTGTCCACGATAAATCCAAGATCCCTTTCCTGATTTGTCATATATATCTACTGGATCCCCCTTATCCGCATGCTTGTTAACCCCTTCAGAGAACTCTAATAGATTAGTAAGACAGAATTTCCCTTTACAGAAACCATGTTGACTTTTGTCCAACAAATTATGTTCTTCTACATGCCTCACAATTTTATTCTTTACTATTGTTTCGACTAATTTTGTGAAAAGAAACTACCATCAAGCTACAGTTTAGAGTGCAGTAGAGAAAAACCACCTTCCCACCTCTTTTCAAGGTTGGTGAAACATCTGTTTACACATTGAACGTTTAGCAATCAGCACTTCGGCACTGGAGTCTGATCATGTGAATCTGGTCCCAGTGCTAGAGTGTTGGAAACCAGCATGGCATTGGAGACAGGTGCTGGGTCAGGTCAGGGCCACTGTGGAGGGCCCGTGGTAGGTTTCCCTCTGGACTCATTGTTGCCTCAAATTCAACTCTGGCGCAGCTCAGGTCTCACTCATTGATCTCTTTCTGCTTTGAATCTCTTTGGCACGAGGGAATACTAACTGTCAGTGTTCTGCTTGTGAGGAGGGGAGCCACAGTGCCAGAGAAGAGCACCAAAGCTGATGAGTTTGGTGCTGAATAAGTGGAAAACATGGTGGGGGAAGGAGAGGAGGAGAAAGCTCTGATACCAATGCACAGAACAGACATGAGCAAGCACTCAAATGAAAATACAATGCCTTATTCTACCCATTGGAGGAAGCCTTTGCTTCCTCAGCTTTACTCTGTATTTTATATCTCAGTTTGAAATTGTGAAATGAAGCAGAACAGTATGTAAAGAATGAGATGGTATTGTCTGGAATGTATGCAACACTTTTCATACTCATCAAAACAACATGGTGATTTAACATCTGCATTAATGGTAGGCATGCTCCACTATAGATATGGATATGTAAAGGAACATGCAGCAGTATACAATATCCCAGGGGGGAAAAAAAACCTCTTATACCTTCAAATCCCTTGCAAGTGGGGAAAATCAAAGGTCTTAGTAGTTCTTCCTGCAGCTATATCAATAATCATTAATACTGACTTATAGCCATTCATAACATTTTGATATATTGCTTGAACCTCTGAACCAGGGTATGTCTAGACTGCAGAGTTTTTCCGGGATGAAAAACTCGGCCACGTCCAAGGAACGCATCTGCTCTACTGCATTTTTTTTTCAGAAGCAGACGTGTTTTTTTCAGCATCTCTGTAAACCTTGTTTTGCGAGGAAGGGATGTTCCGAAAAAGGGTTTTTTCCTTGACATTTGGCCCCGTGTAGACAGTGCCAAATGTCGGAAAAGCCTCTTCTGGAAAAAGATAAGCAAATTGCGAACTGCAATTTGCAAAGCTTTTTCCGGAAGACCTGTGTAGTCTAGACACAGCCCCAGAGAATTTTCTGAACAGCAGGCGGGGACAACATTGTCTACCAGCATTACCAACACTTCACTTCCACTGCTTACAGGTCTCCTAGAAAACATTCAAGAGTAAAATAGAGCTAAAAAGTAGCACAGAACAAGAGCCAGCCCTGACTGGTGGCTGTAAAACTTTATGGGACCACAGGAACCTTGGCCATGCTCATGATAAGGGGACATCTGGCTAATTAAAATCATGCTGGACTAGAGAGCTGTATTAACAGCTTAACTTCCATTGCCAATGGCTTTAGTATTTAGTTTTTCAGATTTTAGTTAAGGGAGAGGGACTGTCTCTCTTATGAGTGGGGACTTGGAGTGCTATATTTGTAACACCATTATTGCATGTAAGGGTGAAGTGTTTTAACTTACTGGCTGTGTCTAGACTGGCCAGTTTTTCTGGAAAATCAGCCACTTTTCCAGGAAAAACTTGCCAGCTGTCTACACTGGCCGCTTGAATTTCCACAAAAGCACTGACTTCCTACTGTAAGAAATCAGTGCTTTTTGCGGAAATACTATGTTGCTCCCATTCGGGCAAAAGTCCCCTTTGCACAAACCTTTTGTGCAAAAGGGCCAGGGTAGACAGCTGAGATTTGTTTTGTGCAAAAAAGCTCCGATTGCAAAAATGGCGATTGGGGCTTTTTTGCAAAAAGCACATCTAGATTGGCCACAGATGCTTTTCCACAAAAAGTGCTATTGCAGAAAAGTGTCCGTGCCAATCTAGACACTCTTTTCCAAAAATGCTTTTAACGGAAAACTTTTCCGTTAAAAGCATTTCTGGAAAATCGTGCCAGTCTAGACGTAGCCACTGAGTTTGGTACTGGCTTGAGTCAAACCATCTGAAACATGAAATTCAATATTTGAGAGAATTCTGAGTGAAAAAATTAAACTACAGTGTTAGATCAATTGAAGGGATGTCTTTCTCCCCATCTCCTCCCTAAGCAGCTCTTCTGTAATGCAGGCAATATAAGAGGAAAGGATCAGGATCTGGAGATACTGCAGGTATGCTTATATGGAGTTTAGCTTAATGTGCAGTGGGAAACTGACTTAGGTAAACTGTCAGTCGTTTGTGTGTAGGGTCAGAGCACAAATGGTACAGAAATTGCTTCAGCTGCTCCACCCTCAGAGCTAAAGGGTGGCTCTGTTCCTGCTCTGTAGCTCGAAGGGAAAGGCTACTGCCTTTGAAGGCACAGCTTGACCTCATGAACTTTTCACCTTGGAGAGGATCTGGGCCTAAGAACAAATTGTTCGTAAATAAAATACACTATATTAGACTAGAGAGGCTTAGACAGTCATCTGCACTGTCATCTAACAACCTTGCGTCATGCCACAGCAATCCCATGATAGACATGAAGCTCTCTGAAAGGAACGCTGCCCAATTCTCTTCAAATGGGGGATGAAAAAAGCTGCATGGAACAGGAGGCCAGGAGCAGGGATTCCAAAGAGGAAGATCCTTGAGGGCTCCAATAGAAAGTCAGAGGCTCCTTATGAGTGGGAAATTTCATTATTATTTCTATTAAAATGATGCCAGAAAAACCCATACCAAGTTCAGGATGCTAATATACACAGTGCTGGCCTCACACACAATAAGAGACAGTCTCTGCCCCAAACAGCCTACAAGGTAAGTAAACACGCATTAACATCATCCCCAGGTTAGAGCTGAGTCACAGATTAGCTGACTTGCCCACCGTCACATGAGAAGTTTATACACAGAACCCAGATCTCTGAGTTCCAGCCCAAAACCTTAACCACAAGAGAGAGCATCCTTGTTTGGTCTTATGTAGACTATCAGTAGCCACCTCTAAAAAAAATAGTTCTTTACATCAGTAACACTATCATTGGGATACCTTAGTCACAAAAACTGGACCAGTGCTCAGAGCTGTATTTACACTACTACACAACAACCCTAGATTTGATTCCCTGATTGTGTGTCTTTTTGAACCAAGAAAAGCATAAAAATGGTGCTGAAATGCCTTATATCATGAGCAGCTACCATAACTTAAGCAGAGCATTCCAGATGAAGTAGTAAGACTTTCTCACAGAAACCATCAACAGACTCATTTTACTATAGGCATTGTGTTACAAGGCACAGCAAAATAATAATGTTGAGGTAAAAATGTATACTGCATTCTCCACCATGGTGTCTAAGCACTTAACTCCCTCTGGGTATGTCTACACTACAACGTTAGTTCGAATTAGCTTAGTTCGAATTAACTAATGCGAACTAAGTTAGTTCGAATTAACGGATCCAGACTAAAAAACTAGTTCGAATTAGCGTTTTGCTAATTCGAACTAGCATGTCCACGTTAAGTGGACCCTGAACCGGGGTTAAGGATGGCCGGAAGCAGTGTCGGCAGGGCATCAGAAGAGGACTTAGAGCGTGGAGATGCTGTCTCAGGCTAGCCGAGGGCTGTGCTTAAAGGCTCCCGACACCCACCCCGGACAGACAGTTCTCAGGGGTGCCCCGCTTGCAAAGCAGTCCTGGCTTGGATTGCCCGGACTACCCACACTGCGCACATCACACCACTCGGCCGTCAGCCCGGCTGCACTTGCTGCAGGCTGCCATCTGGAGAGAGGGGGCAATTGGGCTGCAAGAGAGCTTCCACCCCCAGAAGCCCGCAGAGCCAGCCCAGTCCTCCCCATCAGGGGCTCGTGCCCCATTCCTCCCTCACCTCCTTCCACTTACCCTTCCCTAGCCCCTCTTCTTGATGTACAAAATAAAGATAACGTGTCTTCCAAAATGGAATCTGTCTTTATTGAACAAAACTGGGGGAGACTGGGAAAAGGAGGTGGGAGAGGGGAGGGCAACTAAAATGATCAGGGGTTGGTAACAGGTCCCATATGAAGAGAGGCTAAAGTAACTGGGACTTTTCAGTTTAGAAAAGAGGAGACGGAGGGGGGACAGGATAGAGGTCTCTAAAAGCAGGAGTTGGGTGGAGAGGGTGCATCAAGAAAAGTTCTTCATTAGTTCCCATAAAGAAGGACTAGAGGACACCAAAGGAAAGGAATGGGTAGCAGGCTTCAAATTAGTAACAGAAAGTTGTTCTTCACAAAGCAAAGAGTCAACCTGTGGAACTCCTTGCAGCAGGAGGCTGTGAAGGCTAGAACTGGAACAGAGTTCAAAGGGAAGTGAGATCAAGTCATGGAGGTTGGGTCCATGGAGTGGTATTAGCCAGGGGGTAGGAGTGGTGTCCCTGCCCAAGGTTTGTGGAAGGCTGGAGAGGGATGGCACGAGACAAATGGCTTGGTCACTGTCTTCGGTCCATCCCCTCCAGGGTCCCTAGTGTTGGCCGCTGTCGGCAGACAGGCTACTGGGCTAGACGGACCTTTGGTCTGACCCAGGACGGCCATTGTAAGCTCAGGGCTCAGGGTCGGGGGTCTCAGTGGACCCCCTTGATTCTCTTGCACACCTGCTCCTGGGTGGCCAGGCTGGCAGCTATCCTGCCCAAGCTGGCCACTTTCCTGTGCCTAGTGCGGAGATCGTGGACGAGGTCCACGATGTCTGCACTAGCCCAGGCGGGTGCCCGCCTCTTGCGGTCCCAGGCAAGCTCCCAGGAGCCACCAGCCTGGTCCCGGGAAGAGGGGGAGGGCTGGGGGGCATCGGGTAGGTGGCTCGAGCCGTGCCAGGTGCAGGGTCTGCTGGCTGGGTGCTGGCAGGCTTGCACCTGGCACGGGCACCGTAGCTAGCCCGTGCCCCTTTAAGGGGTCCGGGGCCGGGAAGGGGGCAGTAGAGTTTCCCTGGTGTTGGCCAGAGTGGCCACCAGGGAAACCTGGGGAGGGCTAGCCTCCCACTAGTTCGAATTAAGGGGCTACACACCCCTTAATTCGAACTAGCTAGTTCAAACTAGGCTTAATCCTCGTAAAATGAGGTTTTCCTAGTTCGAACTAAGTGCTCCGCTAGTTCGATTTAAATTCGAACTAGCGGAGTGCTAGTGTAGCGCCTATTAAAGTTAATTCGAACTAACGTCTGTTAGTTCGAATTAACTTTGTAGTGTAGACATACCCTCAGTGTGGTGTTCTTTATCTAAATTCTTGCAACTTCCACCCGCCCACACAGTGTTAAAGAGAATTTTATTTCCGTTGGAATTCAATGGAAGTTTTGCCACAGGACTAAGCCTGAACCTTTATTAAATAATGTGAGCTACTTACTAAATCCTTGCAATATGAATCAGATTCTTCTTAAAGACTGACTTTGTTGAGATGTGGCAAAGACTTTGCTCTGTTGATACAGATTAGCTATAGTTTTTCTCCGCCCATCTTTCACACTCAAGAATACTGATAATCTTTGAATAAAATAAAGTTAACAATAATGTCCCTGATGCTTATCTACTATTATCTCAGACTGGGCAAAGGTAGTACTCTTTTTGTCTAGGACATACATACTCAAAAGCTTCAAAAAAGTGCTCGATCTATCTTTACACTCATTCCTCTTTTTTCTGAACGCTTTCCTTGTGAAATATAATTTGTTTCTCCTCCCAAGTGACCTCAACTCATGATATCGACATACACTTTGTTTTGTCAACTAACAAAATCAAGTAAAGTTTTTTGCTAACTTACCAGTTCAAAAACTTCACAAAAATTAACCTGTATTCCCAACCTATTAAGATTTCATGGATTGGACTCAAACTATTACATTCAGCTGGCAGCCTAGAAAATGCCAGCAAAATAAAAGTTCATAAAACGTAAGTTCTGTTCACTCCACTTAAGACACATGACAATAACTCAACAAACTGTTCACAGATTTCTGAAAAGGACATTTCCAGTAAAATGTTGCTCATGCCTTCATTATTGCCAGTGCCCAAAGTTCAAAAAACATAAACCATGTCCTCCAAATTGACCTGTCTTTAAAAGCATGAGATTTTAAATATATATATATATATTGGGTTATTTTTGTCTTTTTTAAAGCCTTTAAATGCACTTGGGCTATGTTTTCAAGCTATTCTCTACATAAATGGGTGTGGTAACTTTTTTGGATCCAGGGCCACTGACCTACAGAAAAATCAGCCGGGGGCCACACAAAAGTGAGGAGCCCCCGACTGAGAAGCAGAAAAACACTCTCCCACATTCCAGAGCACAGGAGGGCTGGGCTGGTAGATTTTGTAGTTCTCCTGAGGCACCAGGGCCAAAAATGAGGAGTGTGGGGGAGAGGGCTGCTGGGAAGTGGGCTTGAGATGGAAGGGAGGATGCAAGAGTGGAGTGGGGAGGTAGGGTCTGGGCAGTGGGGGTGGGGCGTTTACCCGGCACAACACTCCGGCCAGGGTTGCACAAGGCTTCGTGTCTCCTGTTGCTCCCAGACACTGCCCCCCTGCTGCTCCGATTGGCTAATCGGAACAGCGGTAGGGGTGTCCCTCAAGCAATGCTTTGCTGTTCCAGGTAGTGGGAGGGGGAGTGCAAGCAGGAGCGCATGGAACCACTCCCCCGCCTCCTACTAGGCAGAGTCCATGGGTCAGATCCAGTTCTGGCTTGCCTCATGCTGGCCCATGTGAGGCTCAGGTGAGCTGGTATTGGTACCCTGCCCTGCAGATATGGTCCCTGGGTCTTAGGTTCCTCACCCATGCTCTACAATCTTAAGAAGGGCTAGAAACTTACCTGTGATTTTCAAATGAAAGCTAATTCCCATAGCATCAAAGGATTCCTAGAGATGGGGCTTTATGGAAAACACCAAGGGCTCGTCTACACTGGCCCCTTTTCCGGAAGGGGCATGTAAATGTCACCTATCGTAGTAGGGAAATCCGCGGGGGATTTAAATATCCCCCGCGGCATTTAAATAAAAATGTCCGCCGCTTTTTTCCGGCTTTTAAAAAAGCCGGAAAAGAGCGTCTACACTGGCCCCGATCCTCCGGAAAAAGCGCCCTTTTCCGGAGGCTCTTATTCCTACTTCAAAGTATTCCTACTTCAAAGTAGGAATAAGAGCCTCCGGAAAAGGGCGCTTTTTCCGGAGGATCGGGGCCAGTGTAGACGCTCTTTTCCGGCTTTTTTAAAAGCCGGAAAAAAGCGGCGGACATTTTTATTTAAATGCCGCGGGGGATATTTAAATCCCCCGCGGATTTCCCTACTACGATAGGTGACATTTACATGCCCCTTCCGGAAAAGGGGCCAGTGTAGACGTAGCCCAAATGTTGTGTAACTTGTGGTAAAAGTCACAGATGTTTTCAAATTTAGTCTTATTTTCTATAGCTAAAGCAACAATAAATGAATAAATTACAGACATTTTCTAGAGCATATCCAATACCTTATTCCTCAAGTAATCAGCGCTCAGATTCAAATTACTGATTTATTATATCTTAGATGAAATCTTATGATCAAGTTATAATTCTGGTCATTCTCTGAGAATAATAGACTACTTAGCTTCAACCAATCATACTGAGAACCTGAGCTCAGTCTGTTCTTACCCAAGACAGAAGAACATCTTGAACCAAAGCCTAGAAGCAAGAATTTGTTGTCTTCTTAATGGGCTAGTCCTAACTGCTCTTCCAGGCACTCTAACGTTCTCAGGGCACAACTACATTACACATCAACACAGTTGCAGCTATGCTCTAAACCAGTGGTTTTACACTCAAGATCACTTTTTAAATGTCAGGGTAAGCCAAGATCTACCCCATCCCTTCCCCAAGACCCCACCCTCTCCATCATTTGCTGTCCCCAGCCCTTATTCACTCTCACTGGGTTGAGACAGGAGGTGCAGGCTCTGGGGTGGGAATGAGGGATTTGGGTGTGGGAAAGGATGAGAGGTGCAAGCTCTGGGAGGGAATGTGGATGCAGGAGGTGGAGAAGGGGATGCTGGCTCAGGGAGGGGTCTCCAGGCTGGAGAGTGTTGGCACTGGGTGGAGGGTTGGGGTGCTGAGCAAGACTTGTGGATATTGTCGTGCAGGTGTTTGGGCTGGGGCATATGAGGGGCTCAGGACAGGGGGTTGGGAGTATGATGGGCTCAAGGACATAGGTTTGCGGTGCATAGATGGTGCAGGAGTGTTGTGGCACAAGACTTGGGATGTGGGGGATTCAGGTGTTTGGGGATATGATGGGCTCAGGGTTGGGATGTGTGGGGAATGCTTGGGTGTTATGATACCGCAGCCAGATGGAAGCTTGACCCCAATTGGGGCTTGTTGGCCAGGTTTCATTTTTAAATAAAATATTATATCCAACACAAAACATTTCAACATTGTCTTTATTTATGGGAGGGGCAGGGAACATTATTTGGATCAGAGGTCACTGACCCACAGCAAAATCAGACGGGGACCACACAAGTGAGACGCAAAAAGCCAACCCCTCCAAAAAACACCAACCCTCACTGATGTGGCCCCAACTGAGACACCTCACTCCCCAACTGAGACACTTCACTCCCCAACTGAGACACTTCACTCCCCAGGCACTCCAGCTCCATGGTAGGGGGACGGTAGGTGAGGTTCAAGGCCTCAGTCCAGATTAACTTTTCTGGGGTTCCAGAGTTTGTGGATTTTGTGGGGCCCCCTAGGCTCTGGAGTGGTCTAAAAATGAGGGATCCAGTGTGCAGGACAGAGGTGCCAGTGAGTGGGATAGGGGTACAGAATCTGGGTAGGAAGTAGGAAACAGGAGCAAGCTGGGGGTAGGTATCTGGCCAGAGCAAGGGGGCAGGAACAGGGTACTGGTGAGTATCTGACCTGGGGGAAGGAGCAGGAGCAGGGTGCTGGTGGGTGTCTCACCAGGGGAGAGGAGGCAGGGATAGATTGCTGAAGTGCATCTGGCCAGGGGCTGGAGGCAGAAGCAAGGTGCTGGAAGGTGTCTGGCCAGGGGGAAGGGGACCAGAGCAGGTTGCTGGAGGGTGTCTGCCCAGGGAGGAGGCGGCAGCAGGAACAGGGTGCTGGTGGGTATCTGGCCCAGGGGAGGAGACAGAAGCAGAGTGCTGAGTATCTGGCCAGAGGGGAAGGGGCAGGAGCACGGTGCTGTTGGGTGTCTAGCCAGAGGGGGGGGGCAGGAGCACAGTGCTTGGTGGGTATCGGGGTAGGGGCAGCTCGGACGGTACCTGGGGGTCTCCAAGGACAAGGATCTCTTGGGAAGGTTCTGCAGGCAGTGCTGGAAGAAGCGCACTTGCAAGTCCTTTGAGAAATCCAGCCGTTCCTCGTATGATCCTCTGCTGTCCTCTTAAACACCCCTCTTCCCCCAACCCTGCCTCCCTGATGCACAGGAAGACAAGACAAGGAAGCGTGCACATTGCTGCGAGGAGGGGAGGAGCAAGAAGCCAGATTTGGCTTCAATTTTATGAGGGGCAGGAGGCTGTAGCACCAGGACGGACTTCTTGTTGCGAGTGGCAGGATTAAGGGGAGGCTGGGAACACTGTGTCGAGACTGACTGGCAATGCCTTCGTGATCGACCAGTTGATCACAATCGACTGGTTGGTGACCACTGCTCTAAGCCAATGAGAGAGAGAGCGCTCTCTTGGCTTAAGTCCACCTGCATGAGAGGTGGTAGCTATGTTGGAAGGAAAAGCTCTCCCGCCAACACTGTGCTGTGTATATGGGGGCGGAGGGAGGGTCAGAGGTCAGTACAACTATGTCACACAGGGTTGTGGATTTTTCACACCTGAAGTACAGTTGCCAGTTCTGGTTGGATGTATTTTTGGAAGTTTCAGCACGATATCTCTCTATATATTAAAGAAAACTTTTCCTGCTGGACAACAGGGTGACGACATCACATCACTCTGCATCCCACAGCCCCTCCCCCTCAGCCACCCTGCCTCCTCCCACTCTCCCTCCTCCCTGCTGCTAACCCACAAGGGATTGGCAACTATGGCTCCTGAGCAGCAGCACTACTAAAGGCAAGCTGCTGCTGGTGGGCTTTCAGGAGGAGGAAAATTGCAGGGTAGTGAGGGGAGCAGTGGAGAGGCCCGCTGCGGTGGGGACAAGACTGGGGGGGACACCATCCCCTGAGCCAGGGCTGGCTGTACCTCTGGCAACTGCCACATGGCTGGCAGCTGCTGGAATTTTAAACTGTGCTGCTCTGATGACGTGGGAGGGGGCTGCTGCGAGGTCCATGGTGGAGGGGCAGGAGGGGCTGCAGGAGAGGCCTACCGCGGGGAGGGGGGCAGGACGGGGGCACACTCCTTCCACTGTGAGCTTCGCTATCTCCCCCTGCCACCAGACCATCTCACTTTAATTAAGGTGATCTGGCCTGGGTTTCGCCTCCCCCCTCCCGGCAGCCCTCCTCGTCTCCCCTCCCTCCTGGTGGCTGGGGGAGAGGGCAAGGGGCCCAGGTCTCGCTCCCCTCTCCTTCCCAGAGCATGGAGCTGGAGCAGTGGGGGAGGGCGGTCTGTGAGCAGTGAGACCTTTGCTCTTGTGGCCTGGCCCAACCCCCCGCCGGGCGGCAGAGGGGTGGGGGTAGAGAGCCAGTGCTGGCCTGGCTTTGGGGGGGAGCAATACCAGAGAGCTGGGGCAGACCAGGATTGCCACACCTCAGCCTGGCCCTCCCTGGCAGCCAGGGCTGCCTACCCCCAGAGAGAGGGGTTGGCAAATGTAGCAAGCAGGGGGCATTGCCCCGATGAACATTTAATTAAAGATTAATCTTTAGTTTCTGGAGACTCGTAAACCTTTCCTAAGAAACACAGTTATATAAGTGAAACAAAATACAGTCCTGTATTTTGTTTCAGCTACACCAGACTAACATGGCTACATTTCTATTACTAGTTATATAAGTATAGTCCAAGCCTTAGGCACAAAGTACCCAGCCATTCAGTTCCTTCCAGGCTTAAAACAGAGAGACACATCCTATCCTAGTACAGTCAACCCTCTGAAGCTTGCTTCCTCCTTTTTAGCACCTTTTCTCCACCTGTCTATTTCTTACAGCAGTAGTGTCCCCTCTCTAGACAGATCTAAAAGACATCGCAGAGGAGAACTGACTGCAGTACTTGTCTACAAGCCAGATATTTAAATCATATCTGTTCTGTCCAAGAGTGGAGGACTGGCACAACCTATCAACATACATCAAACATCCATATATCAGGTACTTATTCAATATCTGAAGGGGACAGTTAGTTGATACTGTTATTCTGTTATTAAACCTTGAAAGATTTTAATCTTCTGTCACAAATCCAAATGTTTAAAATATCTAGTGAACTGGCAATATTTATAATAGATACATTAGATTCCTGCCCTGTGAAAACTCCACAGGAAGGTGTACTCCCATTGAGTTCTTCAAGGGAGGGTTATTCTGGTCTTAGGTATCCATGTGACCCTCTTTACAGGATTGAGGAGAGCTTCTTTCTCTCTCATTTTGATTGTTCCATTCACATCACTCTCTTCAACTTTGAATGTGTGATGCACATGATGCTGATTCACAGATTTTTAAGGCCAGAAGAGAGCACTATGATCATCTAGTCTGACATCCTATTTAATGCAAACCACTGGCTTTCACCCAGTAATTCCTGCATCAAGTCCAAAAGCTTCTGGCTGAGCTAGAACATATTTTTCAACAGGGGTCGGCAACCTTTTCAAACCAACGAGCCAGACTACATCAAAATTCAGAACAAGTGGGTAATAAAGAATGCCCATTTGCATGACTGAAAATATACAACTTAATATTATTGATAACTGACATGATGATTAATAATAGCATAAACAAAACATTGTACCTCACAGACTTTATTTAATGGGACTTCTGCTGCTGCATCTTTTCACACGTTTCTTTGAAGTTTACATTATAAATGGTCAAATCCAACTTTATGCATGCATCTAGGCTGTCTTCTGTCAATCTTATGATGGGGGCTGGTGATGAGAGGGTGCAGAAGTCTGGGTTGGAGTGTATGAGGGGGTCAGAGCAAGAGATTGGGTGTATGATGGACTAAGGCACAAGGTTGGGGTGTGTGGAGGTGCAGGAGTGTTATGGCAGGGGATCTGGGGATGCAGGAGTCTGGGGATATGGGGGGCTCAGGGTGGGGGGGTTCAGGTGTATAATGAGCTCAGGGTTGATGTGCGTGTGCGCGCGCACACAAGTGTTATGATACTGTGGCTAGATGGGAGCTGGGACCCAATTAGGGGCTTTTGGCCAGGCTTCATTTTTAAATAAAGTAAAATATTATGTCCAACACAAAAGGTTCAACATTGTCTTGATTTGTGAGAGGAGTGGGAAACCTTTTTTAGGTCAGGCACTAATTGACCCACAGAAAAATCAGTCAGGGACACACAAGTGAGAAGGGGGGGGACCCAACCTTCACTGATGTGGGACCCAACTGAAACACTTTAGTCTCCTGGTGCTCCAGACCCATAGTGCGGGAAGGAGGCAGGGAAGACTGAAGGTTCAAGGCCCTAGGCCAGATTTACTCTACTGGGGTTCCAGGGTTAGTGTATTTTGTGGGGCCCCCATGGCTCTGGAGTGGGGTCAAAAATGAGCGCAAGACAGGGTTGTCAGTGAATGGGATAGAGATGGGAGTGCAAGATCTGGGTGGGATGTAGGGGGGGGTAAGGATGTCAGGTCTGGCCAGGGGCAGGCTGCCTGGCCACAGGACAGAGGGCAGTAGTGGGCTGGGGGCAGGCTGCCTGGCAAGAGGGCAGAGGGTGGGGGGATTCTGGACAGGGCAGGGGACGTCTGGCCAGGGAGGTTGGGGTAAGGGGATTTTGGCCAGGGCCTTGGAGCAGGGAGGATTTTGGCCAGGGGGCTGGAGGTAGGAGGATTTTGGGCAGAGGACAGGGGGTGTCTGGCCAGGTAGCTGGGGGGGGGGAGAGGGGGTGTCTAGCCAGGGGACTGGGAGGATTTTGGCTAGGGAGCACTAGAGATGTTAAATCTAAGTTAACTAGCTAAGGGAACAGTCTATATGGGAGCCTTGCCTCTGAAGTGTAGCAACGACCCCAGGGCTATTGCTACACTTCCCTCTTCCTTTCTTATTTGACTGCCTTATGCACCTGGGCACCTGATGTTGTTGATATTGAAGGAGATCCTGAGTATCCTTATAGTGATATTACATAGGTGGGAATCCTCTATCCACCCCTCTGCTGCAGTCCCTCACTTCTAAAGGAATTCACAATTGGTCATGCCTCCACCTGCCTGGCCCCTGCGTGCGCTCAATGGCATGTCTTGGGAACCTCCATTCTAATGATCTGTGGCCTGAATCTAACTAAATAATATATATATATATATATATATATAGTGCTTAAATTAGACTTAAAACACCTTTACTTATCAACTTAAAGAATCTGCATTTAACTGACTACAATTCAATATCACACCTAATATAAATCCACAGTGTGCAGTTGAATGAAATCAATTAACAAATAATGTATGAAACGTATCTAACTGGCATTTGCACTGCCCCCATTTACCTACTCCAAAGTGTACACTCCTCCGGATTTCAGAGTCCTAGATGCTTGCAGGCATGCATTTGGAGATCTGCAGCTAGAGTGGAGACAAGCTCTCCCACCCAGTTCAGACAACAAGCTGCACAACCCCTCTGAAACTGGAGCTGTCCCTGACCACAGACACCAGCATCTCTAGATCCCTGGTTCAATGGGCAGATCACTCTGCCTGTCCTCAGACTCAAATTCAGTCTCTCTGGAGTGCTCCTTCCCTTGCAAGCACTTTCCCAAACAACACTGCTGGTTACTCACAGTTCTTTCCCTGCTGGGGATATTACCAACAGCCTCTGAAGCACCCTGCTCCATTAGTGCCCCAGCAGATAGGGATGCGAGTGGTTAAATGGTGATGCTTGCCTGTTACAGTTAACCGGCAGGGGCTGGAGCATCCTCCCTGCCTGCATCAGACAGGGGGCTTCTCTAGCACCACAGGGCCCACTGGTCAGAGCAGCTCCTGTCTGCAGCAGGCCTGGCCCAGTGTACTGCAGGCAGAGGTGCTCCAGCCCAGCCTGAGCAGCCCCCGCCTATGGTGGTGGGGGGCTCCAGCCTGGCCACAGCAGGCAGGGTAGCTGCTCCAGCCTTCCACTGTTTAATTGGTTAACTGGTTAAACATAACATTTAATTAGTTAACAAATTAAATGGGATTTTACATCCCCCTACCAGCAGGCTCTAGCTTCCAGCAACAGCTCCCACCACCTGCCTTCTCTGCACTCAGCACTCCTGGAAGGGAGCAATTTCCCCTCTTTTTCACAAAGCATCATGGGAGTTATAGTCTCTAAGGCTACATTGCAGCACTCAGGATCTTCCCAGTAAAGGCCAGAGGCTCCTATAGTGATTGCGGGCCTGCACATGTAACGCTCGTTATAAAGAGAAATATGCCAAATATTTGTACAGTAAAACTCCAATTGTCCGGCATTCAGTGGTCCAGCGCTCCCGATAGTCCGGCACCAACTGGAACCCGGAAGTGCTCCGGCCAGCCGGACAATTGGAGCTGCTCTGCGAGACTTCCCCAAGTCCGCTGCTGCTGCTGCTGCTGCTGCTGAAACTGACCAGCTGTGGACTTGGGGAAGCGGCACAGAGCAGAGCAGCTGGGGTGCTGCTGGGTTGGTCCCACACTACCATCCCCTCATCCTCCTGCTCGGTGCCTGGCAGCACCCCAGCTGTTGCCGCTGCTGAAACTGACGAGCAGCGGACTTGGGGAAGCTGCTCTGCCCGCCTTCCCCAAGTCTGCCGCTGGTCAGTTTCAGCAGCGTCAGACTTGGGGAAGCCTGGGGCAGGGCAGCTGGGGTGCTGCCGGGTTGGTCCCGCAGCGCCGCTCAGGTGAGGGGCTGTGCTGCGGGACCAACCCAGCAGCACCCCAGCTGCTTTGCCCCCGGCTTCCCCAAGTCTGACGCTGGTCAGTTTCAGCAGCGGCGAACTTGGGGAAACCGTGGGGCAGAGCAGCTGGGGTGCTGCCAGGTTGGTCTTGCAGCGCCGCCCCTCACCAGCACCCGGTTTTCCCATGCCGCACCGTTCCCCGCCTGACCAGCCCCCCCCCCCCAGACCTGTCACAGCCCCCCTGCCGGAGTACCTCCTGATACTCCGGCATATCCGATAATCCGGCACCCCCTGGGTCCCAAAGGTGCCAGATTATCGGAAGTCTGCTGTATTTCTATTGGAAAGAGACTGACAGTTAAAAGTGAGTCTGTTTCTTCTGAATCAGGCAGCGATGAGGAGAGTGATCAGAGTGACAATGTAACACTGTTTTTGGCTCTTCTGGACTGAGAGGCATTGCTCATTACCTCATTTATTTAATGAAGAATTTTCATCGTCCATTTGATAACTCAGCTCTAAATTATGGACTAGATCAAAAGCTATCAAAGGAGATAGTTTTAAAGCTGATTAAAGTTGATTTAAACAGTTCTATTATCAAACAGTTGAGATTTTTTTTAAATGGCAACATCAATTCCTGCCTCCCACAAGCCATTTCTTAATTTCTGAAAAATATTCTTGAGGTAACCTTTGGGCTTATATTACCAGTAACTGTTAATACAATGCTAAAGGCACAAGATTTCTCCACAATTGTCACCTGGCAACCAAAGTGTAGGAGTATTCTATATTCCATCCTGAAGTCAGATAGATTCACCTCATGGAGCAGAGATGCAGAGGCTTTTTTTACCCTGTCCTAATGACCAGAATACTTATTTCATTTGGTTTTGAAAGTTATGGAAACACAATCATTAAAATCCTACAGTCTCAATCCTCCTTCCAATTAATTCAATGGGAGTTTGGCTGTAGGCTTGGAAGGAGGATTATGCAGTTCTAAGCATTTGAAGCTAAATTATAAACATGTCAGAACATTGGCACTTGAATCACAGTGTTCTCATTTGTTGATTAATAGTTCTTGTCTTACAGAAAAACACTGAGCAGGCATGAGCATTTATTATTATTTGTACTGTTTAACAATTGTATAGCACCAACAGAATACTAGGTGCTTTATAGCAAAATAGGACAGCAAGTTCAGTGTCCTAAAGATTTACAGTTTAAATAGATAATGTATAAACGAAGGGACAGTGAGGCTACACAGGAGTTAGCATATACTATTCGTTGTATAAGTTGTGTCTGGCATCTTCCCCTTCTCTCACAAGCTTTTTAATTTAATTGCATCTAAAGTTTATGAATTTCAAGATATTTCTCTGTATGGGGAAATAAGGACACACCAGAGTCATACTGATCTATTGGAAGAGATGCGGTTTGTGAGTAAGTATATGCTAAAGACATGTTTCGTTAGGTGAGAGATGAGGTTCCAGGAATAAAGATGATACTGAAGTGAGCCTGGGAGAGGAGAGAAAGGAAGAATATGAAGGGATAGCTCATCTTGCCACCTGGACATGATGGAAGAGATGAAGGAAAGAGGAGACGTTTGGAGAAAGCCAGACTGTGCAAGCACTGAAAGAAACAAGGAGCTTGAGTCTGAGGAAGAAGATAAGAGGAAGTCAGAGAAGGGATTTGAAGAAGAACCTGGGATGGCTGCAGCAATAAGCTAGATAGATTATTCCTGTAGCAGCAGCTTTTTGAATGATTTGAGGCGGGGAGGAGTGGGAATAAAAAAAAAGAAGTTGTAGTAGTGAAGACAATTAGGTAGATTTTTAAAACTATTTTAAACCCATTTTTAAAAAGGTGTTGCAGGAAGCAAGAAAGCGTATATTTTAAAGCTGTTTTATGGAAATGTTGACCTAACAAAAATGTTGGGATGAGTGCACTAATGTCCTGCTTTTCCCCTCCAGGGGTTGTATGTGCAGTTAGGTCTCTGGATCAGGATATAGGTGGTGGGTAAGAGAAACAGACAGAGTTTGGACATTTATATAGAAAAAGCCAGAAGGATTAAACTACAGAGCCAAAATAAGAAGAGAAGAAAGAGAAGTATAAAATTGCACATAGGTTGGAAGTCTTTGGCTCAGAGAACAATTGAGGTCTGAGTGGTAATGAAGAAGGGCAAGAGGAGACATTTTGGGGGAGAGAGGAATTCAGTTGTAGCCAATCTTGTTAGTTGTGGGCAGCGTGAGATACATTATTTAATGAGAAAAGGCATGGAAACCAACCAAGATCACTTTGCTCCTCTGTTGTATCTCTTTCTTCAACTCTCCGTTTTTATCTTTTTTCAAATGTACACTCTAAGACATGGGCCGTGTCTTCCTATGTATTTGAGCAGTGCCTGTTTTATAGGAGCAATAGGATATTTTAGGAATAACCTATGCTATATAATGGCACAGGTCCAGGTTTAATACTTCATCCTGTCTCAAGTACAGATTCTCATTCCTGTTTGTTCTGGTCTAGAGTCTGATTTTAATTATGCCAGTGTAAATCTGGATTAAGCGGGTTGTGCCCACGAAAGCTCATGATACTATCTACATGTTTTGTTAATCTTTAAGGTGCTGCTAGACCAGGGGTAGGCAAAAGGGCCTCCACAGGAGCTGGAGCTGGCCTGCCAACCAGGTTGATCCAACCAGCAGAGGCCCTGCCACTCCCCTGTCCCCAAGCCAATTAGGGCCTGGGAGTGGGGGGAAGTGCATTAAATTTCCTCCACCCTGCCAGGAGCACACAGCACTTCAAAGCGCCGCGCGCTCCTGGCAGGGCAGGAGAAGGCTTCGTGTGCTCCCCCACTCCCACTTCCTGATGGTCTGTGGGTGGGGGAACACGGGAATTCTCTTCTCACTTCCAGGGGCACGGGTGCTTAGTGGAAAGGGGGGGCAAAGAACTCCTCCACCCCATCGTGGTCTGTGGTTGGGGAAGCCCAAAGCTTCCTGGCTCCGCTCCTTCCTTTTGAGGCCCCGGTAAAAAATTATTGCCCACCCCTTTGCTAGACTAGTCGTTTTTTAAGTTTATCTTTGGCTTCAGTATTACCTAAGATCAGAATATGCTCTATATTACATGCAAAATTAGCTAATGAAAACACTACCGTCTTGAGTCTGTTGCATAAGTTGTACAGTGACAAACTGAGATTCTGTGTCCTGCACTGTGCAGGGGGTCAGACTAGATGATCATAATGGTCCCTTCTGACCTTAAAGTCTATGAGTATGAGTCTATGAGATAACATTAACACTTTTTGTTCACCATTCATTATTAGTTTGTTGGTTTATATGGGCTAGATGGCAGTGGAAAGTAAAGTCACTTCTCAGACTGCTACGTGTGAGAAAGGGGTATGAATCAAATAGACTCATAATTAATGAAAGCATAGCCAGCTGCATAGCCAGCTACAAAGGCAATTATCAAAGAATAACCAAAATAGTTTTCTTTCAGAAACATCTGTGCTCTGCTACGCTGTATTCCTCCTTCCTGTAAACCAGAAGAGTAGTCTCATACTCACAAAGTCAAAGCTAAAATGACAAATAATAATGGGACACATGCTACCTCTACACTGGTTCTACGTGGCTGGAAACTGTAGTTTCTACCTATGGTGTTTTCTCCCAATACTTTTTTGGTGACAGGTTTTATTTCTCAAACAATGCATATTGCATATCTACAGAAGGCAGGGCCTCTGCATAGCACACTGTACATCCTGGCTCTCTGTGACATTGGTTACCCTGCTTGCCTGCTAAACACTTTCCATCTCCTCCTCCTCCTCCTCCACAGAGTCCTCCACGTTGCTGCCTGAGGAGTGTCTTGGGAGGAATCCATGAACTGGCTAGGGAAGCCGGGTGGGTCCCCCTTCCACCCCCCCCCCCCCACAGGCTCACATGCAGTTGTTCATAAAAGCAACGTTTGCAGCAATGATCCACACCATCTGCCTCCTTTGTCTTCTGGTACGCTTGCCTTGGCTCCTTTATTTTCATGCAGCACTGCTGGGTGTCCCTGTGTCCTTTCTCCTCCATGCCCTTTGCGATCTTGGCATAGATATCAGTGCTTCTTTTTGGTGGTTTATGGTTCTGCACGAACAGATTCCTTTCCCCACACAGCAATGAGTCCATGATGCTGCTCATCTGCGACCCTGGGAACTCATAGTCAGGTGTGCTGCCTGCTCTGAGGTCTGCTCCCCTTGCTGCCACGTAGGAAATGAAATTCAAATTTTCTCAGGGCTATTCCTGTTTACTTGTAGAGCAGTAGAGTTGAAAGTCCTGGCCAGAGCAGTCACCATGGGGCACTGTGGGACACTTCCCTGAGGTCAAGAACTTCAACTATCACAGCATCCATCTGCACTACTATGAAGTTGACCATGTAAGGATGAATGTAATATATTCCTTGGGAAAAGCTGGAGAACTAAAATCAATTTTAATGGTCCTTAAAGTCAATGGAATGGGCGTGGTGGTATGGACTCATTGTTTAGAAATTTGACCTACTGCAGTTAAGTTCGACCTAAATTCCTAGTATAGACCAGGTCTTAGTCTTGATATCAAAATGTCTACAGAGTGACCATGTGCAACTGAAAACTGGGAATGACTGTTTTCATGGCCCTTGATGATATTAGTCTTACAACAGTGTTTTGTCATAGTTTTTATTTAATTATTAAGTACACCACCAGAAGAAGTCATCCCTAGCAGAACAGGCAAAAGTGGCCACAAGCTAAGAGTCTAGTGGTTAGGATACTTGGGCCTGTATCTCGGTCATACTAGACAAGAGTGAAGGGGGGTTTTAGCAACGATTCCTCTAATTAATTAATACAACAAGAGGGGCTGCAAATGGCCTGTCAGCTACAAGGTCTCTGCTCCCACACAGCAGAGGCCCTCCCGCCTGGCAGAGCAGTGATTTGATCCCAGGGCACACCCCCCCAAGTGAGCACCTTAACCCCCACACCACAGAGGGCTTTGGAAATTCACTGTGCCCTGCTTAATGTATAGTTAAAATGAAACACCTGACCGTAATAGAGTACACTGCCAATCATTTCTCAACAGGAAGAAAAAGAAGAAGGGGGATCTGAACCAGCACCTCCTTGTCTCTGAGGCCGGTCCCTAAAGCACAGGAACATAGAGTGCACCATAAGGATTACGTAGCCCAAATCTTCTTTCATATTTACAGATTGTGACCAGCCATCAAAGGAAAGGACTGAAGGAGTCTCCACCTCCAACCACTAGCACTGAGGCCATTAAGAGATCAACATTCAAATCCCTTCTCAGGGAGCATAAAGGGGATTTGAATCAGCACGTGTGCTGTTAAGGGGCAAGCACCCAAACCCCTGGATTACACAGAGTCTCATGGAGTACATGTGCCTCACGGAGTATTTAATTATTTAACAACAGTGGCCCATCCTCAAAAGGAAGCACTTGAGGGAGTCAGCACATTGGAATACTTCCTACCCTAGCTCTTAGGCCAGTCACTTGAGATGTAAGAGATCAGCAGGGGGATGTAAACCCCAATGTGCCACTTTCTGGGCACACACCAAGCAGTAAGCTACAAAGGGCTGTTATTGTGGCTTTGACCTGATGAATATGTCCTGAAAGTGTAGCAACTTCAGCAGAAATGAACAAGGGAAGTCCCAGGTTGGACTAATGCCTAGCCCAGCACTTAGGCCAGTCACTAGGGAGGTAAGAGATAAAGGTTCAAATCCCTTCTCAGAAAGCATAAAGGGGATTCTGCATCCCCAGCTAACACATGCAAAATATACTATTAATTTCTACTTTGTAAGTTCCAAGGTTAATTTTTATAATTACATCATGAAGCTCCAGTTTGGAAAGCAAAAGAGGGGATTAGCACCCCAGTCTAGATCCAGGCAGCAGCAGCAAACTGTATGATTTATTGCCATTAATTAAATCATATAGTTTCTTAGTTAAGCATAGTTTGCTCATTATTGAAGCCCATCATCAGCAGAAAGTTGCTCTAATTTGACCTGGCCAAAGAGCTTTTCATCATGCCTCACCCATGTCACAGCTGTTACACATTCTTTCCATTAGTGGGAATGACCTTGGATCTCCCTTAATGTATCCATGGTAAATCTGACATTGCTCAATTAGGATGATATTGTTATGATCAGCTCATTTTGTTTTAGGATGCTGAGCTAGATTAAGCACCAAAAATCAGAAAATAATATTAATACTTTAATAGAGGGTTTTTTTGTGCCACAAGCATGCTTGAAGTCGGACTGAAATGTGTCTGCTCATAGTCCATCCCTGCAAAGATCCTCTGTCAACCCTTTATTGGTTCAAAATATTTGTTAGCATTTTGGGGGATGGAATAGAGGGAACAGAAGGCAAAGGTGACCCAGTGGATATCTCTTGCTTCTCTTTTCAAACAGCATGGTCTTTCACAAGAGATTATCAGGGGAAATAACCATTGCAAGGGATTTGTGTTTGTTTTTCCACTAGATCTGCAATAAAACATATTTTATTATTGGTTGACTGATGACAGCATGCTTCAACACCATGAACAATACAAAGGAAGATATGGGTCCTGCCTGAAGTAGCTTCTTAACAGAATGTCCGTCTGTGCCTGTGGTTAAATGTCTGACGGACTGCTGTGTATAGGAGGCAGACACAAGACACTGAATACAAGAAAAAAGCAAGTGTATTTGTCTTGTGTAAGAGACAGAACCTAATGTAGGTAGTGTGAGTGTACTAGATATTGTTCCTCTAGCTAGAGGTGCTAAGGTAGTTTAATTCAGTGTGTGCCAATGAGGGGAGTTGTGCTTGTCTGTAAGTGGATGTGCTTAGGGGGTGGGGATGGAGGGTCTGAAGAGGGCTAAGACATGCCAGTGCTTCAGCCCGGTGACTGACAGTCTCCTCAGCCTCTTCACTGCCTATCAGTCCCCACCTTGCGGGGCCTCGCGGCTCCCCCAGTGCTTGGACAGACGATAGGGACCTGGCAGCTTTTGACTTGATGTGCAGCCCCTGACTGCCAGGCGCACACACACGGAGCGCACAGCCATGGACAGCTCCTGGGCAGAGAACGGGACTCTCTTCCCCTTCGCTTCGCTCTCCCCGGAGCCCGACAGCAGCAGCGGCGGCAGCAGCAGTCTCCCCGCCGTGGGCAGCCCCAGCCCCTCCAGCCGGGTGCCTCAGGCAGGCCGGGGGTCGGAGGGCAGCCCCCCGTTCTGGGACACCCCTCTGAACCAGGGTCTGAGCGTGTTCGTGGGGCTGGCGCTGTGCACCACCATGCTGGGCTTGGGCTGCACCGTGGAGCTGAGCCAGCTCGGGGGGCAGCTGCGGCGGCCGGTGGGGGTGCTGCTGGCGCTGCTCTGCCAGTTCGTGATCATGCCCCTGGTGGCCTTCCTGCTGGCGCTGCTCTTCGCCCTGGACGAGGTGGCCGCGGTGGCCGTGCTGCTGTGCGGCTGCTGCCCCGGGGGGAATCTCTCCAACCTCATGTCCCTGCTGGTCAACGGAGACATGAACCTCAGGTACCCGAGCGGGGGAGGAGACGCGGGACGGGCTCACAGCCCGGGCGCGCCGGGCTCGCCTCCTCCCCGGCGGGGCAGGCACCGCTCGGTGCCGGAGTAAAGAGCCCGGGAAGCGCGGCGCGGATCTCGCCGGGAGAGGGAGGCCGCCGGGGCTGGATGAGCCGGGGGCAGCGCAGGGCGGCGGCGGGCGTGGGGAGGGGGAATGGCGCTGCGGGAGCGCGGTTACTTTACGCAAGGCTTTGGCTGCCCCTGTGTCGGGGCGCGCCCAGGCGCACGGGTGGCTACGGGACAGAGGAGCCGGTTTCAGGATCTCCGTGGGGAAGGGGGGCGGAGTTGAGCCCCGTTGCCCCCCGCGCCGGTTGTGTGCCTTGGGGGGGGGGGTGTGGGGAGGACTCCCGCGCTGGAAAATGGCAATAATGAGCTGTTTGCGCTGCAAGGCGCCCGAAGTCAGGCAGCTTTTCCGTGCAACACGGTACGTCCCCTCCCCCTCTCTGAAACCATATTCCGGCCGATATGTGAGCACCTCCCCTCTGCTCTGAGACCGAAGGGACATTCAAGCTAAGAGCCACTTGCGCCCTGGGCGACTCTTCTCCCAGCCTCCAAGCAGGAGTTTGATACAATAGGCTCGTGCCTCCCTACACTAAGTGGACTTACATCGCCAGCTCTTACTGGAGCCGGGGGGGGGGGGTTACCACCCCCCACACACACACACACGCAGCCCTTGCAGCTGATGGAAGACGGCTCGCGCTGACCCGCTGCCTGTTGTTCTTTCCCCTCCCTCCCGCAGTATTATCATGACCGCCTCCTCCACCCTGCTGGCCCTGCTGCTGATGCCTCTGTGCCTGTGGATATACAGCCGCGCCTGGATCAACACGCCCCTGGTGCAGCTCCTGCCCCTGGGGGCCGTGAGTCTGACCCTATGCAGCACGTTGCTCCCCATCGGCGTCGGAGTTTTCATCCGCTACAAGTGCACAAGGGTCGCCGACTTCCTGCTCAAGGTAACCACCGCTGCCCTGGGTCCGACCTTAGGCTCCCACGGGGAGGTGCTGAGCACCACTCGGGAGCAGGCCTCGAGGGAGAGTCTCCTCGACGGGCTGGTCATAGGAGTGTGGGGAAGGGCGCTGCTTCTCGCGGCCGCACCGCAAGCGCTGCTGCACTAAGGTACAGGGAACCCGTTAGCATCGTCCGAGTCTAATTAAAGGGTAAGAAAATATGCACGCAAGGAAGATGTAACAGGTCCGCAATAAAGAGCTGGGGAAAGCTTGCTAAACCGTATAGCTATTGCCCGACATCGTGAGTCCTCCGAAGAGTAAAGAGGAGGAGCCTGCATTGAAAGTAGCGGCGTTTCAGCAGCTCTGCGTGTAAACACAGATACTAAGCACTTCCGCGTAATGCACTGGTATCACTCAGAGCCTAGGATTAAGGTTCATCCCATCCACTCGTGCAAACCCTCAAAACGTATTCAGAATTCTACACAGAATCTCTCGCTCTTTCCCAAAGAGGAAGGATAAGCGCCCATTGTGGTCAACTAATAAGAGAATACTGACCGTGTTTTCTGTAACACGGCTAGAGGCGGGGTTGGAGTTGAATAGTAGCTCTTTTTGTTATCAACCAAAATGCTCCCTTACTAAGACCAAAGGATGTACCATTATTTTCCTGCAGTAATACCAAATAAAATATTAGGCAGACCGATATAATGTACTGCCATTTCTTCAATGCAAGACGAGCAGATCAAACGACAAAAGAAATGCTCAATATTCTTCTAATTATGCGACAACATCACTAAGCATACATTTTAAATAAATAATGAATAATGGTATAAGTATAATAGGTACTATACCCTCATCTAGCTTGAGTCCCTTGGGCAATAAAATCAGTAAATTCAAAACAATAATATAAACATATGTACAACTATCTTAATGTGGAATAATTAAAACAAAAAGAAAATTATTTTTCTACGTTATTTGTGTTTGGCAATGTAAAAATTTTCAGTACGCATTTTTCATCAATCATGGCAAAACCAACTTATATATTTCTGACTAAGCTATCATACAAGCAATTTTTATGGAAGTCAATAAGAAAAATAACAATGTGCATTTATTTAGGTATTATTTTAAAATAATTTCTAAGGGCCAATAAAATAAGCAGAGTTACTAGGAATTCACCCAGTGTTTTGGGGAAGGACTAAGACAAATAAAAAAATCTGGTCTCACTGAATAACAGAAATGTACAATGTTATATACCTGCACTATTGTGGGGAAGAGAAAGATTTCAGGAAAGGAGATGTATGGGGAAAGATGTAAAAACATTCTGTGGAAATGACTAACCATAATTGAAGAGAATTACCTGACTGATTGAAGTAATATCACAAAAGTCTTTAAACACACATTTAGGATGAAAGCCACAACAGTGAAATAAATATTTCTGTTCATTAAAAGAACACATTGACATTAAAATGTGTTACGTAAATGTCCAAATCTTCAGAACTGGCCGTTTGGATGGTTGACATCTCCTTTAGGTTTAAACCTGACATAGAATTATAGAATCAGAATACTAGAAGAGACCTGCAGAGGGCATGGAATCCAACCCCCTTCCCAAAGCAGGACCAACCCCTAACTAAATCACATACACATAAGCAAGATGAAATTTCTTTAAACAGTTTAGCCAATTTACACTTTTAAGATAATATTTTAAAATACGACAAAAATAAATGTTTAGTGTCATACACTTCCCTGACCCAAGACAGCTTCATTTTCTTTTTTTATGACAATTTTCACACAATAATGTAGATTGTTACTGAATTTCTGAGAGAGTGTCTCAGACAAGTTTTTCTGCTAAAAACTAATTTAGAGACAGATTCCTTCCATCTTTATTCACCTCAGGCATTATTCAAAGCCCACTGAAATTCTGGATCAGGTCCAAGGTAAGAAAGATGGCAGGATCTGCCCATTAGTGGATAGTTAGCATTAGAAATGCTACAGCATGACAAACTCAACGGAATTTGGAATTAAGGGGAATGGTCTTTTCAGTGTTGTTCAGTCATATTTTGTCTGTCCACTATTCATATAAGGAAAAAGTTTTGTTATAACAGCTGCAATAAATGTGCTGATATCCTTATTATACTATTTTAATATTTGTATATTTAATTAATTTGTCTTCAAACGCAATTCTAATGTAAGTTTTCCCTTCTTTTTTTTTCCTCTGACATATCTGATTTTGATTATTCATTATTGTCAGGTTTCCTTGTGGTCCCTTTTAGTGACTTTGGTGCTTCTTTTCATTCTGACTGGCACTATGTTGGGACCTGACCTGCTAGCAAGTATTCCTGCATCTGTCTACATAGTAGCACTCTTGATGCCCTTAGCAGGTTATGCCTCAGGATATGGCTTAGCTACTTTATTTCACCTGCCTCCTCATTGCAAAAGGACAGTGTCTTTGGAAACAGGATGTCAAAATGTCCAACTCTGCACAGCTATACTAAAACTAACCTTTCCACCACATCTCATAGGAAGCATGTATATGTTTCCCTTGCTTTATGCAATTTTCCAGGCTGCAGAAGCAGGGCTTTTTGTATTAGTGTACAAGATGTATGGAAGAAAGCTCCATAAACAGGATACCTTAAATGAAGATGAAGACACAGATATTTCCTACAAGAAACTGAAAGAGGAGGAAATGGCAGATACCTCATATGGTACAGTGACTACAGAGGAACACAATTCTATTCTAATGGAGCCTGCACAGACTGCACTGTAGATGGACAAGTCAGAACAGCAGAAAGGGGAGCTTGAATTAATATGAATATGCGTTACATTTTGGGAACTAGTAAAAGAGGCAGTTAGGATACTGACCAGCTTCCATAAAGTACCCAACTACTCCCAGTGTATAAAATGACTGTATGTTTACTATTGTGCCAGTTGAGAATATTTCCTCAAAAATATAGCCTTATGTGTACAAAAATCAATATGACACAAGGAGATAAGTCTACATCTTCATAGGAAGAAGCTCCTTGGTAAATTAAGGCAGAGATCTATACTAGAAACAAATGAAGAGTTTTGTAGGAAAAATTCAATTTGTGTAGTACTGATGTGAACAAAGGAGCAAAGTAGATTATATTTGTAAAGTGTCGTTCTGTTTCATTCCTCCTATTAGTTGTAAAAACATCCTGTTCGTGATTGATTATAAATGTGTGGAAAAGCTGCATTCACGCTGTATTCATCACTAATTAAAAGCCTTCCAAAGACAACCAACATTAAAAGGAAGTGCAAGTAACGGTCGAGTTTATCTAGGGATGTATCTAGCAACGATTTATCTGAAGGGAAGGTACATCCTCCCTTCGGAAACTACGCGGTCCCTGGCTCGGCTGTCTAGCAGCAGCCAAGGCGCTCACGCGTGCCTTCCTCCTCCAGAGTCACCCCCGAGCGGTGTCTGTCATGTCTGTCTATCAGGCCCTTGCTCTTCGTTCGCGGCACAGCCCCTGCGTGCTCCCGCGGGGACGTCGCCAGTCAATCAATGTGCCCGGTCGGCTCCACGCCACGGAGGAGAAAAGGCTCCCGCCTCGGTGCCCACTGACGCCGCGCGGAGTCCGGGCCCCGCAGGGCGGTGCTGAAGCAGGTAACAGGCTTCCCGCCCGTCTCTGCCACGTGCCTCGCACCCTGGGCTCTGCTCCTCCCGCCCACCCACCTGCTGCCCGCCAGGAAGCCAGGGCGAGGCGGGTCGTTACCCTCCGCCAATGGACGCGGCCCCGTTCAGGCGGCGCTGGGGGGACGCGCACGGAGCCGGCCCCTCCCCAGGGTGGGGTATTTAAGGCGCCCCCCGGGGCCCAGCTGCTGGGGCAGGCGCCATGGCGGACGAGGCGATGGAGAGTTACCTGTACTCCGCCTACGCCCCCTACTCCTACCGCTACCAGCCGCCCAAGGGCAAGGGGGGCCCGGGCGCCTGGCGGCAGCGGGGCACCTACTTCTCGGCCTACGGGGACGCGGCGGCGGCGGCCGAGTACTTCGATAACTACCAGCGGGCGCAGCTGAAGGCGATCCTGTCCCAGGTGAACCCCAGCCTGACGCCGCGGCTCCGCAAGGCCAACACCAAGGAGGTGGGGGTGCAGGTGAACCCGCGGCAGGACGCCTCGGTGCAGTGCTCGCTGGGCCCCCGCACGCTGCTGCGGCGCCGCCCGGCCCCCGGGCTGCCCCCGCTGCGGCCCCGCGAGCAGGAGCAGGGCAGCTCGGCCACCGCCAGCGGCCGGCCCGTGCGCTTCCCCAGGACCATCGCCGTCTACTCGCCCATGGCGTCCCGCAGACTCACCACCTTCCTGGAGGAGCCGGGGCAGGAGGAGGAGGCGGAGGAGGAGGAGGCGGCGGCCGCCGAGGAAGACGAGCAGCAGCGCGCCGAGGCGGCCGCCGTGCGGGCCAGCTGGGAGCAGCCCCCTGCCAGCAGCGCGGAGCCGCGGCCGCCCCAGCAGCAGCAGGAGGAGGCGGACGAGGAGGCGGAAGCTGCCCCACCGCAGGCAGCTTCGGAGGAGGCTTCCGAGCCCCAGGGGGCGCCGGAGGGGCAGCCCCAGGCCGCAGCCCCGCAGGAGCCGGGCAAGACCCGCCTGCGCTTCCAGGTGAGGGCCCGGCGCGGCCGGTCACAGCGAGCCGCTGCTGGGCAGAGGGTGGCGGGAAGCCCGGGGCTGGGCTCAGGCCGCTATGCCCTAGGGCGGGTTTACCCCGAGCGCTCCCGGTGCGGGAGATGGGCGGGCAGGTGGGGCCGGCTCCCTGCCGAGGCTGAGTAACCCTTGTTCTCGCTAGTTTCTGGAGCAGAAGTACGGCTACTACCACTGCAAGGACTGCAACATACGCTGGGAGAGCGCCTACGTGTGGTGTGTGCAGGGCACCAACAAGGTAGGCCTGGTGCTCCCGGGCCCATCCCTCTGTACCTTGGGCCCTGGCTGCTACTGACCCGCCCTCCCCCTTTCTGTAGGTCTACTTCCGGCAGTTCTGCCGGACCTGTCAGAAATCCTACAACCCCTACCGCGTGGAGGACATCACTTGCCAGGTGAGAACAGCCCCAGGGGCCTGCCTCAGGGAGGTGAGCTTGTGGGTCCTTCCTCTGCCATTTCTTCTAGTGAGCCTGGGACCTTGAACTGGACTCTAGCAGCCTCATTCTCTGCCCTGAGCAGGCTGTAATCTAAACTACTGCAGCTAATATTGCTCCCTGCCCTAAGCTGGCAATCTGCTGCATGTATCATCCCCCTTCAGATGCTTTCTCCAACCCCCCTTCTTTCTAGAGCTGTAAGCAGACCAGATGCACCTGCCCTGTGAAAGTGCGCCATGTGGACCCCAAGAGACCCCATCGTCAAGATCTCTGTGGGAGATGCAAAGGCAAACGTCTCTCCTGTGATAGTACATTTAGTTTCAAATATATTATTTGACTGGGATACTTGTTTAAAGAATCTTGGTGTAAAATTACAATCAAAACATAGCTTTTCTTTTGAAAGAATATATAATATGGTGAGATGTAGCTGGGCAAACCTACAAATAAAGGTATGGCAAAGCACTGGCATAATTGAGGCATGCTTATGTCTACCTTACTTAATGAAAGTTACAACATTCATAGTTAAGAATGAAAGAGAAGACTGTCAGCCACAGCTATTCTTCGTTGTATGACTTTCATGTTATGTTTCTGCTTCTGGCGGAGACAGAAATGTGACCTCTATGCTTTCAGAGACCTTTCTGGGATGGGAGTTAGACAGTTGTGTGTCAAACTGAGGTACATTTTTTCCCAATTACACTCCATAAGAGATGGATGATTTAACACAATGGAAATCAGTGGTATCCTTCTACAAACAGGCACACTACCTAGAATTTCAATTGAACAACATCGTCTACAGTCACTAACTACTGTAGGAGTTGCATACAACTTTCTTTGTCTACCAAACACTTTCACACTTGACTAGGGAAAGGGGTAGGCAGATCATTACACATGGTCGTAGGAGCAAACTGGAGATACAGGCAGTCCCCGACTTAAGCAGATCCGACTTATGTCGGATCTGCAGTTACTCCGGGCGAGAAAAGCTGCTCTGCGTCTCCCTGGTCTGCAGATCAGGAAGACGCGGAGCAAAGCTGCTGACCGAGCCTCCCCCCCTGCGGCTTTGCAAAGCCTCGGGGAAGCCGGCAGCGATGGAGCAACCCAGCAGCACCCCAGGTGCTCTGCCCCAGGCGTCCTGATTTAGCCGCTGCTGAAACTGACCAGCGCTGACTACAGGAAGCCCGAGGCAGAGTTGCTCTGCCTTGGGCTTCCTGGAATCAGCTGCTGATCAGTTTCAGCAGTAGCTGACTTGGGGACGCTTGGGGTTCTTAAGTTGATTCTGTATGTAAGTCAGAACTGGCGGTCAGATTCAGCAGTGGCTGAATCTGGACACCAGTTCCGACTTACATACAGATTCAACTTAAGAACAAACCTACAGTCCCTATCTTGTATGTAACCCGGGGACTGCCTGTATAGTAATTTCTACAACTAAACTAGCTGCTGCTAAATGTGCTGTGGTAGCACTCTTTAAAGAAATGGCATAATCTAAAGGGGGCATATACTCGGGGGTGCATATCGGTAAAGGTAAGAGGGTAAAATCAAACAGCCAGTCTATAACAGCAAGCTTTTCAGTGTCTCTTAATGTGGTTATATCACTTCTAATAGAAGTATATTGGTGTGGCTAGTCATAATTATAATGGTTCTATTTGTCACTTAAGGAGCCTATTGTGTGAAAGCTTACTTTTATTCTAGCTGACTTATTAGCTAATCTTGCAGTGACTATTTTTTCTCTAACACTCAAACTGTAGACAGATTCTGCTGTTTTACAGAGAATATATACAATTACTCTCTTGGAAAGATAAATTGCTAATAACGAGACTTCTTTGTGAAGTGAGATACCCCAGTCAGGTTACAGTGAGGAAAGGTATAGCAACTTTTCTGAAATTCTTACAATAAGAGGAAACTGTTGCATAACATTAAATCTTACTTACTGACCTAGGGCCAGTATCCTTAGGTAGAAAACATAATAGGTAAGGGATGTCCTGTTTGCGCCCAACAGACATTCATAGTCCTGGGCATTTGCCTGCTTGCATCTCATCCTCCACTTTTCTAACTGGGGAGGAAGACCTTAAGGTGTATATCAAGATCTTTGTTCTCTGATAACAATGGCAGAGCCATGAACTGGAACCACAGTATAAGAGTGAGAGCAAGTAGAACCAGGCAATTACTCCCCCCTCTCTCCCAATAGCACAGAATTGCTGCTGTAAAGTATATGGACCGTCTGTAGGAACTGGCACTTATTGGGGAAGTAGAAAATACCAGTCTTTAAAAGCTACATTCTATACAAACTAATTGGTGCAGATATGAAGATTTAATTAAACAGTTGGATGAAACCTGTACATATCACTGCCACTGCCCCCTTATGCTCATTTGTCTGATTCCTAGAGGAACAGTGGAACTGCATACTTAAGGCTTTTTAAGAACCCTCCCTCAACACTTTTTTTTTAAGCTGTGACATTTTTGGAAAGACCATCACTTTTCTTAAATACTATCACTTATGAATTAAACCTACTATGCCTATAATTGGTAAAGTAGGGACCATCTGTAGGTATCATTGGGGTCTTCCCTATATTCTTTTTAATGAAAGTCCATTTTAGATCTCACTCTTCTCTTGCTTTTGCATCACAGCCAGCCTCTCTTCTTTTACAGCAAAGATAGAATTGGTGATTGCTGTATGTAAAGTTATGGACAAAATTCTAGTCTACGGCTATGAATGGGAACATTATTAAATGTTCACCCCCACAAAGCAGTTGGGTAGAAATACTGTCCTTCTGTTAGTTATCAATTTGTAAACAGGAAGTCTTTTAAAAGAAATATATACACATTACTCCTTCTTGCTATTGTTTGGAATACATTCTTCATCCTTGTTCACTGTCTGTATTCTGCAGCTTGTAGGATGACAACATTGTAACATCCCTCACTCTTTCTCCTTTTCACAAACTTGTTTCTAGGTGGGCAGTTCTTGGTTACAGCAAGAATCAGTCATGACCACATAGTTTTTTAACATGCCCTTTACCTAGCTGCATAAACCTAGATTCAGTGCTTTACAATTGATTTGTTCCCAGTATGAATACATGTGTCTTCCTCCTTCCCCCCCCCCCCCCAAACTGTGTATTGTATTGGGAAATGTAGACAACTTTGATGACCCATGCTGCGGATGTTGAGTATTTTCCTGATTGAGTTCTGGGAATTTTAATATGGGGGAGGGCAGTCCATCATAGAAGGTAAGGCATTTTTGAATGGAGTCCTAACTATATGTTTATGATGGGATGTTAAAATGATTAGCAGGGTAAATCATAGTAGTTAACCATTTTAACTAGAACTCTTTGCCCAACCCTGCCACCTGCCTTGCTGGCCCCACTGTAGCTTGGGGCTGTTCTGTCTTGCGTGACTGGCTGCTGTCAGATTTAACTAGCAAGGGCTAGCTAACTGGTTAACATCCCTAATCTAGAATGTGTCTTGTGACCCAACAAAATAATTCAATCAAAACAAACAGGTCAGCAGCCCTAATAGGGGGGTAATCTTAAGTGGTAGAAAATGGAATGAGTTGTTGAAGTTCATAGACCTATTTATTGCTATTCTCTGAAAGGATGGATAGGGAGGAAACCCTAGATCTATCCTTGGACGGACGTGTGTGTGTGTGTGTGTGTGTGTCACTGAGGCAGTATTAGAAGTGTTAACTATCCATCTCCACCTAGCTGGTGTGGTTAGAAACAATCCTAGAAGGGAGCTGAAGGGCAAAACTGAAGGTAAACAAGGCTTGAACTCTAACTGGACCCCATAGAAGAGGAACAGTAGTGGTTTTTTTTTTTTTTTTTTTTTTTTTTTTTTTAAAAACCATACAAAGAAGAATTCAGTGATTGCTGGCTGGGTTTCTAGTTTACCCTTTCTGACCCTTGCTAGTGAAGCAGCATAGTGATATAAGCCTTATGCTCCATCAGCTGTCTGTCCTGGGAGACTGAAGGAGAGGTGGAGATAGCTTGGAGTTCCATTACAAGAAAATTCCAATCAGTTTTTACCTTCTGTGAAAGTGATGGAAAATGGTTGCTCAGAGCTTGGATTGAACCAACCAAAATTCCACTGCACTAGTTTAAGACTCCCAGTGAGGACGTATGATACAGGTAGTATGCTAAACTCAATCCCAGATAAAGTGTGTGTGTGTGTGTGTGTGTGTGTGTAAATATTGATGCTAATAAGGTAATAGGAAGAGTAACTTGTCCCTTATCCTGTTCATATTAAACAAATGCAGGGCAGAGCTTATAGTTTTAGGGAAATGACTAATAGAAGTGATAAATTCTACTACTAAAGTCACAGGAAATTAGTTAATCTGTCTACATCTTTCCATTACCCATGAAAGCTATGGTTCATCTTCCCTCCTACCAGTTTTATAAATTGGAGTTTTGGTTGAAAGACTAAACTGAACAAACAGCACAAAAATGTAAATCCCCCTTCAAAACAAAGTCCACTTGTGACATGAAAGTGGCAAATGTAGCACACAGATGGACTACTTATGGATGTGAATAGTGTGGCTTGCTGACAGTTCTGAGATGCTCTCTTCTCCCCCCCTCCCCCCCAGCAGGTATTTTGCTCTTTCTGGAATTGATCTGAGAGAAGCTAACTGGTGGCTTCTCCCATGTAGTTATAACATTGGCCACTTATTTACAAATTGGGGGCGGGGGGGGGAGGTGTAGAGGACCAGTGTGAAAAGTCTTTAAATATGTTTGCTGGAGAGGCTATTATAGACCAGAATCTGGCTTGACCATCTCAATGTAGAACAATGGAAATAATTCTGAATTTTCTTCAATTCAGGGCTGAAATCATCAGTCTTTTGCTTTGGCCTGGACTGTGGGGCTGTGGCAAGTATAAGTGAGCCCTGGTGACCACATTCAAAAGGGGTCATGAGTAGGGATGAGAGTCCCATACAACAGGAAATTGATTAAGCAGGGACATGTAGGGGCTACTTCAGGCCCTGCAGAGAGCTGCTAGTTACCCATTAACAGGTGATGTATCAGCCAGTGTATGTGAGACTGAAGGGAAGGATCTGTCCCAGAAATGATCAGCTAACATGCTTTGTCTGGCTCTTAACTTTGCTGTAACCTTGCATCTCTAATATGATACTATGAGCACTATGTAAAATAGCAAGAAGGGCAATCCAAAAGGAATCAAGTCCAAGTATTTCCATGTTGTGTTGGGGTGGGGGGGAGTTTCTTTAGAACATGCCTGGGCAAAATACCTGTCATGGGCTAGATCTAGCCTGCTGAGCTGGCTTATGGATGCAGCAGCGAGCCTCAGGCAGAGTGCTAGATTGCCACCTTCCTCCTCCCCAGTCATGCTATTGAGGAGCAGCTATTGTGGGGACTTGTTTGTACAGTTGTGAGCCCTGAGGAGGAGAATGCTGCCCCAATCCCATTGGCCAGCTTCCAGCCAATGGGAGCTGCCTGTTAAACAGGCAGCTTGCAAAGTACCTTCCCTCAGGCTCATTGCTATTCAAAAACCACATGGCCCCTGCAGCCAGGGCAGGGAAGGCAGCTTTCTTGAGAAGGCTGCTGGCTGGGACTCACAGGTAAGTCTTCCAGCCAAAGCCTGTCTTTGGCACCCCAACCCTCTGCCCCCATCCCCAGGTCAACCCCCTCTTGCCTAAGGACACAACCCAAACCCCTGCACCCTATGTCCCCTAACCCAGGTCATAACTGCCTCCTTCACCCAAACTCCCTCCCAGACCCCCCCCACACTCTCCTGCACCCCAGTCCCTTACTATAAGCTCTCTTCTGTACTCAACCTCCATCCCAGACCACCACACCACCTCCAATGATATGGAAGAGTGCAGCCCTTGATCACTTTCCAAATTCTTGGGAAGCTCCCTAGCAAAAATTATTGCCTACCTCTACTTTAGAGGCTAATGTAAATACATTTCTGCTAAAGGAGCCAATCTTGAAACTGTTCGGACCATCTCGACCTTTAATTTTTTTTAAGGTAATGAAGGCGCCTCAGTCAGTTTCATTAAATGAACACTGGGACCTCTGTGCCCAATCCACTAAAACCACTTAACTCATCTATAGCCAGATGGATTTTTTTTGAGACAGTTTAGATGGAAAAATAAGTCTACTGACTTTTCTGAAGCTGTACACAGAGGTATGTCATCTTTGTCCATGGTGCAATCTTTATTGCTCCAGAAAACTTCCTTTCTGGAATGGTAGACTTCATCAGGCAGGGAAGACAACAGCCAGCAAGATATAAGTAAGCACATGCTCCCTGGTTACCAAAGAATCAGATGTTTGCAAAACTACCTTGTTATAGAAGATGCAGTAGTGTATGTCACTGTTTTGTGCCTCAACAATAAAAGCTTTCTAACAGCATAGAACATACATGCAGAAAGACAGACACACATGTACTGCTTAATTTGACTCAAAGGACTTTTTTTTTCTTCCCTATCCTCATCCAACATCACTGAGGCAAGAGACTGGAGCTTAAGATAACTAAGCCCAATTCTGAAAGTGGTGCTTCACTGTAGTGGCAATATTAGTCATACTATAAAATAGGAAGCAGTAAGTAGGGTGGAGAAAAAAAATCTGGTTTCCATCTCCCTACCTCGTTCTTTTAGCATAATAATGGTACAGGCTGAAGTCTTATTTTTGGCAATTGGAGGATCAGGCTGCTTTTGTTAATTTCAGTTACATGGAAAGCCCTCAGAACTCATTTGTATTACAGTTTTACACTCCAGTATATTCCAAACATTTTGTAGGCTGTCCTAATACATGTCAAATGCCTCACAGGGAGACAGTAAATTCTTGCATATACCTAATGCAAACTTCTGTTTTTATAACATGCGATACCTGTTATGGACAGTGGCCTGTGTAACTTTAGATGGGGTTGCAGGCAGGGATGTAAAGGGTTAATCAGTTACTGGTAATCATTCATCTTACTGACATGCTTACCAGGGAATCTGGTTAATCAGTGGCCCAGCCTGGACAAAGCAGCCCTTCAGCCTGCGTTACTAGTTAAACCAGTTAAACATAGTTTAACTTTTTTTTAAACAGGATTTTACAGCCCTAGTGGCAGGGACTGCCACAAAGCTCTTGTATATGTGAAACAGGATGGAGCTTGATTTGTTGCCAAAAATTTGGGCCAGCTCTTTAAAGAGCAAGTTATCTTGTGGTTGGTTGGTGGAGTCACGGTTGCAGTCTCACTCACTAGCCCATGGGTGCCTTTCCCATTTGCATTAGTTGACACTCCAACCACCAGCGTATTTAGTAAATCTAATAATTTCACTTGGTAGAACCTTAACTTTCTTTGGTACCCCCCTTGCTTTCAAAGGGAAACAGGTCATTGACCTAAGTATCAGATCAGGTACTTAATCATCCAGAACAATATTCATCAAGGATATCAGCTAGTGTAAGAATTCAGCAAATTATAAGTGGATGTGGAAATACTTGCACCTATTAGCCAAAAGAAATTACACTTAAATTGGCTTACTACTTCCTTGTTACAGGGATAACTGGTGTCTAAGAAAATAGTGCTGGAAGACATTGTGTAGTCCTTTCAGAGGCTTGAGAAGGTGGTGGATTGGGAGAAAACACCCAGATAAGGCTAAACTATAAAGTAAGAGAGTAGGGCTAGGACCTAGTTTAGTTACAACTGTTCATATTAATGTTTAGGAATTGTGCATTGTAATTTATAATTAGATATGGATGTCATATTATAACCTTATTTTGATGCACATTAAAATGCTGTAGCTGACATGACCTATGAGAAGACATCAAAATCTGTTTACAATTTCAGCAGTAAATTTGCACGGTATGTTCACTAAGCCTTCCACTTCAGTGTTTACAAACATCTAAAAATGATACTATAGCATTTATCTAGCTTGCAGAAAATACACAGGATGACAGATACAATGCTTTTATTTTACAAAAAAAAGGGGGGGGGGAGAGTTGGTAAAATGCTGTAAATAAATGGGTAATGTGCCACTAAATAAAGCTACATATCCCTTGAAAATACTTAAATATCTACAGTACTACAAACATCAGAATAATTCAATTTTATCAGGTCAAAAAAATACAGTGATTATGAATGTGCCTTGACCAGTTACAGAGCTTGTTAAGGTAATAACATAACTACTGTCAGCAGTCTAACAGTGTCTACAGTGCCTTCAATTAATGAATTTCAGCATAATTACATTTCTAGTGGGGTTCATTTCCCCAAGAAAAGGCAAAGCTAAGACTTTAATTTCTACATTCTAAACTCTGCAATTAGAGCCCAGTTTAAAAAAAAATCACAGTGGGTAAGAGATGCATATAAAAATATTGGGTGTTCCTTTCAAATCATCAGGACTCATGGGACTACATTCATATTTCTTTTACAAAATACTATTTAACACAATCCTGTTCTTTTTATGCTATCATGACAATGAACTATAAGTATAGTGCAGGTTTGCATGTTTTGATACTTTCCTCTTCCTTTCATTTTTCCCCTCGGTAGTCCCAATTCCTGAGGTGTAACAAGTTATGAAGATACTTGCACAATGCTGTCACACCCCTTTTCTTGAATTCAGCAGACTACACAGACTGCATGTTATGTATTCTACAACCAATAGCCACTATTCCCCTTTTCCCCATTAGTTTTGTACATCTATACTCATAACAGTGCATTGCATGAATGTACAAGAAAAATACTGGTTTTGCACTATACAGTTTCTAGAATATATACAGAATAAAATAAGTTAACTTTCTTCTAAGGAGAAATGCTGATGGGCAGCATATATCTTTAATATACATTTTAAAGTCTCTGCAGGCAGCTACTTTTTGGTTAGTTGTTAATATTTATAACATAAGCACTGATCAGAGAACTGAGCAGCATTCCAATAAAATTAAGATATATTATTTCTTTTAGAAACACTGGGGAATCCCAGTTTAAAATATTATTAAATGTCCTAACATTTACACACTATGAGGATTAAAGCTAATAAAATAAAATTTATCAAAAAATAATCTTGCATTGCTCTTTCAGGCATGCTCTGAGACTTTGTCAACAAACATCCATACTTTCAAAATGTAATGGTCACATATCCATTTCAACTCACACAATTCCTCATGACAGACAAAACAAAAAGCAAATAAAACATTAAGAAATCAATGGTTTTTGCAAAGTCTTAAGTCTTTTTTCTGCTCATGTATGACTTGCACATTCTTCATGGCATTGCAAAGTGTATCATTAGACATTAGCTGATTACAGTTACTGCTGAAAAAATCAGGAAATCTTGCAGGTCTTCAGCCAAAATAAATCAGCCTTGATTTCAGCCTCATCCTACCTGCTTTACTTGTCTCAACATTTGGAGACCATTACTGCAACAGAACTTATAATTCTGTTTCTACAGAAAATAATGCATGTATATGCATTGCTTTTAGCCCTTTTCCTTTAATATAGTTTGTGTGTATAATAAAAAATAACTACCACCCACACAGCTTTCTTGTGTGGAAACAGCAGTCCATAAAGTGTTACCTCCATTAGTTTTGTAGATGACATTTCTTGTTATGTTAAAATTCTGTATTGGCCATCAGTATATTTTTTTAAATGAAAGGTGCTTGGTAATGTTGAGGCATCCTTAACTTTGCTTCTTTATTAAATGAAAAGCTGTTCAGAATCCAGTGCTCACCATATTTCCTACAGGTTTGGCTTTTGCTAGAAGCTGATAGGATTGAACCATGCGTAGAGACTCTCGAATTTCTAAATTAAGTTCCATCAGTTTTGAGCTGACTTCTGACATGTCTTGGTTATAGCCTATTACTGCAAAGCTACCAGTCTGGCCCAGTGTCTGATGACGAAAATATATATGCAACAGCGTTTGTATTGGGTCGTCTTCAGTGCTGCCGAATATGTCATTGGGCCAAATAGACCTGTGAACATACAATTTAAATATTTTAATCATTTTCTTTCAGAACAAAAAAATTAATTATTTAACATTACATATATACATACACACATGTATTCTTGAGAAGAAAAATGAAAGTAGAGACAGAGAGGAAAAGAATGTAAGAAGAACTCTAAGGTGCTAGTCTTATATTTATGAAATGTCATTTTCTTACAAGGTAACATTACATTAAGTTTATATTAACTGTATCCTTTGAAAAATAATCAGAACTACCCTCAAGTGACAAAAATGCATAAGAGAAAAAAAAAACATAAAATAATCAGTTTTGTCCTTTTCAACAAGGACATCTAGCAAGATTTGAAAAAAAATTGGAATCAAGCCAATGTTTAAATTAAAAATGTCTGTTATCAAACTGAGTGCCGCTCTAAAAGCATATTAGTTTAAATCATTTCACATTTTACCTGAAAGCCTTGACCTGTGCTACAGCTGCTATAAATTCCTTGTTTCTCAAGGTTTCAATAAGAGAATGAATGGCAGTTTCTGTGTTTGCTTGGGAAGCTTCTGGTATTTCAGTTTCTTCAATACCACTGTCTGAGGCAGATTCAGCCTCTTTCAGACAGCTCTCGAGCTGGGCAAGTTCTTCTGACATGTTTATAACCTAAAACACACATGGAGAATTGAGCTCTTCTGAATCAAAAACTCATTTCAGTCAAAATAAATGTTGCAAGAAGATAGGGATGTGTCCTCCCCTCCCCTCCTATTCATGACAACATACTGACAAGGGCACTGGTGTGGCCACTTTGCCCAAACACTGTTGCATATGGATGATTACATGGTTCAAATACTTGTAAAGAGCATATGAGTTTTCCCATAATCCATCCTCCTTAGTCAGCTCTTTAGAATTCCTTGCAGGAATTCATACCTCATAAGCACACTGTAATTGGTGGGCCACAGATCCTTCCAGCTGTAGCCATTTATTAACTCAACGGGAAGAAGCAACCTCTTTTGTAAGAATGAAATAAAGTGGAAATTATTCCATTTAAACAGAGAAAATCTTGAATGCACAGACATTTAAAAAAAAATCATGTGTGTGTGTACAAAGAGTGACCTAAACACAATCGTGTGTTCCAGAGAATGCATATATTGCAGTGCTGTTCCTGAGCTTGCATTTAATCTGCCATGGTCTACACAGGAAGCAAACCCAAGATCATAATTCCCCAAACGTGACAGGTGTGAAAGAACACTCCCTTAGCCACAGAGCACAAGAAAGACACGACATTTATACTCTGAAGTGCTTCTGTGGCCGACATGGTGACTGGCGGTCATTGGGGATAAATATGCATGCCCAGTTGCCATAGCATCTGCTGAATGGGAGACAACCAGTTTTATAAGCATTACCCAATGTTATCATCAAATGTGCATACCTTGGATCTCCTGAAAGAAAATATTCAGATCCCCCTTATGGGTCGGCGTGTGTGTGCACGTGAGGGAGGACTGGGGATCCAGGGATAGGGAGGGGCTTAAGGAGAAAAAGGATAAGTCTACACAGCAAAAGCTGTTCATGGGTTAGCCTATCTGAGCTATGTTGAGTCACGTAGGGAACGTCTACGCTGCAATGCTATTTTGGGAAACCGGAGTATCTCAAAATAGCTATCCCCTGTCTTCATAGCAAGACTATAATTTCATAGCAAGCCTATAATGTCTCTGTAAACCTCATTCTGCGAGGAGTAAGGGACATTTCGGAATAGTGCTTTATTTTGAAATTCAGCGCTGTGTGGACTGTACCAAATGACAAAATAAGCTATTTTGAAATAGCATGAAATAAGATACGCAATTTGCATAGCTCAAATTGTGTATCTTATTTTGAGTTAGTGCTATGTATATGCACCCTTAAAGTGGAAAAAAAAAGCAATGAACTCAGCATAGCATAAGCTTCAGAGCAGGCTAGTGAGCTGAGTACATATTCAGATTCTGTCCTGAGTTTGTACTTAAAGTTGCCAATTTTCTGTTGGCAGAAAATAAACAGCACTGCCCCACCCATTTTTCTACCCCTTCTCCGAGGCTCTTCCCTTCTCCTGCCATCACCCTCTCTCCTCTATCCTTACTTACTCCTGGGATGAGGTGCAGGTAGGGGTGAGAGCTCCAGCTGAGGACACGAGCTCTAGGGTGGGGCCAAGGATGAGGGGTTTGGTGTGCAGGAGGGTGCTCAAGGTTGAAAGTTAGGGTGCAGCAGGGGGACAAGGGTTTGGGGTGTTGGAGGGGGTTTGGGCTCCAGGCAGCACTTATGGCAGGTGGCTTCTGGAAATGACAGCATGTTCCATCTCTACTTCTTAGGTAGAGACATGGTCAGGAGGCTCCTCTCACTGACCCATAGGTGTCAGCCCCACAGCTCTCATTGGCTACAGTTTCCAGCCAATGGGCACTGTGGAGCCAGCTGGAGTTATAGTGGTCTGGTTAGCAGTGTGGAGCAGAGCTGTCATCATCTCTTTTCGACCAGGCATTCCAACTGAGAACTGGACACGTGGCAATCCTACTTGTGCTACCTGCATCAAAGTCCACACTGCTGTCTTCACTGCTATTGTTACCTGTGGTAGCTGGATTCCTGCTACCTGTGTGCAGCTTTGAGTGACAGCTTTAAAACCATTTCTTCTTCTTTAAGAGGCTAGTTGCCCTTTCAACTCAGCAAATTTTTAAAAATGCCTCTCCAGGCTTTTTTAATCAACCTTCTGCTGTAAAAACCTTTATTAGCACCTTTTTTAAAAAGATATGTCACTAATTTTGGGTGCCTCTTTTTTGTATTTTCAACTTGATACATCTGATTCCTGATTTTAGTTGTGCTGAAGTCATATAACAGCTTCTTATATAGATATGAAAAAATGGGTTATATTAATCTGAAACTTGAAAATGACTTTAAAGCTGTAATATTAATTGCAAACTGATTATACAACTATATACAGATGAAAAGATACTGGGGAGGCAGAAAGTCTTTGTAACAATCTTCTTGGAGTTGATGTTCCTCATTTATTGTTTGATTGGTATACACCAACAGTGACACAAACATTTAAAATCCTTGAATTTTATAAGACCATTGAGCTCCCCGCATTACTATGTATTAAAGAGCTTTCAAGTAGTCCAAGGATCAACAAAGATGTAATTCAATGACTGGGAAAATAATTGCAAGTTCTAATTAAATCTTTTATCTCTTGGCTACAAAACAGCTGGACATGCATATCTCCATATTCAAGAGAGATGAACCACTGATAAAAAAAAGTTATAAAAAGTTACATTGTTTCATGGGTATTGCTTTTGAACAAACAATTCATGGGTATTGCCAATAACAGGTCGCTAAATAATATGATTTCCTTTACCTCTGCCTCTGTTTTGATTGCATCTACTCTGCTGATAAGTTTGCAATAGGCTTGGAACAGAAGCAGCAACTGGAAATGCAACTTGTATAACCGTCGACACAACTCCAGCTCCTACAAATGTAAATAGCAACATTATATTAAATTCAAGGAGTGCTGCTCTACCAACATATGACACAATCCGACAATAAATCACAGCCAGCTTGTCCAGCAGAGAATTTACAATATTAAAAATAGTTATTTGCTTGCTGCACAGAAGGAAATGTCAAGAAGATTTACAAGCCAATGTAGTGAGAAGCTGATGAAAGCTGATGAAAACTACATTCAGGATGAGATTGGTAATTAGAAATAAAGTAGTATTGCTCTTGCAAGTTAAACTTTTACGAAAGGTGATCACATTTCCAACAAGAAAAAAAAGATTCAAATGACATTTCAAAATGTCATGCTCCAGTAGGAAATACACAGATTGCTTTATTTCTTTTGGCTGTTTTGTCAGTTTAAACAGTAGATATGATACCAAACAAACAATTGGCTTCTTTTCCCAATGTTAATATGAACAGTTATACTATTACCCCTAGTGTTAAGGTTACAATTGCATGACAGAGCAAGAGGAAACAAATTCAATTCTTAGACATAAGAATAATGTTTCCTTATGAAAGCTTGTTATGATTGTATTTTAAGAAATATGAATCTGATGGTATATTCTTATTGGAATGGCACAGCAATATTAACTTACATATTTTTATCCAAAACAGTAGTCATTGAGAAGGCAATGTTAATATTGCTTTATATTTAGTCAGAGAAGCCACTATGAATGGAGGCATCTGCTATTAATTTGTAATAACTACAGGATCATATCATCTATAAAGGACCACTAGTTCATGAGTTAGGACTATACAAAATTGAAGCACACAGTACTTTCATAATATTCTATGACAAGACATTGCTATGTCACAAATGGACAAGAGACAGATGGAGACCAGTTTGTTGACTGGCATGGTTAAATATTAAATAAATCAAGAGCCATCACTTACTGCTAGAATTTCCATTTGCTAAGCAAGAAGGTGAGCGGGTCACAAAAATACAAAGGAAGAAAAAGATCAAGAATTAGTGTAGGAAATTATTTTAATTAGGGTCATAGATGTCCCAGGTAAACTGGAGGAAGAAATGTATCTACCATTCTCAAAAGGTTCATTGAATGGGGAAAATGTCAGGCTGAATACAAAGTGAAATTACTAAACATTCATTGATATAACTGACAAAGAGTAACTTTTTTTCTTGCTGTCCAAAAACCTTAATAAAAATATACTTCAACATTGCCACAGGAGGAGCTTGGATTTATTTATGTATAAATATTTATATAAACCATCAGAAACCAGAACAATTGGGGTTTATCATCTCTACAATCCATTTTCCTTAATCCATGCCATCATATTTGACCATGAGAAGTGGTCCCCCGCCCCGAAAACTTTTCCTTTGCCCCATGAATTTAAAGTGTTAGTCACTCTGGATTTTAAGTCAACTCAGAAAGTCTTTGTTTTAGAGTTTTTAACTAAGACCTTTATAATACATCACTGTAAGATTTTCAGTCTCATTTCCCTCTTGGATTGTGCATATGCTGTCTTAGAAGAAGAATGTATGCATGTGGGGGTGGAGGGAGACGCCAGGAAAGCATTTTTGGCTATGTCTACACTTATAGTGGCATGTAAAGTACATACATACTGCTTGGACCCATAGGATGGGTATAAATAACAATGTGCACAGCATGAGCTTGTATATTTGCTATTTGTACACTTGCAGTGTGAGCCTCACAAGCCTGAGTCAGTTGAAGTGCACTCGGATTTGCTGCTGTACTTTTTTTTCTGCATAGATACACCCTTAGTGACCAACAGAGAAGAACTGAACATGCCAGGCAGGGTCTATTATTATTATTATAAATCAAAAATGAAAAAGGCATGAATTTCTAAGGGGAATATAGGCTTAAACAAAGCTATTCTAAAAATGAAATGAAGTTCTAGTGTGAAAAATGGTATTATGTGGTTTTATATTTTTTATCTCTCAATGATTTTTACATCAAATTTACTAAGTTTATAGGTAACATAATTTTTTAATTTTAAATTTGCCAGTCCTGCAAACTTAGACTGGAATCTGACATCAAGATGCTTTCTTTCTGTCTCCACTGTCATCACTTTTAATAAACAATTCTATAACTGGATTTAGTTAGCAATTCTGTTGATGATGCATATGCCAGAACAGAATTCAGCTCCTTATCTCTTAGTTGTACTGATGGCCGTGCTACAAATTAGGAGAATCTTATTATGTCAATGAACTAAGCAGATCTATTGAATGAGGTGGCATTTTTCTGGCCAAAGCAATATTTTAATGCTCTGTACATTAGTTGATTACTTTACTAATCTATTAACATTTCATGCCGTTTAGAATTTTTTCTGAAACAAGTGTCACATTCAGTAATCCACAATAGTTCCTTCAAGTCATTTCTAAATATATTTAGAAAGTCTGTAAAAGGTGTATTTTTTAAAAATACCTCACCTTCCTTTGTGAGAGTGAATAGGTGTATGGGTACTATGTTTTCAATTTTTTTAAATTTTAGGTAAATGTATAATCCAGTGAAGAGTCTTATTATTAGGAGATAGCTTTGACATTAACTTAGTATGTGGCCTCAGGCAAACCATCTACCCTGGGTTTCTTCAAAGGTGCCTGAGGGAGTTGGACGCCCAACTGAAGGTTAATTTGAGTTGGGCACCTAACTGCCTTGAGCCCCTCTGACAACCTGATCTTCACTCTTTTCAGAGAAAAAACCCTCTGCTTTTCTTGAATCCTATGCACCCCTCGCTGGTTCTAACAGGTCTGGACACTTCTGAAGTAAGCAGATGTGCTTGAATAATTTGTATAATGGGGGTGCCGAGAGACCACAAAATGGCAAATCTATCTGATAGAAATCACTTCAAGCCTGGGGGTGCAGCAACACACTCAGCACCCCAATTTCCAGCATCTGTGTAAGTAAGGGATGAATTTGCCCTCCATTTCTGTTTCCCCATCTATAAAGCAGCAATAGTTAATACTCACTTCCCTGATGAGTACATTGGGAGAACTAATTCATTTTTATAAAACATTTTGAAAATATAAGATGATATAGAAATACAGAGAACTATTTCATTATTATATAGGTAAAATATGTAATAAATCTCTAGGATATTGTGTAAGTAAAGTGTATATCTACATATTCTTTTTATACAATGATACACATCAAGGAAGATATTAAGGTGTAAACAGTTTTAATGTGCACTAAACATCCTTGTGAACAGTAGCTTGTGTGCTTAGCCATTTTTCTAAGGTAAATATATTGGCCATTTTAAATTATTTTTTAAAATTCTTAATGCAGGTTTAGATGCAGAATTAAGCTTCTGTTCCAATATTGTTTTAATTTAAAAACAAAACCAACAACATCTGAATTGGGATTTTTAAAAAACTTGGATAGCTTAAATGGGCCCAAATAGAATATTGTGAAAAATGAAGAAAAAAATCTTTTAAAGCCTGAAACCCTGTTTACAAAGTGGGAATCTTTACTGATGAATACATGATTTCTTTTAAATAAATATTAATGACAGACATAAGTTTGGCATCACCAACAGTGCTACTGCATGGATTTTGTTTTAAAAAAAATCACATTCTTATAAACAGATTTGATAATGGAGTAAAAAGAAAGAAAATGCTTTCCCTTTCTAGGTTTGCCAACTTTTTAACTACAGAAAACCAAACACTCTTGTCCCATCTCCTGCACTACCCTTTCCTCAAGGTTCTCCCCCCTCTCCGTCACTCATTCTCCCTCACCCGCTTATTTTCACTGGCCTGAGGCAGGGGGTTAGAATACAGGAGGGGGTGAGGGCTCTGGGTTAGGGCTGGGGATGAGAGGTGTGGGTACAGAAGGAGGCTCTGGGTTTAGATGCACATGGAGCTGTGGGCTCTGGAATGGAGTTTGGGAATGGAAGAAGGCTCGGGGCTCAGGCGCAGGCTCTGGGCAGTGTATCCTTCAGATGGCTGCCAGCATGTTTCTCTGGCCCCTCACTTCCAGCCAATGGGAGTTGTGAAGCCAGCCCTTAGGGCATGTATGTATTCTGAATTACCCAAAGGAGAGAGGGGGCATTTTCTTCCTTTTTACCTTCCCTGTTAAATCTTTCTATGAAAATAATTTTAAAAATCTATTATCGTTATGTCTTTCATCATTTTTATTACAGGATCCTACAGAGCATAATTAAACCCATAGACCAAAGGCAGTAAAATAGTGTATATGCTTGGATCCTCCCTCTTCACTGCCATTTTACAGTGGGAATATTATCCATTTTTTTAAAAGAAACAAACCTTGTCCCAAGTAGACGAGGCTATTATACCCATTACCAGGGCTTGACAAACGGCGGTGAAACCTACTCGCCAGCCCTGCATTGCGCATGCGTGTGCCGCCGGTAACGGGGTGACCGGCTGAAATCCACAGTGATTTGTCGAGCCCTGCCCATTACAACAATTAGTACAGCTAGTGTTAAAGATGCAGGTGATTCTCATGCAATGTATTATTCATGCATATTTTTTACAAGTACAACCTTCAACTAATAACAATGGGTTGTTTCATATTAGATAGTAATTAGCAAAATAATGTTTGACAAAGTTTCTGTCGTGCTGCTACTTTAAGAATAAAACAACAATAAAGCAAAATATTGTTCCAGACAGGTCATACATATGTATATGGTACTAATTATATGAGATTCAGTACAGTTTTTTGGTCAGACAATAATCTGACAAGAACAGAAACAGAATGCTAATTATTTTTCTTCTAGAAACAACTGCATAAAAGCCAGACTTGCTCTGGTACACAGATTGTATCTACCCTTCTTATCTAACTCAGTGTTATTAAGCCTTGAACCGAGACTGGTTGCTCACTTTCATAAACGACAACTTTTCATTATTAGGCCAATACTTCATAAGAATCTGAGTTTCTAAAAGATGGCTTGATAACTGAAATGAAAAGCTGTACAACATTTTTCAATCCCCAGGAAGATCAAAAAAGGACTTTTGTGCAGAATACAAGTTTTTTATTTTAATAAACTCTATGAAAGCTTCTAAAGAAAAACACCTACCTGAGCATTTGTATTGGTTCTGTTTAGGCCATCATCAGCACCAAATGTCCTTTTGCAGTCATCTAGCCACTACAAAATAAATAAGCAATTAAAAGTATTCTGCAACACAGAGCAAACCAAAGATACTAATAAAAATACCAAAAACCTATATTGTTACGAATACCTTTCAATATACCCAGATTATCATTGAAATTATTTAATCAATACAGTCTAATTTTTCTCATTTTGTTTAATTCCAGTTAAAACTATCTTTCCAATGCCTGTTGCTTGGCTCTTAATTTCTTACCAGAAGATCTTGGAGAGAGACACTCTTTGTTCTGCTAAGAAAAAAAAGCGCTACGTAGCAGTTACTCTGTTCTCTCTACTGAAAATTTCATGTAAGCTTTATTATTCCATAGTGTGTACTACACCCTACCTATAGTACTTTCATTAAACTTGGTGATTGGGGATGCATGGCAGGTAGCAGAGGAAATAGAAAATTCCTTAATTAAATATGCTAAAATAATTTCCATTCAACATAGTGTGACAGACTGCTGGCTAAGCCAGAGTTCTGCCACTACAGCCTGGCTGAAAAGGGCAATTGAGGCCAACTGTGCAGGCCCATGCCTGAGGGGCTAATGAGAAACAGCTGTGGGCCTCATTAACCAGAGGGCTAAATAAGGCAGCCAGACAGGAAGTGAGAGGAGCCAGAGAGTGGCTAGCTTAATTTGCTGTGAACAAAGCTCTGTAAATAGAAGATGGTGGGGAGTTGGCATGGGTGATTGCACCAGAAAGGATCTCCAGGTGATTTGTGGATGAAGGAGTCCCAGGATGAGAGGCCTAGGTGAGGACCTTGCCACAATACTTTTAGAAGAATTCATTATATTATTTCTCAAAACCTTTAATGGCTAAAAAGATGTGTATCTAAAGAACACTTTGAATCAAATTTTGATTTGGTTTAGATAGTGAAAAGATAGAACCTGCCACATTTCTTTGAAAATAGTATATGGAAATGTAATTCTGAATAGCCACACTAGCAGATTTACCTGGCTTTGCTCATGTCTTTAACTCAAATAACTCCCCCCCCCCCCCTTCATTTAAATCATTGCTCTAGGGGCATGAGGGGTTCAGCAAGCAGGCTTCCCTGGGGAAAAAGGACAACCCCAGGCCTCTTTCATGAAAGCAGCTTGGGGTCCAGGTGAGAAGTGCCTGAGTTGTCCACTGTAGTGGGCACAGCTGGGGGAGGGGTGCTTTTCTCTCAGCTGGGGGGGGGGGTCAGACAGACAGACACACTCTCTGAAATATGTAGTAGATAGCTATCCCTTTCTCAACCACTGCTGACCCAATGGGGTTATAGCTGCCCACTCCCCATATTCATGTCGCTCCCTCCAGACCGTTCCATTTCCATTTTATTATAAACAATTGAATTCCATGCACATCCCATTTTCCTGGCACAACCAAACCCTGATCTTGCTTTAAGTTATGATTACAGCAAACCAAATTTGGTGGTCCTAGCTCTTACTATTTAGGAGGGAAAAAAATCTTTAGAGGGGTAGCCACGTTAGTCTTTAAGGTGTTGCTAGACTTCATTGTTTAAGTTTTTCCAGTTACAGAAACATGTAGATGGTGTCATTAGCTTCCGGCAAAAAATGAGTCACAAGGTAACAGCGGCAGCAGCTGAACTGAGCAAAAAGGGTAAAAAAGGCTTAAAAAAACTAAAATATTACAATATACTGTATACAGTATGTACAATAAAAAGGGTTAAAAACACTTTATATACAGTATATAATGTATACAGTAGATATATAACCAGTTTATAGTATGTCCTGATAGTCCGGCATATCTGATAATCTGGCACTACCTAGGTCCCATAGGTTCCGGATTATCGGAAGTCTACTTCAAAGGATGATTTCAAAGGATTTATTTCAAAGGATGATTTAAGAGACAATCACTATTTTGTAGGACATAAGTTTAATATAAAACATACATAAAAATCAGCTAACAGTCTTGCTAAACAGTGCATCATTTTAGCCTCCCCAGCCCCAAGCACAGTTTGGACACTACTGAAACACAAATATCAATAATAGTGAAATAGAGTATTCCTGGGATTGTTATGCAACATATTGAGGATAAAGAGCAAACTATCCTCTGAAGCACAGAACACATCCATGGAAGTAAGCTTAGCAGAATGTGTGCTGTATATCATGACTCTTGTTGGAAATTTTAGTGACCTTTTCCTAACCTTTGTCTGATGCAAGAAAGGGAAAAGAAAAATGTGATTTCCCATCTGCTCAATTTAATAAAGTCTACTTAGTGAATTAACTAGGCCTGTGTGCTTATCAGAAGGAGAAGTGAAATTCTCTAAACACTGTGGTGTCAGTTTCAATTAGACACACAGATCCCACTGGATATTTTAAATCTTGTTCTTTGCATCTGACAGCATCCATCAATAAGAATAATGATATAGCTTGCATCAGAACAAATTACATCAGAAATTGAGAACCTAATATCTGCTTTTCACACATTATCTGATGTATCATATATGAAATTTTTGAAATCTTTGAAAAAATATTTAAGTAGTTAAGAGCTCCCTGCAGTATTTACATGATACATGAAGTGCTCTGTTTTCTTATATTCTCCTTTGATTCTATGCTTTAGTCTTTAATACATGAACACCATGAAAATCTTAATATAAGGGAACAGACCATAGAGTGCAAAAGGGATGTTGGCTTTTTGTCACTTGCTCCCTTTATGTGTGTACCGTAAAAGAGCATGCTGGAGACCAATTCCTACTAGTGTAAATTAGAGAAGAAAAAACAAAAACAAAAAAACCAGTGCAGCCAGAAAGGAGGAAAAAAACATGAAGCTGTGGTTCCAGCTCCAGTGGAGAAGTAAACAAGAGAAGTAAAGACCCTGACACCTGTCCCTCTCCCCTCCCAGGTGACCATATTTAAAAAAATAAAACAGCTTGCCCAAACTGTCCCTCGCTCCCTTCCCCCTCCCCCCCCAAGCAGGGCTCACCCAAGCCATCCTCTTTGCCTCCTGGGGCTGGGACTGACCCTCCCCCACATCTGATTCTGGGGTTGAGTCTCCCCTCCTGAACTCTGCACTCCCCAGGGTTGGGTCTACCCCCCCCCCCAGCTCAGGGGCTGACCCCTACCCCTGAGCCCTGTGCCGCCGCAGCTGGGGCTGAACTAAAAAAGGATTCTTTTGAATAGAACACAAATATATTGATTATATAAAATAATTTAAGTTCAGCTTTCATGATAGAATTTGCACTACAATACTTCAGTGAGGTAAACTGAATTTTTTTTACAGTGTAAATGTTTTGTAATAAAAATAAATAATACAGTGAGCACTATATACTTTGTATTCTGTGTTGTAATTGAAATCAATATATTAAAAGATGTAAAAAACATCAAAATATTTAAATAGTATTCTTATTGTTTTACAGTGTAATTAATCGCAATTAATTTTTTCAATCACTTAACAGCCCTATATACCACATACAACATTTGTATATTTTTCACTGTAAGGTTTTTAAAACAGATTTACAGTTAGGCTCAATTCTTGGGGTTGATCCTACAGGTAAGTAGTTTACTATACCACACAGATTGCTTTTATACAATAATTACCTATTAGAATATAGCCAGCCAATTTACTTCAAAGACTTCCTGTATGTCTCACTAACTTTATTAGCCGACACATATGTTAGGCACAGTATGTACCATGTTCAAAGTTATTATGTACATGGTATTAATATACAGAATAGAGAAGTTTATCTGAATGTGATATGCTCTTCCTACGATTCTATTCATCCACATAATTTATTCCACAGCACTTTGAAAAGCTGAAGTCAGCTTTGCTTTTACAGAACAGGAAATTCATCAAAGCAAAGATACAAGAAAAGTTTGTATCAAATACATTTAGGGGAAACTTTCATGGCTCATCAGTATTTGGAATGGAATATTCAGATGAGATATGGGAAAGTACAGGGAGGTACTTTTACAGACCAGCAGCTAGAATGCTAATATCCAAACGAAAAATAAGGAAGGTACCAAACAACAAGCTAAGGAACTGGTTAAATGAATTTTAATGATGTGTAATGTAAAGAGTTTTGTAACTTGTAAAATCATCTGATACAGCTAGCTGAAATACATATCTCCGAGGCACACTATGTATGGTGAACATGTCGTGAGAATTTGCTTTCACAGAAGAAGAATGTCTCTGTTTTTGTATGGTACTGCTTTGTGGTCAGGCAATACATTTGGCTATATTAAGTTAATTGGCATTTTGAACATTTAAAGAATGAACAGCAACCATGGGCAAACAACTGGATACAACTTTGAATCAATACTTTCTTTTGCCCTATTTAATTTCAGCATGCTTTAAGCTCAACACTTCCGAAGACTCCTAAACCTCCATTTATTGCACAACACACAAACAGTTGTGAATTCATTGAATAAATGAAAATAATATGTTTTAATTATTGTGGAACAAGAAAACCAATTGGAGAAAATTAGCCATTATTTCTAAATTAAATTATGTTATGCGAATTAAAATAAGAATGTTACCATCTTTCCTTTCTTGATGCAAATTAAAAAAAAAAAAAGCAAATCTGCCTTAGGCTCTTAGATATTTCAGAACAATTTCTCTGACCCAGTGAAACCTTTGCCCTGCCCTAATCACTCACAAATATATCAGTAAAAGACAGGTTGAATACAGGAATAAGTCCTTGGGCAGTCTTTTGACAGCATCACTAACGAAAACATGTGTGCTCCACTGTGATATACTGACAGAGGCCATCCTTAACTTCCCTACACCAGATTCCTTTATGTAAACAAAATGCAGACAACTTAAGAGATTCTGCATTAATCTTTATGGATAGAATAAACTAGAACAAAAATGAAAATACAAAAATATAATTGAAAATTTAAAGTGCCTTTATGGTTACAAAAGGTGATCAACATTGACTGTTTGTTAGTCAATAATTTAAAAAAAATCAAACTTTTTATGTGTATATGGGCAATTAACTCACTGAGAAACAATCCACATAGAAAGAATCTTGCGATACCAGTTTGTGTAATTACTTTTCAAGGTATAAAACACATACCTTGATTCAAGTCCCTATTCTGCCTCTTCATGGGTGATCTTGGGCAAGTCTCTTAGCCTCTCCATGTCTCAAGTTCTCCCTCTGTAAAATGGGGAAAACAGTATTTCCCTATTTCACAGGTATGTTAAAACATACATATTAGGGATGTGTGGCACTCTGATACGGTGCTACTGGAGACATTCAAATTATCAGATGAGACTTAATCAGAAACATAGCTAGTGCAGAACACTTATATTTGTACTTATAATCCAAACATTGTTTAGGATTTTTCAGGGTTTAAAAAAATGGAATTAGTGTGATAATAGTAAGGGTAACAAATTAATACTAATAAACAAACAGATCTTTTTTATTTGAGCTATCTACTAAACAAAAAGGGTCAATTCTCTTGATTTTTGGCTGCTATGGTGACTTTGAAAAGACTAAGGTGAATCCATATGTTTCATTTATGTTCTGATTTAGGTCTCATCTCATAACAGAAGAGTGACTTGGCTGAAAATACATTAGCCTTTCCAATAAACCTCATTGAATTTTATCTCCTTCAGTGTATATTTAAAAGGTACAGTGTGAACTAGAAAAATCACCTTTGTGTGAACATTTAGCAACTATTCTGGTGTGACTTCTAACATTACTATAACTAGAGGAGTGTTGGCGAAAAAATGCCTCTTTTTTATAGTTTGTTCACTTTGTGCATATGACAGAACTTTGGATGTGATCCAACTCCCACTGAAGTCAGTGGAAGACTCTCCATTGACATCAATTAAAGTTAGATCAGGTTCTCCAAAATAGTCAGTTTTACTGTTTCCTCTATGTAATCAATTTCTCCAAAGCTAAAAAGACCCTTATTAAAATCAAAGATAGGACAAGAAAAGTCCCTTATTTAAAATCTTAAAAGGACCTTTTAAATAAAAATTTAGAAAACAATTTAAAAACTCTTCTAAAAATTAGAGTTTTCAAAAATGTTTCTTCAAGAAGCTCAGACTGAGAGAGATAGAATGTAGAGATAATTAACCAAGGAAACCAGATGCCACTTTAGATTACTTCTAACAAAAATGTGGCAGCATGTCAGAACCATTTAATAGAGGATTGCAAATATGATATATTAATGATCATTACATTCCCTGAGTGGTACAAGATTGTTTACCATACAACCCAATGCCTGTTAGGCAAATATCAAGAGACCATTTAGGTTTTCAAAACAGAAGAGCTAGAAAGACCAAATTCAGAGCCAGTGTCCTAGGTTCACACCTTTGCATATGTCAATAGATGCAAGCCCATAAGGTAAGCCTGCATGGAACTGAACCAATTTGATAGAATCTTTAATAGAACAACAAGTCTTGTGGATAAGGGAGAAGCAGTGGATGTGGTATACCTAGATTTTAGTAAGGCATTTGATACAATCTTGCATGATCTTCTTATCAATAAACTAGGCAAATACAAGTTAGATGGGGCTACTATAAGATGGTGCATAACTGGCTGGATAACTGTTACTTGACCAGTTTTTGTTTAAGTTTGTTCTCAGAGAGTAGTTATTAACGGTTCACAATTATGCTGAAAGGGCATAATAAGTGGAGTTCCACAGGGTTCTGTTTTGGGACCAGTTCTGTTTAATATCTTCATCAGTGATTTAGATATTGGCATAGAGAGTACACATAAGTTTGCAGATGATACCAAACTGGAAGGAGTCGGAGGATAGGGTCATAATTCAAAATGATCTGGGCAAACTGGAGAAATGGTCTCAGGTAAATAGGATGAAGTTTAATAAGGACAACTGTGAAGTACTCCATTTAAGAAGGAACAATCTGATTCACACATACAGAATGGGAAATGACTGTCTAGGAAGGAGTACTACAGAAAGGGATATAGGGGTCATACTGGACTACAAGCTAACTGAGTCAACAGTGTGACACTGTTGCAAAAAAAGCAAACATGATTCTGGGATGCATTAACAGGAGTGTTATGAGGGAGACATGAGAAGTCATTCTTCCACTCTACTTTGTACTGATTCGGCCTCCATTGGAATACTGTGTCCAGTTCTGGGCACCACATTTCAAGAAAGACGTGGGGAAATTGTAGAGGTCCAGAGAAGAGCAACAAGAATGATTAAAGGTCAGAGAACATGAGCTATGAGGGAAGACTGAAAGAATTGAGCTTCTTTAGTTTAGAAAAGAGAAGACAGAAGGGACACGACAGTGGTTTTCAAGTACATAAAAGAGTGTTACAAAGAGGAGGGAGAAAAATAGTTCTCCTTGGCCTCTGAGGATAGGACAAGAAGCAATGGGCTTAAACTACAGCAAGGGAGCTTTAGGTTGGACATTAGGAAAAACTTGCCAACTGTCAAGAGTGGTTAAACACTGGAATAAATTGCCTAGGGAAGTTGTGGAATCTCCATCTCTGGAAATATTTTAGAGCAGGTTGGATAGACATCTCTTGGTGCTTGGTCCTGCTATAAGGGCAGGTGACTAGAACTGACCTCTCAAGGTCCCTTACAGTTCTAGTGTTTATGATTCTATGATTTCCTCAGCATCTTCTGACAGACTTCTCTAGATCTCCACCAATATTTTCAAAATGTCCTCTCTCAATGGCACCTTTGGGGTTTAGTGACAACAGTATCACCATTAGCCTAACCAGAGACTGCTCTCTTTTCTAGACAATTACTCTGACATAGGTGTGTACAAAATGCATCTCTTCCTACATTCGCAACAGTGAATCTGGTTCCATATTTTCTTTATTTTATGAAAGGGAGCTTGTTTGAATTTCCTGGAGCTAGTATGCTTCTAAAGTCAGTTTAATGACATTGGTTCACAAAAGCAAGCACACATGCTTTGCTGAAAGTTCAATTTTTAAACTACTGCCCTTTGCAAAGAGGCTAGGTTTAACATATACCTTCAGGGTCTAAACTATTTAATTATATTGTCTAAATGTCAACTTTATTTAAAATCTCAGCACCACAGACCCTCTCTACGTCACAGTACTTATATAAAGGAGTAACAAGATTACCGTGAGTTCCGCACTGATGAATTTTCACCTTTTGAACATCTAACAATTACCCATAAACACAGTAAAAATTAATAGTGTATAGGCAGGGCTCGCCAAGCGGCAGCGAGCCCCACTCGCCAGCCGTGCGGTTCGGCATGCTGTGCATGCAAAGACTGCGCTGTGCGGCTGTGCCGGCTTGTAATCTACTCGCTACGGGCAAGTAGATTACACTAATTGTCAAGCTTTGTGTATAGGTATGTGCAACAAGCATCAACTACACATAGCTCAAATAATACTTTAAAACTATACAAAATAGAAGAGACAATGCTAGTAACAAAAGGAAGTCTACTATTTTGTTTGAGATGAAAGGCTTGATATTCTTGTGAAAGTCTAGTATTTTTTTAAAATTCTGAAACTGGTATTAGGCTAATAAATAATGCAGACTCACCTGCTCTGCTGCCTCTCTTTTGGCATTATAGGTATCTAGATGTTCTTGGAGCTCCAGAACACTGAACTTCAATATTTCTAGTAAGCCACAGGACATTAGCTAGAACATAAAAATATTTTTTCTAACAACAAATTAAAACACTCTTAAATTGTTAGACCACGTTTGAGAAAGCACATACAATTTACCCGTTGTGCACATCATATGTAACCCCCCTGTTTTTAAGTTTAAACAAACATTTGCAGCCATACCACTCCAACCTGTTAGATGCAATCAGATTTTGAAGACATGCAGGGTTGCACCTAATTAGAACTTGGATGAGAAACCTCAAAAACACTTAAGTGCTGTATGAAGTTGTGCTTCTGATTCAACCTGTGGTGTATTTCCCATCTAAAAGCTAAATCATCAGTTTGCAATCTCACCTTTAGGAAAAGACAATGTGTGGTGCTGTCCCAGAGCAGCTCAGGAGGGAGACTGCATGACACAAGGGGGCATGTCTACATTGCAGAGTTTTTCTGGAAAAATAGCCGTTTTTCTGGAAAAGCTGCATTTACGTCTGCACTGCAATTGTGTTCTTTCGATAGAAAGTCGAAAGAACGCAGGGGGTTCTTTTGACAGCGGTAAACCTTTTTCTATGAGGAAGAAGTCTTTTTCCGAAAGAGCTCTTTTGGAAAAAACACATGTGGCCCGGTGGCCACTCTGTCCATAGTAATCACAACTTAAATGCGAGATAGCGTCCAATTGTTGTGGACGCTATCTTGCGAAAAAGCAGATTGCTTTTTCGATGCACTTTTGCTATGTGGACACTCTCTTCCAGAAAAGTGTCTTCTGAAGCCTGTAGTCTAGACATAGCAAGGGAGTCTCAGTGTCCCTTCCGGTCTATTTAAGGAAGGGGGTAAATTGCACCAGGTCTACAGCTGTCACAGCATATGCTATCTAGAGCATAGATGTAACTATGTTGTCAGTCATGTTGGTGTGGGGAGATGAAATGATAGTCTTTCCCTTTCCTTTCCACCTGTGCAATGGGCAAGTAATGGATTTGCTTCCATCCTGCATGCAGCATAACAGTGCAAGGGAGTAAGTAAGTAGGTTCCTTATGCACTATGTACTTTCCTGTGCCAGTGTGTAGAACAGGTCAGAATTGGCCCTAATTCAATAAGGAACCAGAACCCACGATTCTGTCAGAATACTGTTCTACTGGAAAAAATACGATTTTGATTTCCCTGTGTAGAAAAACTCTATGGCACACTTCAAATCAACAAGGATGGCAGAATCTGCCATTTATAAATAAAAGGATATTGAACTCCCCACTCTACCTTTCGGATGCACCATTTAATTTGACAATAGGATGAAACCTTGAAATTTATGACAGGTAAAGAGAGCAGTGAATGAAATTATTGATATTTACTATCTAAATCAATCCATTGTTTGTCATTATTAGGAGAAATAATTAAATTTCACAATTATTCTATAGTTAGAAAGGACTATATTTTACAACTGAACTCACAGCTATAAACTACTGTTTTGATACTCCTCTTTTTCATTTGTACCAATGGTTCTCAAAGCATGGTCCATCGATCACTGCCTCACAGGTGGATCGTGGCTTGAGGCTCCCATAACCCTCCACTGCCCAGCAAGGTTGGAGCGCTAGCTTCCTGATGTGTGTGTGTTCGTGTGTAGCCCTGAGCCTCGAGGGCCAGATTCTATTTGTGGGGGGAACAAATGACTCCATGCACTGCTGTTCCCCCTCACCCCACTAGGGGAATGGCAGTGCAGGGAAGCACTACCCAGAGGCTTTTCCTGCTGCTTCCGTTGGCCAGAATCATAGCCAAAGGCAGCAGTGGGAGGCAGTACCTAGGAGGGCAGAGGGCGCAAAGCCTGGTAAGTGCCCCTCATGCCCTGACCCCCAGCCTTATCCTCCTCACTCATGTCCCTCCACCGAGACCCTGCCTCATACGCTTACTCCTGCACCCTTCCTCTGGCCAGGCCCCCCCTTCCCCCCACACCCAGTCTGCCCCAGCACCCTCCCTTGCTCCTGCACTCTCCTTCCTGGCCAGACACTCCACCCAGAGCCCACTCCTGCACCCTCTCCCCCACCCAGACACTCCACCCTGAGCCTGCTCCTGCATTCCATCTCCTACCCAGACCCCCCACTCCCACCCTCAGCACCCAATGGGACCAACAGCCACCATGAGCCCTGGGGCAAGGTGTGGAAAGGCCATATCTGCACCCCTGGGAAAGGTGGGGCTGAGGGCAGTCAGTCCTTAGCTATGGGCCCTCCCTAGATTTCAAAGCCATACAGAGTAGCACTCTGGCACTCCCACTGCAGTTCAAAACAACTCTGAGCCCCTTTGTCTGGGCCCCAGGGCAATTGTCCCCTTTGCCTCCCTGCCTGTACCCTACTTCCTGGACAGTCAAGCACCCTTCCCCCTCCTGCACCCATTTTGTCATCATAGGTTGCTGGCTGGTGGTCCGTGGAAAGGTTTGTATTGAGCAGGTTGGGCTATGTGCCAAAAAGTTTGAGAACCCTTGATTTATACAAATTAGTCTTTTTATTTTTAAATACAAGTACTATCCATGATACTATAATTAATGATAAGCTCTTTACCTGTACCCTTAGAAAAAATTCCCTCAACATTATATTCTGAAGGTTGAAGCATAAAATATTCTGTATCCATTCAGAAAGGCTATTAAATACAGGTATTTTAATCTAGTACTATATTGCTGACTGCACATAAGATTTTACCGTTTCAGCATCAATAAAGACTGTTGGGCATTCTGAACACATCATCATCACCTCCAACGAACTTTTAAATTTTGTTCCAATACGCTGTAGACCCTCACCAAGAAAACTGACTGCAGCATTTGTTATAGTTCCAAACTTTCTTTGAATGGTCTAGAATAAAAATAGAAAAAAATATTTAATTGCATTACTTTCTTTTTTTTTAGCACAAGATAAAGGAAATCTCTTTTTTTCTATTCTGACAAAGAATTTTTGTATAAACTATTGGTACTACACACATTTGTGTCATTACACTCTCTCTCTCTTTGCTGGATAAAAGTAGAAAAACATTACAAAGAAGATAAAAGAAGGAGAATAGTTCCTAAAACTATGGTACTGTATATTGCCTTGAGTCAGGGATGAAAGTATTATTTAGGAGTATTAAGACCACAACATAGACACTAAGCTCTTTTGGGGCAGTGCCACTGTCAGCAGCAGCACAGAAGTGAAGTTGGTTGGGAAAAGGGGGTGGGTTACTATGTGTCTGGTTTTCCCAGCAGTCTCTTCCATGAGAAGGAGGGGTATCAGGTGACAGCGGGAGCTGCAACCTCCCTTCATGGGCATTGGGGGAAGTGACAGCTAGAACTGCGGAGCTTCCTAGAGCTGGCTGAGATCTTGGAGATGGATATGACCCACCCTAGCACTCTACGAACGGTCCCTGCAAGAGAAGAACAAGTCTTGTTCTCCCCCACCTCCCAGTTCCTGGTATACTAGCAGCTGGTGCCATATTTCATGAGGGAAGATAAGATTTCACATTCCATTACATGTTTTTCAGGGCTGTGAATTTATTTTATGTATGCAATTCATCCTCAGCAAGTGCCAATTAAAAGGTTATGCCAGCACACATTACCATATATTTTGATACTTCACAGTTAAAAAATACTACTTTAGAAACCTTTTTGATTTTTAAATTTTTTAAACTAAGTAAGTTTATAAGACTATGGTTCTGACCCAGTATGTTCCTATAAATTATTTTTATAAAACCTGAAAAATCATATACAAATGACTACATTCAAATAATGTTAGTAAGGTTGCAAATCCAAGCACTGAGTAGCTAAGAAATGCCAGGATTTATGTTAAGCCTTTATTCTGCTGCTTGCACTGATACATTATAGTCATGGCCCCCTATAAGCCAAATCACAATAGAGCGATTACACAGCAGGTACTCTTCAGTTCAGCAGCAAGAAACTCTCAGTTCCACAGCAATGCTAATTAGCTCAATTTGTTGATTTTTCATAGTATATTGCTGAATTCTCTAAATTTTATGGAGCCTCTCAGTAATAGAGAACAGTTACTCCCAACGTGGTCAGATGGTCAGGGATACTGAAAACAGCAATCATTTTTTCCCTCTGTCATTCCTACTCCAAATGGGGGGGGAGGGGGGTTGAAGGTGTAGGGTAAATTGAGGCAGCCCATGGTATCTTGCTGAGAACTGTCAAACTCAAATCTGAAAGTATCAGACCAAGCCTGAGAAGCACACAGTACAGCAGTTACTGTGACCCTGGTTCCCCTGGCAACCACATTCCAAAAGGGCCTCACTTTGATAAGGCCGGTACCAAACAACCGTGCGGGATTGTTTTTCATTGTCTGCTTTATTCCTAGAAAAAGCTTGGATCCCAAAGATCGCACGCAGGCAATACCACCCCTACAGGAGACGCATTATATTTCCGGTCGACAAAATAACCATCAACATGCCTTTGTTTATGTTGGCTTATTTAGCTTGTTAGGAATAGCTATTTGTATTAGTGATACCTTGTTAAATTGGTAATGGGAGGAGATGCTGTGTAACTGTTGTAGACCATTGGCTTATGTGCATCTCTCACTTCCGCTGCTAGACCTATCAAATTACTTCTCCTCCATCCATCTGTACCTATATAATCTAATGTATGTTTTGGTTAAGTTAGTGCTCACCGGGTTAACCCTGAATGAGTACTCCACCAGCTATGTGAACCAATAAATCCTCTGCTTGTTTTCACCTGCACCCAGTGTGTCCAAGAAATTATTCCCCACAAAGGTATGGTGAAGGAGTGATGTATGGTCACAAGAAGCATCTTGTCTTCTTATGGCAATCTTATAGCCCCTACTTGCTTTAATCCAGCCCTAAACATATCAAAGCCTGGGAGAGATGAAAATCTGCCCATTGCCTACAGCCCTCTGACCTAGTCCTTGTCTGCTACATTCCTTTTGGACACATACTTGATTAGCTGTGAATGTAAGTCCTCATAAGCCAGGAAAGCTGTTGCTGTGCTTTCTGGCTCCTCTTTTTATGAGCAGTAGGGAAAGAGAAAATGCTGCTTATGTAATGTACTCCCCCTTGAAGTGAAAGTAGCAGAAAGGGAAAACTGAGGCCAGGCCATGGTAGGGAAGGCAGGAGTAAAATGACTGATTCTGCAGCTATAGCATGAAATTCCATAACATATGACAAAATGACTAATTCAGTAGAGTATCAGACTGTATGAGGGTACTGATTATGATATAGCCTTTAACTACAAAATCCAATAGCTTCCTGCCTCTTTCAGTGCATAGGATGGATGGTGATCAGGGAATGAATGTAGGTTATATAGTGAATGAGACTGTTGTCTGAGCCATCCCTTCTTCCTTTATTGCAAAATTTGGAAGGTATATACTGAATGAGGCAGGGGACTGCAGCAAGAGATGGTTTTCTGGTAAATGCACTTGAATGGCACCCACTAGGACTGTGTTGCATCATTACCTCAGAGACTTCCTGTATGATGCTGAACAAATAATCTAAGATAGCATTTTCACAGAGGGCTACTAATTATTTGCTTCTAGGAGCCCAACTTCAGACAGCTGTGGTCTGATTTTCAGAGAAGCTGAGCACTTGTAATTACAACTGCATTAAGTGGGAGATGAAGTTGTCTAAACCTCTGCAGTTAAGGCAGTATAGTTGGGTTCAGGAGCTCTTGATTTCTAATATTGATTTGGCCACTCACTAATGGTACAGCCTTGATCAAGTCACTTTGCCTTTCTGAGTCAGTTTCACTAGGGTAAACAATACTGATCCACCTTCTCACAGGACACTGGGAGGATTGAGCCATTAATGTCTAATTTACAATACTTACAACATATCAAGTGCTAAAAAAAAAATTAAGTGCTCTGAAAAAAAAATCACTCCCTAGCTAGGTTCTTAATAATTGAGGCAAACTAAATTAACAGACATTTTTGAAAATTTTAGTCTTAAACTGCTAGTGTATCTTTTCCCTTTCTGGGAAAAACCTTCTTATTTTATGGGATATTATGAAGATAAATTCAGTAATATTTGTTAGGCTGGCATACTATGGTGATGAGTGCTACAAAGCTCATAAAAAAATCAATAATTCTGCAATCGGGAAAGGGTTTGGATAAGGTTCAGTGTTCAGTTAAAAAACAAGGTGTGTGTGGGGTGGATAGCAAAAATGATTAGTCTAAAAAGAAATACTGAACAGATGCCTCATTTCCTGCACAATATTCATCCTCGGAATTGAATGAGGCAGGGTCCTGTGGAAAAAATATTTCATTATAATATATTAAAGTAATGTTTTTATATTTGTTCTGTATGTAATTATTTATAGTAGTGACAGGCCTTAGAAAACTAATTAGAAAAAGAAGCTGTTTGGAAAAAAAAAAATCAGAAACAAATTAGTAATGAGTCACTGACCTGAAATAATCTAGAGAACACATGAAAAGTATAGACTGCACAAGATCCATCAGTGTCTGACAGCATTTGATTGACATGGCAGCGCCAGGCCTCCTCTTCATCATCATATGTCACTGGCTGAAAAGCTGCCAATATGGCAGAAAGAAATGGTGAAGGTGGTGGTGAAGTCTGTACTTCTGGAAAACCATCCTGTTCTTCCTCATCTTGGCTGTAAATAAAGTAAGTGATACAAATTTGTCAGTAAATACTATGGGAAAAAGAAAAGACCATGCAGTATAATTGAGTTGCCAAATCTAAAAATCTAGAGAAAATTCTGTTTTGTTTTAAACAAAATGAAATCTGTAGTGAAAATGAAGCAGGAAAAGTTTAAAAAAACAAGGCTTTTGCTGCTACAGTATAAATGTTGGTACTACACCCTCAAGGTATGTCTATACTACAGGGTTATTTCAAAATAGTTAATTTGAAATAGCTTATTTTGAAATAACACATCTACACACAAAATGCATTTCGAAATAGCGTTTTGCTATTTCAAAATAGCGCATCCACACTGAGTGGACACTGAATTGCATTGAAGGCCGGCCAGAACCAGGTCCAGCAGGGCATCAGGTCAGGTGTTTATTTGTGTGGCTGCTGCCTGGGGCTATCTGAGGCTTGTGCTTAAAAGGACCTCCAACCCCGGGCAGCCAGTTCTCAGGTTTCCCTGCTTGCTTGCCTACTTCGATGAGGGACAGCAGAGCATTTTGTCTCTGCGTACTCTGGTTGCCCTCACTCAGGACACCACAGCACTCTGCAACATGAAGCCAGAGCTGCCCCTGGGCACTCTGGTGCTTCTCGTAATCATGTTGATGTGAGCCTGGCTGCACTTTCTGCATGCTGCCATCCAGGAGGCCTTGCGGGAGAGCTTCCACCCTGAGGAGCACTAGAGTCTCCCTGGTCTGCCCCACTGGAGGCTTGTGCTTCATTCCTTCCCGACATCGTTCCACTTACCCTCCCAGCCCCACTTTCTGATGTCAAATAAAATACACGTATTTTCATGAAGAGAAACTCTCTTTATTTAACAAAACTGGGGGGGGGGGGCAGGGGAGAGAAGGGGAATAAAACTGGTGAGACTCGAGAAAAGAGGTGGGAGAGGGGAGGGGGAAACCTGGGAGGAGGGAGGTGGAAGGGGGAAGCAAGGGGAAAAAGGGGGAAGGGAAGCTCAGGGCTTAGGGTTGGGGGTCTTGCCGGACCAACTTGATTTACATGCGAACCTGCTCCTGGGTTCGCATGTGGCCTTTGGTGGCCAGGCTGGCAGCTATCCTGCCATAGATGGCTGCGTTCCTCCGTTTAGTGCGGAGATCATGGACGTTGGGGGCATCCCCCCAAACCTAAGTAAGGTCCCCCTGATCTCTGCCCTGGACCAGAAAGGCACCTACCTTCACCAGGCCCTGGCAGGCTCGTGGGAGCTAGCAGACTGCTCCTGGGGAGTGGCAGAGGGCTGGCTGCCAGTGGCTTGCTGGCTCATGTTTTGGGGCCACTGGGTCAGAGGCAGTGACTGCTGGCTCTGGGCTGGCAGGCTTGGAGCTGGCACAGGCACTGTGGCCAGAGTCAACCCCTATAAGGGCTCTGGGGAGGGAGAGGAGTGTTCTTGTTTGAGGCTGGAGTGGCTACCAGGGCACCCTGGGAAGGTTGGAGGCCCCCTATTTCGAAATAAGTGTCTACACAGCACTTATTTTGACTTAGCTATTTTGAATTTGGTGTTATTCCTCGTACAATGAGGTTTACCAAATTCAAAATAAGTGCTCCACTATTTTGAATTTATTTTGAAATAGCGGTTTGGCTGTGTAGACGTTAGTAAAGTTAATTTGAAATAATGGCTGTGTAGACATACCCCTAAATATCTAGTACGTCTGACAAAGCAGAGTAAGTATCTTATACTAGTTAGTATTTTTATTAACAGAACATTTAAGAAAAGGACATATATTTTTCCCAAAAATAATTTAATGAATATTCCACTCGTTGGCTATCTGATCATGGGCAGAGTAACAAAGCCCTAGCTTGCCTTTGGAGAAATCCAAAAAGTCTTGCTGCAGTACACCAATTTTTAAAATGATCTTAAGTAACATCTTTATATGGATGAAAATAAATTGGAACAGGTCCACTTGTATGGACCATTTAACAAACTTTTGTTCAAAGAATGTCCTACAAATGGACTTTTCATCATGTATCAAGGTTCTGATAATGCTGTTACTTATGAGACTTGATTAATCAAAGTCACTAACAATTTTAAAAATCTTCTGCATTAGAAGCAATTATATTTTATACAATTATTTTTCTTTATGCTTTATTACACAATCTTCCTATTTTATTTGCAATTAGAAAAGTTTATAAAGAATTTCATAAAATGAACAGTTGATGTTTTTCCCCCACTGTACACTTTCAGAGAGGCATTTGAAACATATTTTAAATAAAACGTGTCTATTTAGCACAGTATCGTGGCAGCAAATTGTAGATGCTAGCAATTTTAGTATGTTGTAGCAGCTACACCAATGCATGGTAAACCAAATTTCCTCTGCTTATTTTCTCAGTCCTTGATTAAAGAAAAATATTTTGAAAAACATTGTTTAGACTATTCATCAAAGCAATAATTTACAACATAACAATGAGAAATAAGTTGTGTTTGTAATGCTTGCATGTGTTCAGTTCAGTAGTGCAACGCCCATAAAAAGCTACAAGTAAAGCAAGCTTTTATGAGCAAGCTAATGGCAGGCAGTTTCTCCCATAATCTACAAGCAAACCTTGCAACATTTACCAAACACCTGTTAGTCACAGAAATAACCTTAAAAAGGTTATCTTCATCACCATTAAGGCTAGAACCAATTTTTCTTTGTATGTAATTACATTGCAAGAACAGGTGAATTCTGATCTGTACATTGGAAAGCAAACTGATGCTGATTGGCATCAGGCTTTAATATTTGCAAGGCATATTACAGTGACCCAATATAAAATCTACAAAAGCTCAGCTGCTCCTGTTCCTTTCCCATTGTGATTTACTCATCTTCAAACTAAGTAGGAGCCTTCTTGCACTGTGAGAACTGCTAAAGCTTACCTTCTGTCCTCCTCTGGTCCCCAACCTTTCCCCCTCCCCCTATGATGATGGCTTTGAGTCAACTGAGGATTCTTGTATGACACTGCTCCTCTAGGGCAGCTTTTTACATGCTATGTATTGGTTAAAAAATGCAAAGCAGATGGAACTGGGCTCAGGACTGACCCAAGAGTTCTATTTCCCAAACAGAGAAAAACAACAGTTACTTACCTCACAATAAGGGTGGCTTTTCAAATTATTTTGCACTTACAGCTGTCTATGTACTAAAGCACAGGAGTTTGGAACATTTTCACTAGTAGTGTTTAGCACAGTCACACATGTGGCGTATATAGCTTCATGCCCTCTGCTCCCAAGAGCATAGAGCCCATACTGCAATTTAGTTCCTCTGTTACTCAGGATCCACCCTTCAAGTTGCATAGCCATGAGTGGTTGTGAGATTCTCATGTGCAGAATATCTCAAGAGATCACAGCTATAGTAAGTTAAGCAACTATTCTTTCTTCTCTGAGCTAGTGCACTTGTGGATCTCACTTATAGTGATTACCAAGAAGTCATCATTAATGGAGCTGAGAGGCTAGGGATGTTAGATATAGTGTAATTGAATAGTTTTGTAACTGTATGAAAACTTAACCGTTACATGACTATATAATAGTCCCCAAGGGTGGGACCAGCAATCAATGCGCTCCAGTCCCACACCTGTGGAGCCAGTTTAAAAACCAGCTCCCCATGCACACCAGCTGCCTGCCATCCCTTGCTACTGCTTCTGATACAGAGGCAGCAGCGTGGGGTGGCAACAGCCCATCTCCGGGGGTTTGTGCTCCCCACGAAGAGGCTGCTTTATGTCTCAGATCCCCCACAGACAAGGGCTGCTGCCATGAAGCAGCCTCTGTCTGCGGTGAGCCCAGGTATGTGGCAGACAAAGGCTGCTCTGTGGGATGCAGAGCAGCTTCTGTCCACAGGGAGCTTGGATCCCCCATGGACAGGGGCTACTGCTGGGAAGCAGCCTCTGTTCATGGCAGTCCCAGGCTTGCTGTGGACAGAGACTGCTCTGTGGGATGCGGCATCTGTCCTACAAAGAGCTCAGGCCCATCGTGGACAGAAGCTGCTTCACAGCAACCTCCCCCTCACCCTTCTCCCACCTCTGCTGCTTCTAATAAAGGCAGCAGCATGTGAGGGCAGGCAGCACCGTGGAGACACTGAAATTCCCCACACTGCCTCTGTAGGAGGCAGCAAGGGTGGGAGCAGGTGGGTCCATGGATCTGGTTCCCTGTAAGTATTTGCTCCAACCTAGCTCCCTCACTCCCCCTCCTCCCCAAGGAGTGGTGGGGGCAGGTGGATCAGGTGCTCATGAGGAACTGGCTTTTAAGCCAGGACTTCACAGGCACTGGCTCCCACTCTCCCACACTTGCTGCCTCTGATACATAGCGCAGTCATCTACATTATAACATCCCTATGAGAGGCATGAGTTATTTGAAAAGAAATTGCAAAACTGCTTTGGAAATGGAATCAGATCTTGAAGCAATCACTCAGGAATTATGTTTTATAAACATGTGCACTATAAGCCAGGTAGCTGATCTGCAGATTTTGGACACTGTTATGTGCCTTAGGCATGCTATCCATGTGCCTTGTGCTCTGACAGAGTCCAAATGTTTGAAGCAGTTTTCTCAAATTTGATACTCATTTTGAGAGTATTTACAACAAAATAACCATCCCTTTTCATTTGTTGCCATAAGCAATGAAAAGTCCTTGAGTACTATAAACAGATTTGAGCTCTATCTAGGTAGTATAACAACAATATTCTGATAGCTTCAGTATGTAATTTAGCTACATCCAATGAAAATAAGGTTTCAGAAAAAGATTGGCAAGTGAATAAACTGACACAAAAATCTGACCACAATTTTGGAATAAAAGGTGGGTGTGATCTCAGTTACCCTCTCGATATGAAAAACTATATGGAGAATTTATCATTACAGCTTGCAATTCATTTATTTTATAAATTCATATAATTTCCACCAAAATTGACAACAGATGAACTGGACAATTTGATAGAGGTTCAAAAGGCAGGTGCATAATTAAAGAAAGGACTAGATTTAAGAGTGCAGGTGCATAATTAAAGAGAGAGACTGATCTCTCTCACAAGAGGAAAACATGAAGACCTCTCATAAATCTATTCACTGATTAATGAGAGAAAATTGAATCTCCTACTGGAGGATGAAATGTGAAAATAATTGCCAAATGAACTGTGGTCTCAATACATTTAAAAATCAGAAGCTCAGTAGAGGGACGTGGCATGAGCTGGCAATCACCTGGCCCGGCTCACTCTGGGTCCCCCCTGCTGTGCTTCAGCCTTTTAAATGTATTAATAGCCTGCTGGCTCTTACTACATTTGAAAGGCAGAGCCACAGCAGGGTTAGCTGCCAGGACCATGAGCTAACCCCACTGCAACTCCCTGGCTTATCAACTAGTCAATGGAAAATCCCATTAGTTTATTAAACTGTATTTAACATCCCTAGTAAATATTGCTGATAATGAAAATCATTTCCATTTTGCAGTATACATAATGCTAGCATATGATTTTTTGCCCTGAACAACACACTGTACTTCCAAAGAACAGTGTCTACTGAGAACACCCTGATATCCATCCAAATTGAGAGACATAATGCTAGATTTAGGTGAAGAAATAGACTATGATTTTGTGTTATCATATCCTTCTGAATTGGAAGTGTCATAAATTAGTAATCTGACAATAACTGTATGTCCAAGAATCAAGACTGATGAGGCCAAACAAGAGCCATCCATAAAATCTGACATTTTTCCTGCCTTGTGTACTGTAACACCCTTGGAATTAGAAATGAATTCAACTGTATGACCAACAAATCAAGGTGTCTTCTAAAGACCTTGGAGTGCTGCATGTGAACAAAATATTGGACATTTTCTCTTTTGATATGAAGTGAGTAAACCTATTTGGGGTAATTCCCACTCTTGGAAAAGTTAGTCTAGTAAATAATTTTTTTATTTCTATTCATAGGATGAGGTCACTTTCCTGTTCAGTGAGTCTGCCAGCCTATTACTCTCAGGAGAAAAGAGCTGTCACACTGATACAATTCTGAATACATCATTTCCAAAGACAAAGAAAGTCTGACATTCACATTCCCATGCCTATTTACAGAATAGGCTGCTGTGAAATTATCCATGAGAACTTGGATCAGTGTCTTCCATTATAGGTAGAAATGTTTTGCAAGTTAGTCTCACTGCTCTGAATTCTAGGATGTTTACATGCATTGTAAATGGATTTGTAAATGAGACCAAAAGCCCAGAGTCAAATGTGATTTATATGTGCTCCACAACCCATCTGGGATGCATCTGTTATCAGAGCTTTGGATGCAATGGGAGAAACAAACTGAGCTTCCATATATATTTTTCCATTATTTTCTACCATTCCATAGAAACTAGAATCTAGTCCAGAATCACCACGTCATGAAGCTTTGGGTTGTAAATTGACTCAAATCCAAGTATGAAATAATCTCCGATATAATCTAGCAAATGAAGTTACAGATATAAATGAAGCTCTTTGGCCTAGAAGATTCAGACACACCCTGACCATTTGAAGACAAACAAAACTGGAGGATCAGATTCTTTATTATCTGAAATTTATTCGATGTGAACAATGCTCCTGCTGCTACCAAATCTAGGAGAGCTAAACTTTTGAGGAACCAAGCCCTAGTGCTTCTAGAAAGATGATCTAATCAACCTCATGATACATAGCTCTCATATGAGAATGGTCCCTGAAAGGGGACTGAAAAGGGATGTGGGTGAGAGGCAGAGACTGAAACTGAGGGCATGTCTACACTACATAGCTTTTAACAACAAAGATGTGTTAACACAGACCTGTTGCTAAAAGTCAGTATGTGTGAACACTGTCAGCACTTGTGTCAACAAAATACTTCCACCTCCAATGAGTGGCTTTCCTTTTGTCAGCAGAAGCGCTTCTGCCTAAAAAGCAGCAATCACGTGCACTTGTGACAAAACTGTCGCTGACGGGGAAAGGGAGAGGGTTAAGCACCCATGAAAGACAAAAGTTTAGTTGAACAAGTGCAAGTATAGACAGTCTAAATGGGATAACTGTTCTTCCTGATTTGAAGGACCCATCAATCTGTAGTTATGGTCATACAAGCCTCCTGAAAATAAAGTAGGTCAGAACCAAGAGGTGGGCAAAAAGGTATAGATCCTTGTAAATTAGTCTAAGAGTCTTAGCTGTCACATCAAGTTTGACCCAATTGTGCAAAATGCAGAAGAGGATAGTGGAATTGACTTCTGATATCTAGATTTCTTTCTTGATGATGATGGAGGAGGTTAAGGAGGAGGAAGAGAAGGAGAAGAACCTATATTCCTAAACATACTAATATATACAACCAGGCTATGTCTAAACTGCATTCCTCTTTCAAAAGAGGAATGTAAATGAAGCACGGATTTACAAATCTCGTGCTTCATTTGCATAATCGCGTGAGAGTATATCACTGAGTATTTCAGTGTGCTCATGGTGGGGTTGGGCGACCTCCTCTGTGGCAATTTTGAGCACAGCCACAGCTCTCTTAAAAAAGATTGTTAAAATGCTTGAAGTCATCTGCGGCTGATGATGGCAATAGCATAATCTCCTTGTCTGATAATGAAGAGGAGTTGGTGGGTGGTGAAGAATCAGGGGGGTGACTCCATTGCTTGAGGCACCTCCAATTGTTGCATAGATGTGGATGTTCTAGATGTAAGAGAAGCAGTGTGTTTGTGATGTCTCTTGTATGAGCCCCAAGGACTCCAGTGGTGCCCATACCAAGGAGGAATCACCCTTGGGTCGTATTGGGGCTTGTAATATTGCATTGGAGGGCTGCAGTGTGACGAGAAAGAGGCTTGTGCCTCTTCCTCATAGTTGCTGGAGAACTGCGACAGTACTGGAGATACAGCTTGTGAAGTCGTTGGTACCAGCGAAGCATTGGTGCCGAAGAGCGGTGATTGTGAGGCAGATGTGACTGCCAAGTCAGCACTCCGCATGTATGGCAACGGTTCCGCAAGGATCTGTGCTGGTGTTTGTAATGTAGGTCTGTATGGTACCAATGAAGTGTTCGGCATCGATTACAAAGATCTTTGGTATGTTGGTGGTACTGAGTACATAAGCAGTGCCAATAATCTGATAGGTGCCGACGAATGAAAAAGCATCATCGGTGCAGTGTAAATGATCGGTACCATAGAGCTTGGTACCGTTAGTGGCATCAGTGCTGTAGTGGTTGGTACCAATAAAAGTTGTTGGGACTGGTGGTGCCTTAGTTGGCGGTGCGGTCTTGGGGTGATGACTGAGACCTTTGCCATTGGTGCAGCGGTGTGCGACAGTGCCTGGACACCTGAGGTGCCCAGGACGTCTTATGTACTGACGCGAGGCCTTTGCACTGATGGTTTGGGTGGAGACCATTTCCTTGAGGAGGACTGTTGGTGGGGCACAGAGGAGCTCCTTTTTTTGGGAACCTTCTTGCTCTGAAGGGAGTCAGAGGGTGAATGCACCTCCCTAGGCTGCCTTCCTAGAGCCGAAGCCGGGTGCATCTTCTTTTACATAAGGATTAGTTTGAGGAGAAGGTCCCTGTCCCTATGAGCTCTGGCCTTAAGTTTGGCGCAGTGAGGACAGTCTTGAGAAAAATGATGTTCTCCCAGACATGTGATGTATTGTGAATGTCCATCTGAGATAGGTATTGTGTCTCTACAGGAGGTGCAGCTTTTGAAGCCCGGGGAGCCGGGCATAATGAAAAAAATGTTTTTTAAACTATAACAAAATAACAAACTGTTAACAACACTAGCTACCTAAACTAGGAATTAATAGCTAATAAACAATGTAAAGTGTAAATAAGGCAGAGAACTTCAGAGGTCCATCTCAGGCCAAGGGTGGTTGAGAAGGAACTGGATGGTGTGGGCTTCGCATGTGCAGTGCTGACTAGCATGGAATGTGCTGGTTGTGCCGCTCATGTGCGGCCTGGCAGGGACTGCTGCAAAATCTCTGATCCAGGTGCTAGGATGGCACCAAGACCAAAAATGGAGCATCCACGGGGATGTCTTAAAGAAGAAACACCAATTTCTTATGGCCCTTGGTCGGAACTAAGTGGAGAGGGTAGGCCTGGGGGCCTGCTTCCCCAGCTGCCTGTCAGCAGGGCAGTTGATGCCCATAGGGCCAAACTACAAAGCAAGAATGTTCTACTGACCTTAGGCACTGGGCCACACTGCCATGTATCACAGGTGGCAGCATGACTCTGGCCACTGGTTTGTGCTTCTTTAAGGGCCTGCTAGGCCATTTGTCCTGCTAAATTTCTATTTTAATTCTCTCAAGACCCAATGCCCCACAACAGGCTGTACTTGTGACAATGGAACCAGGAAAGGTGGCACCGGAGTACGCAATACTCATTGCTGCAGTGTTGGATACACAGTGCTGGTAAATCTGGTGCCTTGCTGTGATGTTATAAAAACATCTTTGCACTGCTATGCACTTGAGCCCTTGTTATCAAAGCAGATCTCTGTGCTGGCTCTTTATTCTGGTGCAGCACTGAGAATTCCGATTCCATTTGCATTCACAGGAGGGATATGAGTTGAAAATGGAAGAAAATCTATGTTCTGACATAACTAACCCCTGTTCCAATCTGCTCTCTTTGTCTTCTGCCAACTATTAAATGAAACAGTAACAACTACAACTAACTATACACAAATTAATTATAAACTTCTATTCTACAGGTTGAACCTCTCTAGTCCAGCTCCCTCAAGAACTGACTGGTGCTCAACCAGAGAATTTGCTAAATGACAGAGGTTAATATCGTGTAGCATCATTACCAACACTTCCACTGCTTATTAGGCTCTTAGAAGATATTTAGGGATAAATTAGAGCTAAAAAATAGCACCAAACACTGAGAATCAGGACTGGTGGCTGTAAACAAACTTTATGGGACCACTTGATAACTTGGCTACTCCCATAATAAGTGGACATCTGGCTAACTAAAATCACGCTGGACCACAGATGTTGCTGGACTAGAGAGTGCCTGATTAGAGAGGTTCAACCTGTACTAAGTAACAAAAATTACAAAAAAAGACAATTTTGTTTAGAGTTACTTACTGCCTAAAGCGATTCAAAGGTACTGAGTGGCATTTGGGGTTACCATTCCCATTATATCCATGAGATGGGCTGGCTTCTGAGAACACACATCGTGCATGCAAAACACTTGTGTTTTCACTTCTAGAGAAAAAACTATGAACTCTTATTCTGGGGTACAGAGACACACACAAGTGGGATCCACATTGGGAGTATCTCAAAGTATGAGCCAAACATTTATTTGACATGCTTATTGTAAAAGTTTGTACTGTTAGAAGATTTCTGATAGTAAGCATGAAAAATGTAACTTGTTTTACTTAAATACAGGCAGTCCCCGGGTTACGTACAAGATAGGGACTGTAGGTTTGTTCTTAAGTTGAATCTGTATATAAATCAGAACTGGCGTCCAGATTCAGCCGCTGCTGAAACTGACTGCCAGTTCTGACTTACATACAGAATCAACTTAAGAACCCCAAGCGTCCCCAAGTCAGCTGCTGCTGAAACTGATCAGCGGCTGATTCCAGGAAGCCTGGGGCAGAGCAACTCTGCCTCGGGCTTCCTGTAGTCAGCGCTGATCAGTTTCAGCAGCGCCTGACTTGGGGACGCCTGGGGCAGAGCAGCTGGGGTGCTCCTCGGCGCTACTGGACCAACTCAGCAGCACCCCAGCTGCTCTGCCCCAGGCGTCCTGATTCAGCCACTGCTGAACTGACCAGCAGCGGCTGAATCAGGACCTGGGGCAGAGCAGCTGGGGTGCTGCCGGGTTGGTCCAGTAGTGCCCAGAGCGGCGCTGCAGGACCAATCGGCAGCGCCCCAGCTGCTCTGCCCCAGGGTCCACAACAAAAGCCTGGTCTGCTCGGGGGGGGGGGGGGGGCACACTAGCTGCGCCCCCCCCGCAGCAGACCAGGGACACAGGGAGCAGAGCCGCAGCGGCAGCGGGGTGCCGCGCCTCTGAGGCTTTGCTCTGGCAAAGTCTCAGAGGCGCGGGACCCCACCACGGCTGCAGCTTCAGTAGCGAGGCACCGGGAGCACCAGAGCAAAGCCTCAGAAGCCCGGGAACCCGCCGCTGCTGCGGCTTCAGTCCCGGTGCCCCTGGTCTGCTGGAGACGGTCTCCAGCAGACCAGGGGCACCGGGAGCAGCTTACGAACGGGGCTCTCTCGCCCCGGAGCTCGCAGGCAGCAATCCACCACCTCGACCTCCGGGGCGAGAAAGCCCCGTTCGTAAGTGCAGATCCGACATAAGTCGGATCCGCGTATGTCGGGGACTGCCTGTAGTGGCTTCCACAAGTGATACATTATTTCTGCAGTTAAAATCAAGTGTACTCTTACCTAGACAACCCAGAGAAGTCAGCTTCTTCTTCTTCACATCTCTCATCTAGCTCTTTCAAAGCAAGGGTGACATCCTCTTCACATATAGATTCAGAATAGCTCTCAGGAGCTGGCAATTCTGACATTTCTGGCATTTCAGGAGTTTCTTCCAACTCTAGAGGTTCCTGACAGATCAGAGAGTCCTGTTGTTCGTGTAATATATATGATCCATTGTCTTCACTAGCAATGCTAACCTGTTCATCCTTGGCAGCTGAACCACCATCCTGCAAAGCAAGTATATTTTTCATTGTTTTTACAGAAGGAGCTGATGTACATCAACTTCTCTTACAAGATATAGAAGTCAATACTTAAACAAAAGCGTGTTTACATCACCCAGTTTTATTTTAAGTATTCAGATATTTGGATTCTTAATATACTGCTTGAATAATACCACCTTGAATTATGCTTCAGTCATAAAGAATCTTCCATTTTAATATTTTTCAACTTCTGGTTAGAATACTCCCCATTTTTTGTTTCTGAAATGCAATTTGTCACGTATAGCAAATGTAATTTTCTCACTAATATCAACTAGTGATGTTACAAGAAAGACCTCTCATGAAAATATGTGCAAATACTTTAAATTTTTTTCTAGACAAAACTAATATGATCAAAACCTCCAAATTGCATCTTTTAAGAGAAAAATAAAAAATTAATGACTCATAATTGCCTATCGCATCCAATTCCTACTTCCAGTACACTACCATGAACAAACTTTTACCTTTCCATTCTCCCACCTCAAATAGTTCTCCCATCATAAATACCTGGCAGAATGGAAGTAACCTCCCTTGGAAACAAATTTTGCAAAAGAAAAATATGTTTTAATGAACTGGAGTTATTGTTAGAGCAATATTTTTTAACCCTAACCAATTAACAATGTATACTATGTCAATGATTATCATAAGTAAGTCACTCTGATCTACACTGTTAGAAAGTCCTGTACTTTTTTCCACTGTAAAACACTACATTATCATCAATTCTGGGGTAGAATACTGGTAAAATAATGGGTTCATTAATGTGAAATGCCAGAGTCACTTTTGGAGAAAGGAAGGATGTGGTTGCATGGTTACTTTATCTTTAGCAAATGTAGTATACAGCAGATCAGCCATGACCCTTCTCATGGATGTGATGGCCACTAGAAATGCAACCTTCACTGACAGATGTAGGAGTGAGCATGTAACTAAAGATTTGAATGGTGGGCTAGTAAGGGTCTTGAGAACAAAACTTAGGATCCAAGTTGGGTTGGGTAATCTCATAGGAATGTTTTGAAGACTCTTGAGAATGGGATGCATGAAGAGGGAAAACCCATCAATTTGTATGTGAAACATCGAGATGGAGGCAAAGTGAACTCTTGTACTAATGGACAAGTTACAACTCTTTAGTTCTAACAGGTAATCTAGAAGGTAATCTAGAATGAGTGGGAGAAGCACTTTGAAGTGGTCAGATTGTCTCTGGGTACACCAGACAGAGAAGCGTTTATATTTCTGGAGGTAATAAGTGCCAATATTGGGACATCTGCTATTTAGAAGGACGTGCTTTATGGAGTCAGATCATGAGGCCTTGGCATCCTGGAATCATTGAGGATCGATGCCTGAAGGTGAAACTTGTCAGGGGGAAGGATCGTGCATCTGTTTCTGGGACAGGAGATCAGAATGAAATGAAAGAGAGAGGGGCATTACAGCAAGGTGAGAGAGAAAGAATTATTACATTTGTCTGGGCTACACGGGGGCTACCCAAAAGAGGCAAGCCAGTCCATGTTAAGTTTCAGGATAACTTTGGGAATCAGAGGTAGAGGTGGAAAAGTGTAAAGTAGTGGTTTCGTCCATGAGATTAGAAAGGCATCTCCAAGGGAGCTTGGGGCTAATGCCGCCTGAGAGCAAAAGAGGCAAAATTTGTGGTTTCTGTGGGAGATGAATAGGTCTATCACTGGATACTCCAGCGTGCAGAATATGCAGGTTGCGATGTCTAGAAGGAGTTCACACTCATGGTCTTAGGAAAGGTGATGGCTGAGAGTATCTGCAGTGGTATTGCATAAGCCAAGGAGGTATGAAGCTATAAGGATAATATTATGGTGGATATACCAGTTCCAAAGGTGGATAGCATCTGTGCATAGAGTGTGTGAACAGGCTCGACCCTGCCTGTTGACGTAGAACATGCATATGTTTTCTGAGTATTTTAATAGATTTATCTTGAATGAGGGGTTAAAAGTGTTTACAAGCCCTTCTGATAGGTCTGAGTTTGGGGACTTATGTATAATTGGGACTCTGGTAGTGACCACTTGACTTAAGCTGTGTGATGGTTGAGGTGGACACCCCAACCCATGAAGGCAGGGATCTGGAAAGGAACACCCAAGAGAAGGTTTGTGGAAATGGTCTTCCACTGAAGGGAGGATAGTACATGGGGAGAAACTGATTTATTTCAAGGGAATGCATAGTGGGGGTATATAGACTCTAAGAGTATGGCTAAGAGTATTTAGCCATATACAGTCTGGTATGTCTATGTAAGTGGCTGCTGCCATGAGCCCAATGATTAATAGAAAGGTAAAGACAGATGCCTGAGGGCTGATGGTCACTACATTAATGAGGTTTTTTAGAGTGGTAAAGCAATGTCTTGGTAAGAAAGCACGGTCCTTAGTAGAGTTTAGAAGGACTCCAATAAATTCCAGCCTCTGAGTGGATCCAAGGACGGACTTGGTCTCATTGATCAGAAGGCCAAGGCTTCAAAAAGGAGTTCTGGTCTTGTGGATCGAGGTCATTTTTGTTTGTATGGATCTTTTTATGAAACAATCATCCAGGTACAAAAATATTATAGCCGCTTGCCAATGTAGGTGTACTATAGTGTCCGCGAGGGTTTTGGAGAAAATCCTGGGGGCTGTGGAAAGTCCAAAGGACAGCACTCTTCGCTCTGTATTAGTAATGGTTGTGAGCCACAGTGAAGCATAGGAAGCATCCTATGGCAAGGTATATAATTATGTGGAAGTAAGCATTTTGTAGGTCAAGGGCTGTGAACCAGTCTCCCTGGTCTAGTGCTGGAATAATAGTTGCTAAGGTCAAACTTCTTTAGTTTGCATAGGTCTAAGATTAGTCTCCAACTCCTGCTTTTTTTTCCTCAGTGAGGAAGTAATTGGAATAAAAGCCCTTGCCCTAAAATGAAGTGGGAACAGGCTTGATCACTTCTATGCATAAAAGATATTCAACTTTCTGTTGCAGAAGAGGCTCATGGGAGGGGTTCTTGAAGAGGGACAGGGAAGATAGTAGCTTGGGGGGTGGGATGAACAGGAATGGGATGGGATATCCTGCTTGAATAATTTGCAAGGCACGTCAACCTGTTACTGCTGCCCACTGATTGTAATACGGGCACAATCGGTGTAGGCAAATAGCTGCTGATTGAGCTAGCTGCTAGCACTTTTTGTTGGGAGAGGTCATGCAGACCCTCAACCAAAGGTTCATAAATGCTGCTTGGGTGTGCGAATGGTTGGAAGTTGGCCTTATGGAGGTGTCTGTTACCGCGGTCTGGGCTTAGATCTGTTAGTATCAAAATGTCTGAATTGGAGTTGATTGAAGCCAGTGTCTCTGGGCCTCTGAAAAGGTGTGTAGTGTCTCCTTTTTGTTGGTAGCATGTACATTCCCAGAGTGCATAAGGTGGTTTGCATGTCCATCTGTCTCAGCTGAAAAAAGCATATTCTTATCAAACAGCAAGTCCTCATCCTTGATCTGTAGCTTCTTAGAGATATCCAAAGATTGAAGCTAGGATGCTTGCCACATGACTATGGCTGTAGAAGTGGCCTGAGTGACCAAGTCCACAACACTGAGTGTTGCAGGGTGGTATGTACAATAGTGTGGCCCTCTTGTACAACTGACTGGAGGACAGGGTGTTTCTACTCTGACAGATGCTCCAGGAGTTCCTCCAATCTGGAATAACTGGTGCAATCATAATTAGCTAACAGGGCTGGCAAGAATATTGTGGGAGACCGTATCAAAAGCTTTACTGAAGTTAAGGTATATCACATCCACTGACTTTCCCATATCCACAGAGCCAGTTACCTCATCATAAAACCTAATCAGATTGGTCAGGCACGACTTAATATAAGAACATAAGAAAGGCCATATAGGGTCAGACCAAAGGTCCATCCAGCCCAGCATCCTATCTGCAAACAATGGCCAATGCCAGGTATCCCAGAAGGAGTGAATTGAACAGGTAATGATCAAGTGATCTCTCTCCTGCCATCCATCTCCACCCTCTGACAAACAGAGGTTAGGGACCCCATTCCTTACCCATACTCGCTAATAGCCATTTATGGACTTAACCTCCATGAATTTATGTAGTTCTCTTTTAAACCCTGTTATAGTCCTAGCCTTCACAACCTCCTCAGGCATGGAGTTCCACAGATTGACTATGCGCTGTGTGAAGAAGAATTTCCTTTTATTTGTTTTGGACCTGCTGCCCATTAGTTTTATCTGGTGGCCCCTAGTTCTTATATTATGGGAACAAGTACATAACTTTTCCTTACTCACTTTCTCCACACCACTCATGATTTTATATATCTCTATCATTTCCCCCCTTAGTCTCTTTTCCAAGCTGAAAAGTCCCAGTCTGTTTAATCTCTCCTCATATGGGACCCATACCAAATCCCTAATCATTTTAGTTGCCCTTCTCTGAACCTTTTCTAATGCCAGTATATCTTTTTTGAGATGAGGAGACCACATCTGTATGCAGTATTCAAGATGTGGGCGTACCATGGATTCATATGAGGGCAATAAGATATTCTTTGACATATTCTCTATCCCTTTTTTAATGATTCCTAACATCCTGTTTGCTTTTTCACTGCCACTGCACACAGCGTGGACGTCTTCAGAAAACTATCCACGATCACACCAAGATCTCTTGCCTAATTAGCTATAGCTAAATTAGCCCCCATCATATTGCATGTAAAGTTGGGGTTATTTTTTCCAGTGTGCATTATTTTACATTTATCCACATTACATTTCATTTGCCATTTTGTTGCCCAGTCACTTAGTTTGCTGAGATCTTTTTGAAGCTCTTCACACTTTGCTTTGGTCTTAACCACCATGAGCAGACTTGCCCTTCGTGAATCCATGTTGACTAATCCCTCTTTGCCCTCTTCCAAGTGCTTCAAAATGGATTCTTTGAGGATCCCCTCCATGATTTTTATGGGGACTGAGGTAAGGCTGACTGGTCTGTAGTTCCCTGGATTGTCCTTCTTCCCTTTTTTAAAGATGGGCACTACAATTGCCTTTTTCCAATCATCCAGGATCTCTCCTGATCTCCACAAGTTTTCAAAGATAATGGCCAAAGGCTCTGCAATGACATTTGCCAACTCCCTCAGTACCCTCGGATGCATTAAATCCAGACCCATGGATTTGGTTAGGTCTAGCTTTTCTAAATAGTTCCTAACTTGTTCTTTCCCCACCAAGGGCTGTCCACCTCCTTCCCCTACTGTGTTGTCTAGTGCATTTGTCTGGGAGCTGACCTTGTCCGTGAAGACAGAGGCAAAGAACGCATTGAGTACTTCAGCTTTTCCCACATCATCTGTCACTAGGTTACCTACCTCATCCAATAAGGGCCTCCCACCCTCTTTGATCACCCTCTTATTGCTAACATGCCTGTAGAAACCTCTATTGTTATCCTTCACATGCCTTGCTAGCTGCAATTCCAATTGCGCTTTTGCCTTCCTGATAACTCCCCTGCATTCTCGAGAAATATTTATACTCCTCACTAGTGATTTGTCCAATTTTCCACTTCTTGCAAGCTTCCTTTTTGTGTTTAAGCTCACCAAGGATGTTCCCAGTAAGCCAATCTGGTCGCTTACCATATTTGCTTTTCTTGCTGCGCATTGGGATGGTTTCTTCCTGTGCCTTCATTAAGGCTTCTTTAAAATACTGCCAGCTCTTCTGGACTCCTTTCTTCATGTAAGCATCCCAGGGAATCCTGCCCATCAGTTCTCTGAGGGAGTCAAAGTCTGCTTTTCTGAAGTCCAGGGAGGCTCAGTCAGTGACATCATGAGAGATCTGTTGCTGCCAAAAAGCAGCCAGGATGGTGTCAAAGATGGGGTAGTATTTCTGTGCAGGTGTGGCAGTGCCGTCTTGATCTGTTGTGGGGTGGTACTTCATTCATATTCTCTCAGTACCATGATTCAAGAGATGCTGTGCTTGGAACTTGGTGCCTGTTGGAGCTACGGCACAGATGGGGGAGCGTGGGGGAGCCTGCATTACCCTGCCTTAGCAATACCTGGTGATGTCTGCCTTGTCCAAAGTGTGGATTTCTGGCCTGCTCAAGTCTGGTATAACAAAGCATGCAGACAAGGCTGGGTTAATAAAGAAAACTGAGAGAGTCAGCAAATTTTGCATAACAATGCAGATTAAGCTTGGTACGAGAGACCACATCAAGAACACAGGACAAGCAGCCTTTTACTGGTCCTTCTGTTTCTGATAAGTAAAAAGTACAGATGCAGCCATGAAACTGTTAACTGCACACATAGCAGTAACATCCTGAGCAGCAGGATGTACCCCAAATAGGGCATTGGGCTTTTGACATATCCTACACAATATGTAATCAATTGGTAAAAATTAGAACAACCAAGTCTCGCTTTGTTATAAATTGGGTTTAGTAAAAACAATCGGTGGGAAGGAATGGACAGGATTAACCCACATGTCCTGCTCCAGGTAACTAGAAGTGATTAGGCCCTTCAGATTGGCTATGTCAGTGGTGGCGCTCCTATGGGTGGGAAAAGATGGAACCACAACCTCCTGCCTGGCACTGCAGGTAGCATATGGGTGAAGTGTAAGAGAATTAGGATTATTATTGTATATAGTAGATATTTTAGTAACTGCTTTTGCATTGCTTTGCGCTGTATTATTTGCTTTAGAATTTATAGTATTTAAGGTTATAATTGTATAATAATTGTTCTTAAGGCTTGTAACTGTATTAACTGCTTAAAGCTTGCAATAAATAAGGAAGTGGTTAAGTAGCCCTGAAGTGTACTGGTTTCCCCTGGATCTAAAATAAGTCAAACTACATGACAGAGAGGCATCAGTGCCAAAGTATTTTCAGCACTGAGTCCCGCGCTGAAGAGGCTGGTGCTTGGGGTAGAGACACTGGTGTTTCATTAGTAACAGATATGGTTTGTGCCAGCACAGTGGCGGAGGTGCTGGTAGCATCTCCTTTGCTATGGTAGGATGTTGGCACCACTGGGAGAGACTTTGCTAGGAAGACTCTCTTCTTTTGAGTCTTGGATAGGGGGATTACTGGATCACTTTCTGGAGGCCTTGGAAAGCCAAGGCTTGTCCTTAGGGAGATTCTGAGTGGAGAAAGCAAATAAGGATGTTTTATTTCTTTCCCACAATACAAGAACTAGGGGGTCACCAAATGAAATTAATAGGCAGCAAGTTTAAAACAAACAAAAGGAAGTATTTCTTCATACAGCACAGTCACCTTGTGGAATTCCTCGCCAAAGGAAGTTGTGAAGGCCCAGAAAAAAGGGTTCAAAAAAAGAACTAGGTAAGTTAATTGAAGATATGATGGGCAGGGATGGTGTCCCTGACTAGGAATGGGGGGTGGGACTTGAACTCACCACCGTGCCCTCCCCAGGTGAACACCTTATCTCCTAAGCCACAAGAGATCTGTCACTACCAAAAAGCAGCTAGGGTGGTGCCAAAGATGGGGTAGTATTTCAGTGCCGGTATGGCAGTGCATCTTGATCTGTTGTGGGGTGGTACTTCATTCATGTCTTCTCGATACCATGGTTCAAGCGATGCTGTGCTTGCAGCTTGGTGCCTGTTGGTGCTGTGGCACAGGTGGAGGAGGCATCGATGCTAAAGTATTTTCAGCACTGAGTCCCGTGCTGAAGAGGCCGGTGCTGGGGTGGAGACACTGGTGTTTGATTAGTAACAGATACCATTTGTACCAGCACAGTGGCAGAGCTGCCGGTACCATCTCCTTGGCTACTTGATGATTACCTGTTCTGTTCATTTCTTGTGCGGTATTTGGCATTGGTCACTGTCAAAAGACAGGGTACTTGACTATATGGACCATTGGTCTGATGTAGGATGGCAATTCTTATTTTTTGCATAAGAATGCAAGTATGATAGAAACAGTAGCAAGTGAACTAATTTTGTTTTAAAATTAATTTTGTTATTTAAAAACTATTCAAAGGATTTAAAAAACATCTTAAATTAACAAAAACTAAATACTCACAGATTTCTGGGTGGTCATTAGCTGAAATCTGGCTTACTCCACACAGGGCTTTCCAATACACCACTAGCATTCTGAGATTTTTTTTAAAAGACTTATTTGATTGAACCAACTGCTAACACAGCTGGCCTGAGGTTTTAATCCCAACCCATAGCACCAAATCACATAAATCCAAAGAAAGCAAAAAAAGCAAAAGGTTTTAAAAAGAAAATGTTGCTATAGAAAGATTTTCACCATACCCAGGAAAAAGCATCTCACACACAAGCCTACTGTTACTGGTCACCACAAAATGCTCATTAATAGCACTTCAAGAGTATTTTTAACCTGTAGTAAATTTCCTGAGTCTATCATAAGAGATTTTCATTCCCAGGAGACATTCAACAAGATACCCCAACAGGTTAAAAATACTGAAGATAAATCAAATAATCTGTTTAACAGATGAAAATTCTGTTGAAATGAAAGCAAAAGCTCCTATGCAATGCTAGAAAGAGCCCAAATCAGTCATGCACCAGCCCACATTTCTCCCCACCTCAGGCAGCTGGTAGCTAGAGTTATCTAGAGGCGAAGCCTCCAAACTTGGGGTCTCAGCTCTGATTTGAAGCACTTCTTCTGTTCCCATACTGCTAGTGGAGTCTTGAGACTGCAATAATGAACTTGCATGATCTGATATTGCTTCATCTATGGCAGAATCACTATTTAACTAAGAGAAAAAACAAACAAACGTGAAATATTTCAGTGGTTCACTGAGACCATGCAATTTAAAGACAATGAGAAATTAACTGACACGTGTTTGGAAATATGTTGCTCCACCAAGTACCGTATTTTAGCGAATATACTCCCACCCAAATATAACCCGCACCTGAATATACCCCATGATTTTTGCTGTTTCAGTAAAAATAATCTTGAATACCCCACACACGAGTATAACCCGCGAGTTATACAAGACTGTGCCGGGGGTATATTTAGGGTACGGTGGTATTTTTACGGTGCAGGGGGTTAGGCTCCCAGCCCATGATCGAACAACATGGGGAAACTTACAAGGGGTGCAGCAGCCGGGAACGCTCTGGAGCCAGGGCAGAGGCATCCCCAGCAGAGGCGCAAGGCAGGAGGCTCTCAGCCTGGCCTGACAAAGGGAAGGAGCCCGGAGGAAGTTGCAGGCACGGGGCTCTGCGGCCAGCAGCAGTGGCTGGAGTCTGCAGACGGCCACGGCTCACAGGAACGGGGCCGTGGCATGGTGCTTGTTGCTCCTGCGCGATCCAGCCGGGCACCCTTCCCTGCTTGCAGCCGCCGCCATCACTCACAGGACCCTCTGCATGCTCGCTTGTTGCTCCCGGGCCGGCGCCTATCCTGCCGCCCCGAACCATGCCCCAGCCCAGGAGCAACAAGTGGGGCATGGTTTGGGGCGGCGGGGCAGGCACCGACCCGGGAGCAACAAGCAACCACGCAGCGGGTCCAGCGAGCGGTGGCTGCAAGCAGGGAAGGATGCCCAGCTGGATCACGCAGGAGCAACAAGCACCATGCCACAGCCCCGCTTCTGTGAGCCATGGTTGCCTGCAGACTCTCACCGCTGCTGCTGGCCACAGAGCCCCATGCCACAACTTGCTCCGGGCTCCTTCCCTTTGTCAGCCCAGGCTGAGAGCCTCCCGCCTTGCGCCTCTGCTGGGGATGCCTCTGCCCCAGCTCCGGAGCGTTTCCAGCTGCTGTGCCCCTTGTAAATGTCCTCACGTTGTTCAGTCTGGGCTGGGAGCCTAATCCCAACCCGGCAAAGGTAGTGAAAGGGTGGGATGGGAGGGGGGATCCTCTTCCATCCAGTAAAAAAAACCCTAAATACCCCGTGCACGAGTACAGCCTGCGGGGGTGGGGTGGGAGGTGCAGGGTTTGTAAAAACAAATATAACCCGCAGGTTATATTCGCTAAAAGACGGTAAGTATTCACACCACAAAAATATATTCACTCTACCATTATACGCACGTTTACAACATTTAAACTTTCCTTTAAAGGAAGTTTAAAGTAATTTCTGTTAAACAGAAAACATTCTCTTATTTTGTTAATAGAGACTCTTTTGTGCTTCTGAAAGATGCTAAATTGAAATTCTTTGTCATGATAGTGCAAGCTTTTGCACAGATGTGCCACAACCATGACTACCTCCAAAGATGTGTTTCTTTTTTAAGTCTATAATTTCTAATTTCCATTTTTTGTATGGTAAAAGGGTGTTTATTTCCTTTTTAAAAATAGATCTCCTAAAAGGAGGAAGAAAATTGAGGAGGATGGTAGGTTTTTCCCAGTTAATGTCACTGTACACCAAAGTAATATATAGAGTAGATTCTCTCTCTTCCCAGCCCCTCATTACTGCTTTTGAGGGAGTCCACTGCTAAACACAGACTCCTAATGCAATTCTAATAGTTACACCAATAACAATTTTTGCAGTAATCAAAACCATCTACATTTTATTAATTTAAAGTTGGATTTGGTTTAATTGTTGATACCAATAGTATAAGGCAGGGCTGGGCAAGAGGCAGCTAGCGAGCCTCATCTGGCCTGTGGCTGCCTCACCAGCACCCTTACTACAGAGCAGGGGCAGCTGCTTTAAACAGCAGGCTGCTAATTGCTCTGCAAGCTGGGCAGGGAGTAGAAAGCTTTGAGCACTGTCCCTGCTTCCCCTCAAAATCCCAAGTTTCCACTGGCCAATAGGAGCTGAAAAATTTTGCTGAAGGCAAGAGCAGCAAATGACGCCTCCTCCCTCCCTCCCTGTGCTGGAGCAGAGCCATGTGGAGGAGCCCACAGGCAGGAAGTCTGCTGGCTGGGAGTTGCTTAGGAAAGGGCCTCCTAGACAGAGCCTGCCTCTGGCACTCTCTCCCCGCCAACTACCTTCCCCAGACCTCCACTCAAATCCTCTGTATCCCCTCTCCCCACCTTCTTCAGGTCACAATTCCCTCCCAGACCCTGCACCCCCTCTTGCACCCCTCCCCAGGCCAAAATCCTTTCTTGAACACGTACCCTTCCCTGACCCTGTACCCCATTCCCCTGCTTCACATCACCACCCAAACCCTCTGCACCCCGTCACAACTCCCTCCCAGAACCTACACCCCTTCCTACACACCTTTTCCCTAGGCCAGAAGCCTCTCCTGCACTCATAACTCCGCCTGGACGCTTCACCCGAAGTCCTTGCCCCAGATTATGATCACATCCTTTTCCCAAAACTCCCTTTTAGACCCCACCCTTCCCCTCCTGCACCTAAGTCCTCTATCACAAGCTCCCTCCTAAACCCCACCTGCTGTCCTGGACCCCACCCCCCCCTCCAGAGAAATGCGGTCCTTGGCCATTTACCAAAATCTCGGAGTGGCCTCCCATTAAAATTTATTGCCTGCCCCTGATATAAAGGCATTACATATTCTAGAATCTTTATTAAAGGGTCGAGTTATTTGGTAAGTGTAATTTGTTTTGAAATTGTAGTCCAAATTTGTTTTTTATTATACCACCTAGATATATTACATATACTTCCTATATATCCTTCAGATATATCACTTAAACTATGTCAAACAGAAAGGTGACAGGCACTCTGGAAAAATGACAGGTCCTATACATATTATGATTACTATGAGTACACCTAAACTATGTCAAACAGAAAGGTGACAGGCACTCTGGAAAAATGACAGGTCCTATACATATTATGATTACTATGAGTACACCTACACTACAATTAAATGCCCAGGGTAGGGCTCAATCAACTGACTCAAGCTTGTGGGGCTTGGATTGTTGGAATATAATATTGTAGTGTAGACATTTGGGCTCAGGGTGATGCTTAGGTTCTGAGATGTCCCAGGTCCCAGATCTGAGGCTCCAGCCAAAACCTGAATGTCTATACGGCAATTTTATAGCTCTGCGGTCTGAGCTAGCTGACAAAAGCCAGCTTCAGGTGTTTAACTGCAGTGTAGACATAATATATGAAGAATATAGGATAATATACTGTTTTAAAATAAAATTTGTCATTTTCCCTGGTATGTGCAGAACTACCCCAAAATATTGACATTATCTCCAAATTCTTTTCATTATCTAAATTTTTATGTTGATTCTGATGAAATAAGAAATTTTCTAAAGGTTAAAAAGAATTACTTTTCTTTCACCTGAGCTACAATGATAGGAGACTCACTCTTCCTACTGACATAATTAGGCTAAAAAAGGTAATTTAAATGAGGTACCAATTAGAATAATTTAGATAATTCTTTACTACCTATGAAGAGTGTGGTTTGGTTTCTGGCTCTTTTTAAAGCATTTTTAAAAAACATACTTGTGGGGTTTTTTTCAGGATGGGTTAAAGACGACAATTTTTGTAATAATGAGAAATCTTATAATATTTAAATGTTTATTTGAATTAACATTGTTATAGAAGAATACAAATAAAAAGCTGTTTTGATTCCATCTCAATTCAATCCTTTGTTTATCTGCTAAGCATGAAAATTTAGTGCCATTAGGATGGTGGCTTTTGTGATGATGAGGATACATGTTTCCAAAATTATACCAGGACCTTTAATTTGCACTAGAGAACAAGAGGGAGAAGGCTTTATGTACCACTAAAAATTCCCAAAGTTAAATTATACCTTTTGGAAATGGGTTACTTCTGAAACTATTTTCAAAATTTAAAAATGAAGATGTCCTTATGATCTACACCTAACTGCTAGAAAAGAAAACCATAACAGGAATATTCTTCTTTTCCTACAAGAAAAAATGCTACAGACAATCAGTGTTTGTGTTTTCACATTACGAAAACATCTAGAATGTCATAGATTTCTCTAATATGACTATTTAGGCTAGCAAATAACTGCACTGGAGAAAATTTAATTTATTCCTGTGCTAATATATACAAATGAGACATGAACAGGAAGTAGTATTACATTAGTCTATTTTATATAGTACATAATGAATGAGAATGGAACAAATTAGCAATTTTAAAGTGGAACACTAATAGAATTCCCATAAAACCAGCTGCTGTTTTAGTTATTTTTGCACTTTAATTATTTCAGCTTGCAAACAAGAATTCAATTTTTCTTTTGCCAAATACTAAAAAACCCCTCATTTTTTTAAATCAGCATAATCTTTATAATGTTTAAAAAATGTACAAAATATTTAAGGAACACAGTTAAAAGAAAAAACACTTCATTGAAAACTCAACAGTAATATATATATTGCTGATAAAGAAGCCCTTTTTCTAAGTTGAGATTGTGAACTTGCTTAACAAGCTTCTGAAATGCCTCCCAAATGCTGAACTACACTAATTCAGCCACATCCAAGGCTTTCTACAAGTATGTGTGGGAAGTGTGAGCAGTATTTGCCTCCTGCAGATACATTTTAAAATTTGCAGCTTCTTAACTGTGTCACAAATGGTAAGAAAAATATTTTCTGAAAAGATCAGTTGACAGAACCATTTAATAATGATTAAATAAAATTGGGTTATAAACTGATTCCTTTCACAAGGATGACTTACCATCTGTGATCGGGATAATATTTGACTTGCAGTTAGTGCAGCTTCCTCTTCTGAGGACTCATCAGTATCCTCTTGATTGGTCAAGTTCAAGCTGGGTGTGCTACCAGAATACTGACATTCTTGAAGGGATGGTGTGTCTCCCTTATCGATACTGTCAAGTGAGCGCCTACGGACTCCCCAGTTGAAGTTGTCCATACTTTCACCCTGAAAAAAACAACAACAACAACAACAACGAAGTTTAGGTAGACATCTCATTCATTCATATATATATATATAATGTAATAATGAAATGATTACAACACAAAAGACGCAGGAATTCTGAATGCACAGTGAACAGAGTTTCAATCAGCCCTTCAATTTTACTGAAATTTTAAATACATTAAGTGATGTTTTTACTTATATCTTAATATTTTTATGGCAAATGATCTGCAATTCGCATCAAATGAAGTACGATTCTCTAATTTATCTCTTGGATATCTTATATTGGGATCTCACTAAATATATGATCTACAATCATATCTGTACCAAAATTACATGTATCTGACTACAAAGCACAGACTAACACACCACAGACAACAACAGATTAAACAAGCTCTGCACCAGGCTGCAACTTACCTGCAGCTCCTGGTTAGCAAAAAGGAAAACACACATAATTAGAAAGAACGAGGACAAACATGCAAGATACTGTATAACCAGGGGAAAAAGTTCTATTATATATTATTTGCCAACTGTAGAAGACTGATTCAAGCTCTGGAAAAAGCTTTAGTCAAAAGAGCTAACATTTTAATTTTTTTATGTAAAATTGTTTATGAAAAAAGTTATGAGACAAAACACTTAAAACAACATGTTTACAGTGCATTTTCCATGTAAAACAACTGTTTAAACAAGCAATACATGAAATCTTTGTCCTTCAACACAGATGAAATCTTAAATTGACTTTAACTGTCCACATTCGGTTCTCAAAACATATGAAGTCATAATTATTCTCCGCCGGGAGAAAAACTTTGATATTTTTAACTGGACTTTCTGAAGGATATTAAGTACTTCAAAAAAACCCAACAGTATTTATAAAGGGGACTCTAATCACCAATATATGGATCCTCCTTTTCTCATTTTCTAGCTGAGATATGAAAGATGGCATATGGTTTTGCACTCTGAGTGATATCTATATTTTAGTCACCATTTTTCCAATCTAAGTGGACAGGTAAGTAAGATCTTTGGCTTCTTGTGGTGCCTTTATCAATCTCTCAGTTATATAGTCAATAAGATTTCTTAAAAATAATCCTCTCAGTAAGTCCACAGGTCTAGTCTCCTCAGACTTGAAGATACCAGTTCCAAAGTTACCTCACCAACTTGTTGTTTCTCATGGCGATTCAAAATGGCATTAATATGCAAAAATGCATATTTTCTATCTTTTTCCCCTGTGAGTTTGTGCACTCCAGAGAAGCAGAGTATTTGCATGCAAAAGTAAATGAAGAGCTAGAGATTAATGCAGTGAAAACATGCTTAAACTAATATATTTCTTCCTCAGACTGATTATATTGCTAATATTTAAGTATTAGTAAAAAAGCACACAGTATATTTTAATATAAACTACAATCTAAATTGTTATGTTTTCATTATAACACATATAAAATGATATTCTAAATGTAAAAACGTTGTTTTTGTTGGTTAACCCTCTGTATTGTGTATTGATAATGGGCAATACACAATTTGACAGAGGGATGGGTGAATTGGTTGAGTGAGAATAAGGAATGGCTGTACCTGTCTGATCTGTTGTTAAAATTGACATCAAACCATTTTTTGAAGTTTAGTTTAGTTTGGAAAAGCAAAATGCATGCTGCCCACAAATCCTTTTTTTCAGATGTTAAAATTATAGAGCCAGCAGTTATGGCAGATCTTCTATTGGGTCTTAATGCTTTTGAATCTCTCTCTTCTCAATTGTTCACTTACTCCCTGTCAACTTAGTGGATCAGATACAGGGCAAAAGGGAAGGCCACAGAATACAAGAGATCTGGGCTGGTGTGTGTGTGTGGACATACGTGAATTGGACAAATAATTTGCCACAGGAATATGAGAATCAGCAGAAGGGAAAAGAAGTGTAAGGTGCTGGAGACCTCGGGGAAAGGGAGAATAAATTGAAGAAGTCAGGAAAGAGGAGATCAGGAGCCCACAAAGAGAGAGAAAGAAATCAGGGATGGAAAAAGAGAGCATTTGAAAGTTCAGATGAGTATCTAGTCTTCTTGGTGCTCATCTGAATCTAAAAGCTGTCCAAGGTTTTCCTATTATTAATGTAATATGTTGTAGGTATTATAATAGGTTGTAAGTGCTATATAATACAACAGGCTGAATTACAGAGCATATTGATTTTTTTGTTTTTCTCCCAATCTCCCTTTTGGGGTTCAGATCAAGACCTTTACATTATGTTGTGTACATACAATGCTTAATTTAAACAGACCATGATCCAACAGTTGGGGACTGGAGGCTCTACTGCAACACACATAATAAACAATAATAATAATAATTAATGATTGTTATTTTTAAACCTTTTATTACCTAATTTTATTAATTTAGCAGAATGAAAAATGAAAAAAAAATTCACCCAATCAAATACAATATGAATGGTAAAGGCAAGGACAGCTTTACAATGTAAATCTTAAGTGACTATAGGGTGGGTGAATGACAACTGAGATAATATTGCATTTCAGTAACTACTATTGCTATCCTATTACTTGAAATTCTTGAAATGTAGAAACAAACGAGTATCCAAGATTACAATGCATTCTTAATATGTTATTTCATTCAACAAAATTTTCCATTGCACTAGACAGCATTCTTACACAGTGGAAATTGCTTCATGGTGTTAATAAAAAATATTACATAGGTGCAAGAACTAAGAGCATAGGTTCTGTCGCACCCATAGATTTAACCAGGACTTCACTTCTAGGCCCGACTCCACTGTTCTAGCTGCCACCCCTGCCCCCATCATAGCTGCCATGTCAGGTCTCCCTTCCACACCAGTGTTTTGGCTGTCCCCTGCCCTGGGTTCCAGGGCTCCATTCCTGATTTTGTGCCCAACCCCAGCTTTGGAGGGGAGGCAGACAGACAGGGTAAGAGGGCAGGCTTTCAGCATCCCTAATAGTAAAAGTGTTCCCATGCCACTGAAATATTACACAGTCAAAATTATTACTTTCCTGGCTACAAGACATATTTCAGAATAAGTGGGTAGTTAAACCCACTTTCAAAAAGAAAACTGGTACCTGCATTTGACATTGCAAAATTTGTAGTCATGGTTTTGTTTTGATGGAAATAAAAATGAATCAAGTTATGGAACTGCTAACCATTCCTTAGTATTATACCAGCTTAACTCAGCTTTTAAGACATTCTAAAATAACAACTATAGAGCAAAAATTCCAGGATCTCACCTCTGCATCTTCCAACTCAACATCTAAAAAGTCAAAATCTTTAAAAACTCCAAATTGTTGTTCACTGCTGTTATCTTCCACAGCCATGTCCTCCTCTAGAATTACTTCTTCTGTTGTTGAGATAAGGCTAGTTTGTTGGTCTCCAACTTCCAAATCTTCATTAGAAGAAAACACAACCTATAGAAATAAGTAGTAATAGAAATACATATGGCTTAAGTATTTTAAGAGATAACATATGAGATGAGATGAGCCTATGAAATAGTAAATACAGTATTACTAGAAGCCTTTACTCAAAATACTATATATAAAATATGTTTATTTCATCTGAAGAAGTGGGTTGTGTCCATGAAAGCTCATACCACCATATACATTTTTGTTAGACTTTAAGGGGCTGTGGGACCATTCGTTGTTTTTAAAGTTTTTTCACTTACAGACCAACACACATAGGCATATGCAGCACATTTCATTAGGGTGTGCACCCAAAGAATTTTTTAAAAATGTATTTTGACCCCCGTTAGCCAGACCCCTGACCCCTGTTAACCATACCCCTTACCCCCATTGGCCACACCTCTGGAGGTAACACTCTGGGGGCAAGATGGGCACATAACCAGAAGTAAAAGGTGTCATGTGACACCCCCCCCAGGACTTTTCCCACCATCCTCCTACCAGCAGGGATTAATTTGGCCCCCACCAAACCTCGCTCATGCAACTATCTTGCAACTGCATTAACCCAATGTGTGTGACATTAACTTGGGGGCGGAGAGGCTGGGGGAAGTGTTCCCTCAGTTTCCTCCCATGAGCAGAATGAATTTTGTGTTGTGCACCAGTACTGAGTTCATGCTTGTTTGGATGTGCCATTGTGGCACCCAAGTTATTAATAAATATCTCATAAACCTTTCCCTTTTCCCTCTGCTGCCATGTTTCCTCCCCTTGCTCCATCAGCTCCCCTGGTGCCTGCTGCCCCCAAACCCCTCATACTCCTCTACTGTCCTGACTCCTGCCCTTCTCACTGCCCTCAGCCCTCCTGAGACCTGCCCCCCTCCACCAGCCCTTCTTTCTCCCGTGCCCACTCCTCCAGTAGCCCCACTCTGCTCATGTGAGCTACCCCTCCTCATCCCCTCTCTTAACACCTCCCTCTACACACCTGCGCTGCCTCTCTCCTCTGGTGCTGGTCCCTCCCCTGCAGGTGTCTGCCGTTCTGCTTCACCCTCAGAATCCCCTGGCACCTGCACCTTCTGTTAGCCCTGCACCCTCCTGGTGCTTCCCCCTTCCCTCACTGCCCTTGCCCCCTTTTTCCCTGGGGCCCACCCCCTCACCCATTCCCCTCATGACCATGCCCTCACACATGCCTTGCTCCATCCCTGCCTTCCTCTTGCCCACCCCTTCTTTCAAGCCTTCTACCAGCACCTCTCCCTTCCCTCTCTAACCCCCAATGCTTTTACCCTCTCCTCTCCCAGCATCACTCTGTCCTCCCTCCCACTGATACCTCCCCTCCTGCCCTTTTCCTCATTGTCTGCACTTGGCCCCCCTGGCATTTGTCTCTCCTTCACCCTGCCCCTTGGTGTCTTCCCCTTTCTTCTCCTGACCTGCTCCCGCCCCTCAGCACAAGCCCCTTCCTCTCCCACCCCTTTCCCTTTTTTCCCCCTTCCCCTCCCATCCCCTCCCTTACTTTACACCTTTGGCTTCTGCCTTCCTATTTCCAGGGCTGGAGTCAGAGCCGGCCCAAGCTACAGGCTGGCTGGGCCGTAGCCCGGGGAGCCTCAGGGGCACCGCGCCGTACTGCTGGGCCGGGCAGGGGCACTCCCAAAATCCGCACTGTGCTGGGCGGGGGTGCTTCCAGGCGCCTCAAGGGTGCTGTGCCGTGCTGCAGTGCTGGGCGGGGGCATTCCCGGGCGCCTCAGGGCCGCTGCACTGTGCTGCTGGGCCGAGCGGTGCTGCCGGGCTGGATGAGGCCCAAGGTGCAAAAATGGCTCGGGCTAGTCAGCCCGAGACATTAGGGTGTGCCTGGGCACACCCGGCACATCCCGTACGCACGCCAATGCTAACACAACTACTCTTCTGAGACATAAAATATGTAATTTTCTTGGAAATTCATATAAGTGAGACTTGCGAAGATGCAAGAAGGGAAGTTGAAATCCCCAGGATTTAATTTGAGATAAATAGATATTTAAGGCCAGAAGACATTATTGTGATAATCTATTTTCACTTGCATAACACAGGATGCTCTGTTTTACTCAGTAATTCCTGTATTAAGCTCCATAACTTTTGCTGAAACTAGAGCACATCTTATAGAAAGATATCCTATTCTGAATTATGTGGTGAACAGTCCATAAAAGATGGTTACTTACCTGTACTGCAACTGTTATTCTTTGAGATGTGGGAGCAGACCTGTATTTCCCTCAGGTATGCACATGCCTAGTGTACTGAAGCCAAAGAACTTTACTTAGCAGTACCTGTCAGGGGGGCACTCACAATCGTTAATCCTTGTAGCCCCTACTCTGCTTATGTAAGGGTGATGCCACCCTGAACTCTTCTCAGCTCCTTCACACCAGAATCTAATACTGGAGATTCTGATGCAAAGTAGATGAAGTGCAGGACATGGAATACATATCTGCACCCACATCTCAAATACCAAGAGTTTCAATAGAGGCTCTTCTGACCACCCATAGCTCTAGAATGTTGATGTGAACAGCTGATTCTGGATGAGACCATCTTCCCAGAGTGCTGTATTTATTTGTGTGTGCACCCGAGCCTTCCAGGGAGGCGTCCATGGTTATGGATATAGATGGGGGAGGCTACTGAAATGGGACTCCCCTGTGGAGATTGTCAGCCCGTAATCCCCATTGGAGGTACTCTTTCACCCTCTTTGGGTGAAGCTTGTGAAGGTGGTGCTCATGTGGTCGAAAGCAAGTGAGGAGCCATGCTTGAAGGTATCACATGCACAATCTGGCATAAGGGACCACGTACTGTGACAGACCCAGACCAGCCATCTGCCATTCACTGGTGGAAGAAATACATGCTGGGGCTTGGTTAAACAGGTTTCTCTTCCCTGAGTTAAAAAAAGGCCAAACCCAAGTCCAGCATAATCAGGAGGCATCAGGGTCAACTGGAACTTGCTAGAAGCCACAGGCTAATTAAACACCTGCAGCCAATTAAGGTTTGTGGTGCAGCTTTAAAAGGGCTCCCCCCAGGCAAAGAAGGGGGAAGGAATATAGTGAAGGAAAGGAAGGAAGAAGTACTGTGTATGACGATGGTCCTTGCCAATGATCTCAATGCCATGTCCACAGAGTCCAACAAAGCCTGTAAAGTGGTATTGGCTATGAGGGCTCCTTCGTCCAAGTTGGCCCTGAATAATGTTTTGCAGTTCTCCTTTATTGAGCAAGTGCTCAATAAAAATATCACCTTGTCAAAGAGATTATAAGTATATTTTGACAGTAAGGCAGAGTACTTTGCAATTCTAAACTGTAGCGGTGTGGATGAATATGCTTTGCAGCCCAGAATGTGCAACCCTCTTCCAGTCATTATCGAAGGGTGTGGACTTCAAGTGAGTTTGCTTGTCCCTTTTGTGAACTGCCTCCATTATAAGGGAGTTGGGAGTCAGGTTGGTAAATAGATATTTAGTGCCTTTGGCAAGCACATAAAATTTCCTGTCCTCCCTCTTTGTAGCTGGAGAGATAGAGGCTGGGGTCTGCCAAATAATTCTTGCCAGATCCAATATGGCCTCATTGACAGGTAGAGCTATTTTGGAGGAAGCAAGTCTGAAGGATGTCTGTAAGCTTATGCTGCACCTAAAGGAAAGAAATATCTAGGGAATCCTGCCACCTTTTTGTACAAGTCCTGAAAGGATTTAGTCGTCACCTGTACTAGGTGGTGGTGGCATTATAGATTCATCAGGAGAAGATTACAAAAGGTGTGATGGAGAAAGTGACATCCTCCTGGTCTCTTTTAGATCCTCCACCTCCTCTTGCATAGTATCTGATCTAGGAGACTGGTTTTTTGGGAACCACTGCCTGTGGTTTACTCTGGGTTGCCACCTAGAATGCTGAGCTCTAAAGAGGCACCAAGCATCCCAATCCTGCCACAACTGTGAGAACGGTATGGGTGAGAACCATGGGAATGGCTGCCACATCTAGGCTTGGCCCTGCTGCTGTTGCTGCTGCAGCTGAGAAGATGGCTTCGATGAGGAGAGAATGAGATTTTGCTAGAGAATGATGGAGATGAACTTGAGGATGTAGCTAATCTGCTTGGTCCTTCAAGGATAGGTATGGTATCAGTACTTAAGAGTGGAGTGCCTGGTATGGACATGGCCACCAGCTCCTGGTATGTGGTCAAAGGTCTCAGTGGAGGGAAAACTGGTACCAATTGTGCTAAGACTGCAGGGTATGTTTTTTTTTGTCAGCATCGGCCCTTGGGTTTTGTTCACACCAGATGTACCAAGTACCTGTGCATCCCCAGAAGCCTGTGCCTTCGGTACTGAGGAAGGCTTCTGCTTAGGGGACTTCTTAGTCAATCTCTCGGCAGTACGAGAGGAATGCTTGCTCTTGGGAGGTTTTTTTGGCTGGAGGATCGCATGGTGCCGACGACTCCTGGTCCAAAACTGCTGTGAGGGATGTATGCAGTGGAGAGGCTTGGGACACTGGCTCTGACGCTGGTCTTTCATTCTTCTCCATGGTGAAGAGCTTAAGTTGCAGATACCTGGCTTTGAGGGACCTGGATGACAACTTTTTACAGTGTTGACAATTTTGTGGAGAATGCTCCTGGTCCAAGCATCTGATGCACTGGCCATACCATCAGATATTGGGATGGATATTCTGCAAGACAGGCACCTCTTAAATCCCAGAGTGCCTGTCATGAGGAAAAAGGGTGGGAATTTTTTTTAATGGAATAAAACAGGGATGAAAGGCACCCGAATAACTTGGGGAAAAACGGTAACAATACCAACAATCAATCTAACATTATGTACTAAAGGAATCACGGAGTGCTGCTGGGTTCCGATCAAGCCTGGAGCAGTTGAGAAGGAACTGAGGGATGGTTGATGGCTCACATGGACTGGCATGCTTGCTACGGTGCAAGTGGCACCACACACGTGCGCCAGCACCCAGGATACTGCTGCTAAAAAGTTCCAATTATAATCAAAAGGATGCTGAGACACCTACAGTGGAGTGCTCACAGGGACACTCCTTGAAGAAGCATCAGTGGAATCTTATGTGGTCACACATTTAACTGTATCAAAGGCATAGCATGTACCAAGTCAGAGCGAATCCCCTCAGACTGATTTCAGACCAGGTGGCCCAGGCAGAGAAATCCCTCGGAGAACATGATTAGAACCTCGCCAAATGAGGAACTTCTTAGGGATTCCAAGGAGGTCACTAAGATAGCCACTAATCCTATATCCCTGTCAAGAGGCTTTGTGTCTACTGCAGGAGCAACTGTGGTATGCAGGAGGTCTTGACAAATCTCAGAGCATTATCTTACAAGAGAGGGTGACAGTTCCACACTTGATCCATAAGACCCTTCCAAGTGATCTGGCAGTAATGAAACAACCACTTTAGGTGGAGCCAATAAATGGTGCACATCATCTGCAGTCCACCATGCCAGCTTCACTGGCATGGTTGATGGTACAGTCAAAGACACTTTCAGTATTGATATAGGCATTATACACACACAGTACTGAACTGGGCATCAGTACCGAGGAAGTTGATACCAGACCTACAGATGTAGACTTCTCTAAAATTGTTGTTGGTACCAAAAATAGCATTTGTACAGTCTGTCTTTTCACTACTGAACAAGAAGTCAGCAGTAACCCATGAATCTGGGTATGAGGTGATGCACAAAACACTACCAACAAGCCAGCCACCAATCCAGGAGATGTCAACTATACAAAAGATAAAGCTATCACAGTCAACTGTTCTTGCAGGTTGACTGCATCCTGCATATCGGAAGATGCATGGTGTCAGTCTGCAATCCTACCAGATAGGGAGGAGGTCTCTCTATAAACTCTGGAGGGACACAAGGGAGCCAGTAAAAGGAGAATAGTCCCTCTTCCTCCTGAGACCAGAATCCAAGTCTGGATGTGGTACCTCCATCCATTTAGGCACACTTCACTGGTCTTGTTGATCTGCAGCAATTCCCAGGACCTCAGGAATTGTTGGGTAGGTACTTCTGCATTCCGATCAAATCATATCTTAACATACCCTCTGATAAAATAAATTCAGCGAGAGACTAAAAGGTTCAATGTAAGGCAGGTTTGCCAGATCTCAAGGTTTTTTTTGTAGCTCTTTTCTAAACCCTAATATTTTGAAGCAAATATTTCAACATCCTTTTTGAAGCGTGTCACCACAATTGAACACTTTATTCCAGCAATGGTCTCACTAATGTTGTATACAACAATAATACTACTTCCCTACTTCTGCTCAGTATTTAGCTGTGTAGATATTAACCTGAGCCGCAGCCTGTTAACCTGAGCCGCAGCCGTCTCAGTGGGAATTTATGTTAATCTGATTATGTACTATGACATCTAACTCTGACCCTCTCAAGAGTTACTGTTTTCCGGTATATAGTATGCATTCTTTGTTCCTAGATGGAATGACCTTTCATTTGGCAAGCACCTCTTTCTGTGTCATCTGCCTTTACCAGCAATGATTTTATATCCTCCTACAGGTCCTTGGTAAAAATACTGAATAGCACTGGGCCAAGAATAGACTCCTGCTAGACTTGACTAGAAGCACCGTTGATTGATTCTCCATTAATAATTTAATTTGAAATCTATCAGCGAGTTGTATGATTTTAGGAATTGCAATTATGTCAAAATATTTTTTGTTTTCTTATTAATAGTATCAGACCTGAAAATGCACTAGTATGGAATTTAGAAATACTTACTGATGGATTTTTGGGGAGACCAGATTCTGGGCCACACAGTGAGAGCAAATTCATTAGTTTCTCTCTAGTTCTTCTCTGAAAAAAAAAATCATAGAGCGTAACACTTATTAGATACACACAATTTTCCAGGCAAATTAGAAGCATAAAATATCTAGAACTTGAAACAAAAAAAATTATTACACCAATACATTTACCACTACAAAATCATTAATTTTCAGGAACATAAGATATATTGTGGATTCCAAATTACATTTCAATCTCAATCTCACTCTCTCTCTCCTTTTTATTCAGGCACATGGAACTTTGCTATATTTTTATACAAGATACCTGAGATAGCTGTGGCCTTTTCCAGCTGACAGGGACCAAGGCATTGGAATTGGACCCTGATGAGGTTGAAGAAGTACTCCGAGTGACAGCAATGACTTTTGGCTTCCCATTTCTTCCAGCTACACTGTGCTGATCACCATACTTATTTCCAATAATGGGGGTCTGATAGAAGAAAAACATTTAATCAAAGAATCATAGAAATACAGGACTGGCAGTAACCACAAAAAGTCCACCCTCCCTCCCCCGAAATAAGGCAGGATTAAGTATATCTATGCCAGCCTTGACAGGTGTTTCTAAATGTTAGTGTAGAATTCAAATATTTATTAGTAACTCTGTATATTAAGATACAAGCTTCTCTGCATTTCTGCAATTTCAAACAGCCTTCCTATGTGTGTCTGCCTCAGCAACTCTCCACCTGTTTTCAAATCTCATCTTAATATATATGTGGGCCAAAACCAGATCACAAGATCTGAACTTTCCAACAGTTTTAGAAAGTTCGTTATGGCTCATTGGTGTACTCTCCTTTGCCCATAATTTTTCAACTGGCTCCAAACTCTACTATTAGCTCTATGACTAAATGAAGGATTTTGTGATACAGTCTATTTAAAATGCAAAATACGTAAAAAGCTGTGTTTATAAAGCATAAGCACACATTTGGTTTGGTTTGACAACCTAGCAACTTCAGTGGGAAATGTATGTGTATATCTTTTACTCTACTTGGTAAACAGTCAAGGAAAATACATCAAATTCTGAGAAAAGAACAAAAAATCTGATTTTATTTAATGCATTAATGTATTCTGATACCCATAACCCAAAATGAAAATTCTAACGCATTAAAGGTTTGCGACCTGAGCTCTGTCCCAGTTGAAATATAATCTGAATCACAAAATATGACATTTTAGGCCCTGAAGACACAAAAGTTGTATATGTACATCATACTATTTTCCACTAATAGCTGAAGCTCTTTAAGATTAAACTTGATGCTACTGGAGCAAAAGACACAATCTTGAGATTTTATGATAAGACTAGAATACACTGAACAGGATTAAATTATTTTTAAGATAAAAATGGAATATACAATTCTTGGCAAATTACAATGATCGTATAAGGGCTTGATTGTGCAACCCTTTTACTGGTAAGCACTTATTCACATGAGTAGTCCCATTGATTTTAATGAGGCTACTCCACTGAGGAAGCACTCAGGGTATGTCTACACTACAAAGTTAATTCGAACTAACGGACGCTACACTAGCGCTCCGCTAGTTCGAACTTAATTTGAACTAGCGGAGCGCTTAGTTCAAACTAGGTAAACCTCATTCCACGAGGACTAAGCCTAGTTCGAACTTACTAGTTCGAATTAAGGGCTGTGTAGCCCCTTAATTCAAACTAGTGGGAGGCTAGCCCTACCCAGCTTTCCCTGGTGGCCACTCTGGCCAACACCAGGGAAACTCTATTGTCCCCCTCCCGGCCCCGGACCCCTTAAAGGGGCACGGGCTGGCTACGGTGCCCGTGCCAGGTGCAAGCCTGCCAGTACCCAGCCAGCAGACCCTGCACCTGGCACGGCTCGAGCCGCCACCCGATGCCCCCCAGCCCTCCCTCTTCCTGGGACCAGGCTGGCAGCTCCCGGGAGCTTGCCCAGGACCACAGGAGGCGGGCACCACGACCTCCGCACTAGGCACAGGAAAGCGGCCGTCTAAGGCAGGAGAGCTGCCAGCCTGGCCACCCAGGAGCAGGTTTGCATGAAAATCAAGGTGGTCCACTGAGACCCCCGACCCTGAGCCCTGAGCTTAGAATGGCCGTACTGAGTCAGACCAAAGGTCCATCTAGCCCAGTAGCCTGTCTGCCGACAGCGGCCAACCCTAGGGACCCTGGAGGGGATGGACCGAAGACAGTGACCAAGCCATTTGTCTCGTGCCATCCCTCTCCAGCCTTCCACAAACTTTGGGCAGGGCACTCCTACCCCCTGGCTAATACCCCTCCATGGACCCAACCTCCACGAATTGATCTCACTTCTCTTTAAACTCTGTTCTAGTTCTAGCCTGCACAGCCTCCTGCAGCAAGGAGTTCCACAGGTTGACTATTTGCTTTGTGAAGAAGAACTTTCTGTTATTAGTTTGAAGCCTGCTACCCATTCCTTTCCTTTGGTGTCCTCTAGTCCTTCTATTATGGGAACTAATGAAGAACTTTTCTGTATGCACCCTCTCCACCCCACTCGTGCTTCTATAGACCTCTATCATATCTCCTCTCCATCTCCTCTTTTCTAAGCTGAAAAGTCCCAGTCTCTTTATCCTCTCTTCATATGGGACCTGTTCCAAACCCCTCATCATTGCAGTTGCCCTCCCCTCTCCCACCCTCTCTCTTCCCCTCTCCCACCTCCTTTTCCCAGTCTCCCCGAGTTTTGTTCAATAAAGAGAGATTCTATTTTTGAACACAATTGTCCTTTATTTTGTACATCAGGAAGGGGGGCTAGGGAGAGGTAAGTGGAAGGAGGTGAGGGAGGAATGGGGTACGAGCCCACGATGGGGAGGACTGGGCTGACTCTGCGGGCTTCTGGGGGTGGAACCTCTCCTGCAGCCCCCCAATTGCCCCCTCTCCCAAGATGGCAGCCTGCGGCAAGTGCAGCCGGTCTGATGGCCGAGTGCTGTGATGTGCCCAGTGTGGGTACTCCGGGCACTCCAAGCCAGGACTACTTTGCAAGCGGGGCACCCCTGAGAACTGTCTGTCCGGGGTGGGGGTTGGGTCCCTTTAAGCACAGCCCTCGGCTAGCGTGAGACAGCAGCTCCACGCTCTAAGTCCTACTCTGATGCCCTGCCGGCACTGCTTCTGGCCATCCTTAACCTCTGTTCAGGGTCCACTCAATGTGGACATGCTAGTTCGAATTAGCAAAACGCTAATTCGAACTAGTTTTTAGGTCTAGCTGCGCTAATTTGAATTAGCTTAGTTCGAATTAACTAATTCGAACTAAGTTAGTTCGAATTAGCGCTGTAGTGTAGACATACCCTCAAAGAGGAAGGATTATACCAACTTAGTCCAAAGAGGACCCAAAGTTCATTTTACAGTCATAGCCTAATTTAATTAAGTCTGACAAGTAACCTACGTAAGAGTGTAGTATTATTAAACCTTAAAAACTGATATTTATTTTTTTCTGTTTACATCTTTTAAAACTCTTACATTACAAACATGAGTAATAACAGAATCTCAGTTTGTAATATGATGTCATTATTACATTTCAGTTACAGATAAGAATTACCTCTGATATATCAAAATGAAAATCTAAGGTCTTCCCAGGTAGTTCCTTGGAGACATTATTAAACATTTTTGTGAAAGAAATTTCAGGAGAACCAATATCACCGCCATAAGACTTTGGAACATCATTAGGAACAACTAGACTTGCTGATCGAGACACCACCAGTTTCAAAATATTAAGAGCCTCCTTCCAGTATGGACTCTACCAGAAAATAAAATGTACATGAATTACAAATGTGCACACATTACAAAATAATTACTTCCAGTAGATGTAGCTATCAATAGTACACAACAGTTGTTGTTCATGATACTTTAGGTAGAAATCTATTAATTACAGATTTTTTATTTTAAAAACGTATAGAAAAGCTCACATCTTTCAATCTCAATGTGTACCTTCATATATCTGTAAATAGGAAATGCACAAAACAAAATACGACAAAATCTCAACTGCCATGTTTACACCAGGCAACAGATAGCATAAAACTGTCATTATGCACTGCATTAAAATATGAGGTAAAGGAATGTGCCTCAAAAGCGTCTTGTGTATGCATTCATTCTAATCAAGAAAATAATTAGATTGTTTTAGTCAGATATGAAATGTTTTTTGTGATAAAAAATTAAATTTATATAGTGAGTTAACACTACCTACAATTTCTAAAAACAGCTGTCTGGGAGTTCTGTATTCTACACTAAGACCTTACGGTCTGCAGAGGCAAGGTATAACAACAATGAGGATATGCCCTGCATTCTGCTTTCTCCCCAGTGAGGAAGACATTAAAATGTAGACAACAGAGAATAGAGAAAGGTGCATGAGGACGGAATGGAAGCAGCAGGAGGGTATTCCACTGATCCTGCACATTCCATGAGGTTCACTTTCTTTTCTTCCTCCCTATTAGACTTAGAAAGGTGTCATCTGGGCCTCATCCATCAGCAAGCCTTAGTAGATCTTTATCAGACTAGAGATCATTACAAACCCAAATAGGGTAGCTGGCTCCCTTTCCAGCCCAAACAGTATACAGTAAAACTCCATTGGTCCGGCATCCAATGCTCCGGCACTCCTGATGGTCCGGCACCAACGGGAACCCGGAAGTGCTTCAGGCAGCTGGACAATTGGAGCTGCTCTGCGCCCAGCTTTCCCGATTCAGCTGCTGCTGAAACTGACCAGCAGCTGAATAGGGGAACCCGGAGGCAGAGCAGCTGGGGTGCTGCTGGGTTGGTCCCCTAGGGCCGCCCCTCAGCGCTGCGGGACCAACCCGGCAGCACCCCAGCTACTCTGCCCCAGTCATCCCTGATTCAGCCGCTGCTGAAACTGACCAGCAGCGGCTGAATCGGGGATGCCTGAGGCAAAGACGGACTATCGGAAGGGGGGGCTATGAGGGGTCTGAGGTGGCATCTCCCCCCCCCCCCAGATCCCACATAGCCCCAGCCTCCCCCCCCCCGCCTTCCGATAGTCCGGCATATCTGATAATCCGGCACTGCCTGGGTCCTAAAGGTGCCAGATTATCGGAAGTTTACTGTAACTGGAAAACTGACAATTGTATTTAGACTTGGCAGTAGGACTTGGGTTGATACCTGAAGAATATCCCACGGCTCATGAGGGTGATGACCGAGGGCTGCAGAGAGGATCCTAATGCCTACAGGGCAAGGGGTTTGAATACTTCTCTCCCACCACAGCCAATAAAAAGGAAGTTATTTACCTTGTGCAGTAACAAGGGTTCTTCGAGATGTGTGTCCCCGTGGGTGCTCCACGACCTACGGGAACACTACGCGAAGAAGAACATCCTATTTCCCCAATGGGAGCTCTACTCCTTTTAACCCATTCTGGGGACCTCAGGAGATTATTAGAAAAAAAAAGGAGCAATGCTGTAACAAACTGACCCTGGTTTCTCTGCAGACTCCACTAGGATCCCAGGAAGAGATATTCTTGCTTTTATTTCTTATGTGGTATTCAAGAGTAGGGTTCTCTTCTTGCAGACTTCAAAGTCTGAGCAAGAAGAATGCCCCTACAAGCTCACTGATCCCCAAAATTTCATAGTTAGGGGTACTTTAAAACTAAGGAAATGCCACAGAGAAAATCTTTGCTAAAATGGAGACAAAGCTGCAGACAGATATCTGTTATTTAAATATATATCACCTTTGAAGACTGTTTGAATTAAAACCATTAGAAAGTAAGTAAATTAAATGTTAATATTAGTGTTCTCATTAGGAAATGCATCTCTTACTCAAACCACCACCATAATCATAACTTTAACCCAGTACTATCACCATAATGAAGCACAAAGTATTGAATAAGATTGCCACTATTGTGTCTTTATATCCACTTAGTGTGGATATATTTAACTAAAGGTTTAAGAGAGGAAAAATAAATGAAAGTAGGTATCATCCCACTTGCCACAAATAATGGGAGTTAAACTACTCTTAATGTATTTATTAAAACTGTTTCTATATGGATTTATAGGTTAAAGCTGACAATTACCAGACAACTGATGTATTAGGGCATTAAGCAGCCCACGGGATGGACGTGGTTCACCAGAATTAGCCCCTGGTGGGCCCGCCAGATGCTTTATTTACCTGAGCGTCCAAAGGTACAGCTATTGCAGCTCCCGTTGGCTGCAGTTTGCTGTTCCCAGCCATTGGGGGCTGAGGGAAGTAGTGTCTCAGCCCGCAGCTTCAGTCCTGTAGCTTCCATTGGCCAGGAATGGCTAACAGTGATCAATGGGAGCTGTTAGTTTATGTACCTATAGACTATCAATCTTGGATAATGCCCCTTTAAGAGAGATTACTGTCTGGAAAGAGGTTAGAGGAGCCTTCTATATATTTAGAATGTGAGAATTTGAGAGTGAAGTTGACCCTTTTCTATTCTTTGTATTTATTTGTGTTACTGTAGCACGTAGGAGCACCACTCACGGACCTGGACCTCACCCTATTAGGCTCTGTACAAATTCATAACAAAAAGACCAATCTGAGCCAAGGAGTTAATTTAAATATGAGACAAATGATTAATAGAGACATATGGGAGAGTACAAGGAAACAATGAGACAATATTAATCTTCACGAAAGCCAGTGGTCTCTGCACATCAGTAGCCTACCCGTTATGAAATTTTTTGTCGGCAACATGGCAAATTGGAATTTTGAGAAGGGATTTCAAGGTGACTAATGATGTGGGTTTGTAGATGTACCAAGTCTGTGGAAGAACCCATGAAAGTATTTGTGCCTCTATATAAAGAGTAAACAATACCAGCTGAAGCAGTTTCTATTGGAATAAACATTTTAAAATTATATACTAAAGTAATATTTCTTTAGTCTTTCAAAGGATTGTATTGTACATTGGAAACAGTTCGCTCAAATTTAAGTGTTCAAGGAAAATGGCTATTTTCTTCTTCTCCCTTCTACCAGGTAAGAATAAAAATAGATTTACTGGAGCCTTTCAAAATCATCCACAATTGTTAATTTCATTTTAAAGAGCTTGTTCACAACTCAACAGCTGGAATACAAGGACTTCTGTCAAGATTATTGCTTTATTTGTTCCAGTGTTATTTTAAAAGTCAGCAAAATTTTGAAAAGATATCACTTCTTGCACTTTTAATTATTTAGACTTCAATGTAGGTTAAATGTAACGATATATACATGAATAAGATTTCAGGCTTTAAATCAGATTCAGAGACCTGACAAAAATAAAGCAGAAGCATTTACAGGGGTTTTATACAGGCTCATGCTGAACCATCTCTTGAAGTAATCAGGACAAGAGTATGAGTACACAACAGGAAGCATATGGTCTAAGTGCACTCTCTTTAATTGAACACTGATAGCCTTCAATATAGTGAGCAGTTCCAGCTGGGAAGATGCGGAGGTGGGGCTGGGGAAGAGAACTGAGAAAAGGAAAGGAAAGAAAACATACCAGAAGAAGCATATCAGCAACGTTACCTTTTATGTTGCTCAAAATTTCAGGATTCTCCCTGACTGAAAACATTTCCAGTATTTGAAGCTACATATATTTAAATGTTGTTTAGAAATTGTATATGGCATGTCTCTATCAATAGCATGTGTCATACATTTGTAGTTTATTTCTTAAAAATGTAATAAATCAATTTACTATTTTATAAGATAAACAATTACTCTCAGGATTATAGTAAAATCGACACAAATACTGGTAATGGATATCTATTGGGCTTCAGTCTTATGATTTGTCCAATGCATGTGTACATTTCACTACAAATGTACTTTCAGTCCTGGGTAGTTGTTTACTAAGATTAATTATTAGAAGTATATTCTCATTGCAGGATCCTGAGAAACTAGACAGTACTACCATCTGTAAAGTAGATAAAATGCTAACTGCCTCTTTTTTGAGGGGAAGAGGTTACCAAAAAGAAGAAATTCTACCCTGCTAAAGAAAGTGTCCAACTACACTTATGTTCTTTCCCTTTCATTATCATCAGTATTGCAAGAGCTAATTTCTTCTTTGCGTAACTTACTAATTAAGATTACATTCAATAAAGATAAAGTGTTCCTATAGCAGTTAAAAGGAAAGGGAGCAGACATCAAGCCAGGAAACTATGACTACATCGATCATCCGGTTATGCTTAATGGCTCTTGACACAAGGACAATAACTAAAGTGAGTATCTATCATAACAAAATGTCCAGAGAATACTACTCTTCCTGGTTAATTATGATTAAACCATTTTGTGGAACTACATTTCACAATAAAGAAGGTCAGGGATAAAGAAAGAAAAATCAGAACTTTGTAGACTGAAATGATTATACCCTTCAGGCATTTTTGTAATTTTTTTCTACAAAAAGCCCAAATTTCTCCCAGGGATTACATTTTTTATCAACTGTATTGAAAATGTGAAACAATGAATGACCAGAAGCACAATTTTGTCATCTATCTTTTGACAGTTGCTATCATCTAAATAAATGTACCTGAATTTCATTAAACTGTATTTTAATGTATCTATGTCCATGCTCATCTGAAGAACATTAATATTAGTGCAAGTAATCAAATAAGCATTTAACTATGAAGCTTCTCTTCGAAAACAAATATGCTTAAAGAAGGAATTTCTGCAGTACATGGATGTAAACATTTTCCTTTATCCAGAAAATTGCATTGTGATAGCAGAAAGCTTGTATTTCATTATCACTATATACCTACAGAGGCCCAAATCTGTAAATAGTTAAGAATGTGTATAAATACACTCATGTAAGTAATTCCATTAAAGTCATAATGTCTATTACTGTGAGTAACGTTAAACACACACGTAAACATATACAGGTTTGAGGCTATTTTTAACAAAACAAATACTGCTGGATTCCACTTAGCACTGCCATCTTGATAAAGTCAACTGACTACTTTTGAATGATCTTCATTAAAAAATAGATGCTAAGTGCATCTGCATGACATTTTTCTTTACTTCATAAATATACGTTTTCTGGTTATTTACATTTTCAGAATACCCACCTGAACATATTTACCAATAACCTTTATGATTTCCAGATTAAACTGCTTCACTGGTGCTGCAGACAGGTCAATATGACTCAGAAGACTATAAACGATCTGCAGTAAAGATTGCTGCATGCTTGATAATCCTTTCTCTAGCAGCTAAAAATATAATAAAAGAAGTAAATTTTAATAATGTTACTTGATGGCAGCACAGGATATAAAGGTTTGTATACAATAATAAATGCTAGTTAACTTTGCTCTACATTTCTTCCCTCCCCCCCCCTTATATTTATGTGGTAAATTATCCATTTATTTCAAAACTTTGATGTCTGGATTGTAAAAGAGAATACAGCAGAGTACAATAAACTGCATATTCTATTCCAATATTTTCTTCTGTATTCACATCCTTCGTTTATTATGTAAGGTAATTTTGGTGATACTTTAAATGTTAATACTGGTCTAAAGCACCTATTAGCAAAATACTTTAGACTAAATAAAATAACTCTCCTAAATCCCCAAAGCTTCCTGAATTCATATGTATGCTTCTTTAAAATACTGTACAAAAACTGGAAAAGCTGCAAACTATGTTACATACAGGACTTATGATCTGCAAGACTTATAGAAGTTTGATTCATATAATTTCTATGGTTTTTAATCAATAAAATAGTCACACAAACTCAAAGATTCATTCAGAAAATAAAAATCAAGAGATACCAGGGTTATCAGTATTTTAAGTGACAGATTTTAAGGGCAAGTTCTGATAAATTCTCCATGCAGAACACTCCTATTAGGGGCAATAGTAGTTTGCACATGGAGCACATGCAGAACTCTTCACTAAATTTTGTCTGCTCAAAGCAATTTGAAAAACATGTCTCACAATATGAACATCTTTACTCTCTGATTAAATTTTATTTTCTATTGAGATCAACTTTAAATTACAACTTAGTCTGGATCATAGAATTTCTTTTAAATATATGTTCTCTAAATATATTTCTTTAATACCAAAATATATGTACTTTTTCCAGACTTTGATTGAAATAAGAAAGGCGCAATAACAACTGTGTGCCAGAAACTGATGTAAAAGGCACAGAATGTAATATTTTTTACAAAACATAACTGTCATAGAAAAATAGACCCATCATAAGTGGAATTACCATTTCAATTTAAAAATTCAGATTCACTACTCAAAAATGGTTTTAGCCATCCTCTCCTCTTCAAATCCTACAACCTTTTAATACCACTTTCTTCCACAGAAGAAGTCCTGATTTTCAAGAAAGTGAAAAATAAGAGTGTGCCATCAATAAACGCATGGTCTAACTCAGGCTGTCTAAATAAATAAAACAATTTTAAATAAAATTTACCTCTGCAAGGTAAGTTACCAGCTTAAATGTTGTTTCTGAGAAGGAGTCATGCAAATATCTACACACGACATTAATCCAATTAGAACAGTCTCTGGAATAACTGTGAGTACTGTATAAACTCATCATATGTGCCAAATTGGCAAGGGTTGGTGACTTCTCTTCTGCACAAACCTACAAAACAAAAAATAAAGAAATTAATTTCCTTCACTTACCAAATTATTGCGTATATGGAATATGTCTGTGGTTTTCAAACTAGGAGTCACAGTCCAGTACTGGATCATGGAATGTCAGGCACCGGGTCTCATTGCTACAGGGTGATCAGTGGAGATGCTAAGGTAGGCTTCCTGCCTATCCTGACACCGCAGACTAGCTCCTTTGGGGAGGGAGGGTAGAAGAGGGAAGAATGCACAGGGCTCCGCACATGAACCCTGCCCTGAGCACTAGCTCCACACTCCAATTGGCTGGAAACCTGCTGCTGGCTGCTTCTGTGGTGCAGAATGGTCTGCAGTGCCAGGACAGGCAGGAAGCCCGCCTTAGCACCCGCACTGCATCGCTGACTGGGAGCTGCTCGAGGTAATGCCTACTGCCCTAGCTCTGAACTAGGCTCTCCCAAAGCCAGTCTTCTCCTACAGTCCATCCTCAGCTCCGCCCCGGAGCCCACACTTCAGTCAAATTATGTTGGGTTGTGAGCATCTACAATTTTCTCCAACTGGTTCATGAGAAAAAAAGTTTGAAAATCACATGATACTTTTCTGAAATTTTAGGATTTAATTTTCAGTAAACACTGAGGACAATAGCTTCAGAGAAGCAGCCGAGTTAGTCTGTAAGTGGAAAAACTTAAAAAACAACGTATAATCTAGCAGCACCTTAAAGATTAACAAAACATGTAGATGCTATCATGAGTTTTCGTGGGTACAACCCACTTCTTCAGAGGACAACGTAACCACAAGAACGTCTGTTTTTATATAGGCTCAATAATTTCAATGTATTATAAAATAATGATAATAATAATATAAAAATAACTGCCAAAAAGATTTTAAATTATTATTCTATATTAAAAATGTGCAGAGTACGTACACTGTTAAAACAAAATAGCCATGTAGGGTAATAATCATGCCTTTAGGGGTAGCTGTACTGGAGGCAGTTTTACAAGAGAGAGTAGCCATGAAATCTGATCAGTGAAGGATGCCTGGGAGGGGATACATATCCTGGAAGACCTGGCTCTGTTGCTTGCTAGGCTATTCTTACTTTTCTACTCCAGTTCACCCATACTTCTGGAGCTACGCAGCTTAGTTACAGGTTCCCTAGTGTGGCAGGCACTCTTGCACAACTACATCCATACTTCAAGTGGACTTACTGCTCTGTTATAAACTGGAGAAGTCTGGGCAAAAAATTTGGCACAGTGTTTTTATTGGTAATACTTTAAATAATGATTTTATGTAACTATTAATTCAATGTATGATAAACTGATCATTTAAGATGGGAGAATAATTTTTGATGAGCAGGCACTACAAGATTTTGGTAAGTGGTTAAGGGCTGCACTTTTCTACAAAGGGGCTGCAGGATCTGGGACAGAGGTTGGGTGCAGAAGGATGCTCAGGGTCTGCGTTTGGAATACAAGAGAGGGTGTAGAGTCTGAAAGTTTGGGTGAAGGAGAGGCTTGTGACCTGGTGCAGTGTCCAGGAAGGGCTTTAAGGCGCAGGAAAGGATTCTGACTTGGTGCAGAGGGATTTGGGTGGTGATTTGCAGCAGCAGACTGGGATGCAAAGTTGGGGAGGAGGTATAGGTGCAGGAGAGGAGTCTGGCCTTGGGGAGGGATGTAGGAAGGGGTGCAAGACCTGGGACGGAGTGGGAGATGCAGAAGGTTTAAGTGGTGACCTGGAATGCAGAAGACTTGGGTGGTGACTTGGGGCAGAGAGTTGGGTGTAGGAGGGGTGCCAGATGCAGGCTCTAGCTAGGAGGTGCTTACTTACATGGTATCCAGCCAGCAGCACAGTGGAATTGTGGCTGGGTCTCCAGGGCAGCAGGGTGGCTTAGAGGCTAGGTTCTGGAGTTAGCTGGTGGCAAAGGGGATGTAGGCCCCTGCAGCTGGGGCCCCAGACCTAGGATTTTCAGCCTCTTTTCTAAGTCTGGTTCTTAAGTTTGGGGTATGGCCCCAAGAGTCCAATTTCTCTCTCAGTGAGGGTTCCCTGTAGGTTCTACTGCTTTGTAACAAGGGGAGGGGCTGGAGGCTTATATGCTCCTGAGGATGACCCAATAGACAACTTTGGCTCAGGTCCCGCAGACAGCAGAACCTGCTCTGGTCTCCTCACTGGTCAGCCCCTAACTGAGTCAGGTTCCTTTCTCTTTTATCCTCCCTCTAGGCCTGGCATTGGCTGCAGGTAAAACAGAGTGGGGCTAGTTGAGCAAAAAGGCTTTGTTTAACCCCTGTACTGCGAGGCCCTCCTCACACATGCATCTGACGAAGTGGGTCTTTGCCCACGAAAGCTTATGCTCCAACACTTCAGTTAGTCTATAAGGTGCCACAGGACTACTCGCCACCTCCTCCCACAGGGACCCTCAGGCAGACTCCCTGCCTGCCACAGTCTCAGGCCACTCAAAGCAGCTGGCTACTCCATGTGCCTCTATGTGCCATGTGCTGGGAAGAAAGTGAGAAAGAATATGCATGCTGCCCCCACCCACAGCACAATCATGGCAGCTCCCAGTGGCCAGGTCTCTGGAGCAGCCTGAAGCAGTGCTTGGCAGGGAGACTGCGGCAGGCATGGATCCAAAGGCTTGATGGGCAGAATCCAGCTCAAGGGCTGAATCTTGCCCATTCCTGATTTAAGTGCTCAATCATACTCCCAGATGGATTCAACAATTTTGACAATGAATTCAAAAAGAGAAAACCTTGAATAGAATAAATCTGTTGAATGAATATTTCCTATAGGCTACGTCTAAACTATACCCCTCTGTCGGCAGAGGGATGTAAATGAAGCACTTTGAAAGTGCAAATGAAGCGGGGATTTAAATATCCCGCGCTTCATTTGAATAATCGTGTCATGGTGCTGTTTCGAACAAGCTCCATTTTGAAACTGAAACAGCAGTTTAAATGCAGTTTTTTCAACAATGGGGTGCTTTTTCGAAAGATCCTGTAGGAGTACAGGATCTTTCAAAAAAGCACCCCGTTGTCGAAAAAACTGCTTCTAAACCACGGTTTCAATTTCGAAATAGCGCCATGATGCGATTATGCAAATGAAGCGCGGGATATTTAAATCCTCGCTTCATTTACATCCCTCTGCCGACAGGGGGATGTAGTTTAGACACAGCCACATAGTACTGACCTGAAGAAGAGTTGTGTGTAAACTCAAAAGTGTCTCTGTCACCAAGATAAATTGGTTCAATAGAGAGAGTTTCAATGACCAGTTCTCCCTCCATTTCTTATTGCACTTGTTCCATTGTGATTGCATAACATTTTGCAAATTCCAATGGCAACTACAGTGCTTGCTTACACAATGGAGCAATATAGCAGTATTAATAAAGTGCATATGTATTTTAATTGTCTTTAATAAAATACATGTTTTGTCCTTTTTGAAAAAAAGTTAATTAATTACATTGCTCACTGGTAATCTTTAATTAACCTTTCCCCTTCCTTCCATCAGTTCTCTTCCTCCATCCTCTTGTTCTTCAGCATATGCTTTGCCTGTACCCTTCTCTTCCTCTCTCTTGAATATGACAAACCCAAACACCCAATCCTTTTCTCTACTTGTCTCCCAGAAATATACCTAGCTGCCTCCTTTACTTCTTCTCTGGACATTCTCCTCCCTCTGGTAACTGGCAGCTCCATTCACACTCTGGCTCCTGTGTCTGAGGGCAACTTTGTTCCTCTCCTGTTCTTATAACAATATCACTGCCCTGGGAGCTGACAGCCTCCACGGGCCCCTGGGCAAGGTTGTGGTGAGCCCTGGCTCCATGCTCCCAGAAGGGATGGGGTCTTGGGATGGGGCAGCTAGCCCTCAGTGCAAGCCTATCTTAGATAGCATTTTTCCTCTGCAGATATCAAGCACTTTACAAAAAGAAATCAGTATCATTATCCCCATTTTACAGATATGGAAACTGAGGTATAGATGTGACAAATAATGTCACCTAACAGGACAATGGCAGATCCTGGAATAGAACTTAAGCCTCAGTTCAGTGTTCTATCCAGTAGTCACACTGCCTGACCTATTGTGCAGTAGTGGACCATAACAGCAAAACTGTAAGCTTGTGCCATCTCAGTTCCAATTCCATGCTCTTCTTTCCAGTGAAGTGCGCTGAGAACCACTATTTGAGAATCACTGGCACATGTTTTACCTCACATTAACAAAGACTGCAATTTACAAGGTCATTGAAATCAATTTTTTACAAGATAATCATTGTCTGCAAGTGACAAAGCGGTACAATACTCATTTTCTCTCTACATTCCAGTCTAAGGATGTTAACTAACCGTTAATTGACTAGTTGAGTAATCGATGGAAATTCCATTGACTATTTGACTAGTTGATAGGCACTTCCGCATTCCTCCTTTGAAATGTACAAGAGCCCCCCTTTTAAAGGAGGAATGCGGAACTCTGCATACAGATCAGGGCCAATGGGAAGTCCCGCTGACCCCGGGCTACACGTGGGTGCCAGCTTTGAAATGCTACACAAAGCCGGCGTCAGATGGGGACTCCCCGGCTGATCCCAGGCTCTCCGTGGCATTTCAGCTGAACCTGGAATAAGCTGGGGACTCCCCAGCTGACCACAGGTTCTGCACGGCATATCCCCAGCTGATCCCAGGTTCCGCGGAAATGCTGAGCTGGAGTCTGTGAACAGCTTGGGAGTCCCCTACTGCCCCTGTGCTCAGCTGTGTGGCGCTGTTCCCTTTGACAAACCGCCTCTGTGTTTCAAAGAGGCGGCACTGCCACTTTTAAGTACCCCCTCTTTCACCCTCTTTGCTGTCTTTATCTGATAGAGGCATCAAGGGAGGAGGATAAATTGTCTAGTTGACTGTCTATCCGATAAGCATTTGCTAATCGGAGAGTTGACTAGTCCTTAACATCCCTATTCCAGTCTCAAACGTAAGGACCATTCCTCACTAGAATTAAACTGTGAACTGCATTTGAAAATTAAATTATTTGAAAGACACTCAGAATTTTTAAGTTCACTAGCTGTCTTTTGCCAGCCATACTAGGAAGAATTGTTTCATATCGTCCCAATTTATAGGTTAAGCCTAATTGGTAGGTACTCTGCTTCTACAGAGGAGTACTTAGAACCTAATTTCAGTGTAAATACTCCCGTTGACTTCAGTGACCTTTAGAGAACAATTACTTCTCATTAATGCAATTATTACAGAAAAGTCTTAGATATGGAAGAAAATAATTTAGTGGAAAAACAGAGTTGTACTACTTTACAGAGTTAATTGGTATAAATAAGACTGTAAAAGTGAAAGCCAAAGTTGTGAATAATTCCTGGAATGTTATTTTTAAAATATTTACATACCTTTGCTATCTTGTCTGCTGTTTCTTTACAGAACTGAGTTGGGTTATCAAAATGCTGGATTAGATGAGGCAGTAAGCACAAGATGTTAAGAGGAAATCCTGCAGATAACAAGTGGTGCTGAAGTTATGTGAGCACACAACAAATTCTCAGTATTTTAAAAAACAAGATCTCTGTAACCAAAACTGTTTTATTGTTCTACTTCCATCTTAAATCATAAAGCTATTGGGAAAACAAAATTATTAAGTAACTCAGAACTCTTATTCAGCACAATGGCAAGGTCCTAAGAGAATATGCAAAGATTTAAAATAGCATTATATCAAGGATACTCTGACTAAACAGCTTTAGAAGAAAAAACGGATATGTTATTTCTTACTTTGGAAACAAATTTACTATAATATAATATACTATTCTAATCATCCAGTAGTTGACTCATACAACCTCTTCACACCATGCTTACAGATAAATGATTATAATCTATATTATACCTAGTGTAACAATGCTGGGGACCACAAGATTTACATTTGCTCTTCCCTGGCAGATGTATCACTACTGCTTTTAATGCAGTAATTTATTTTTCAGTTGACCTATTACCAAATTAAATATTATTATGTATAACTTGATTAAAGATACCTGCTAATTGGGAGGGATCAACCAATGTATGTTTGGAGACTGTGATGAGTTTACTGAGGAGGTGAACTGTCATTTCCTGTGTAGACACTGAGGTAAAGCCCTTAAGGAAGAGCTGCTGAAGGCCTGGAAAGTTATTCCATTTCATTTCATTCTGTATCTTTTCTGTCTTCTCCCAGCTCTCTGATTTATCCAGAGGCAAGTGAATAAGAAGTTTGTTGAGCAGCCTGAGAGCCAGGAGATATTCATATTCATAATCTGATTCTAGCAATGATGCTGCAATCCAAAAAATGTTGGCCATCAGGTTGATAGGATCAGTAGTGAGCTGCACATCACACATTCCTCCCTCTCTCAGAGAGGAGAGGCTTCTAGTCCTTGCTAAGCTTCCACCATGGTTTATTCGTCCATCCATTATATCCAGTGTGTTACTCCGTCGACGGTCCCCTTTCCGGTCACCAATTAAACTCAGTCTCAAAGAGTTACTCCTTGCATTGCTATAATATCCCAAATAATTGCCACTACTAATAGGACTTGTGCTTAGATTTATCTGTCCAGTGCTTTTTCGATTAGCTGCATACTTGTTTCCCATTACAGGATCATGGTATGAGGTTCTAAAATAAAAACAATGAAATATATATTATTGCATGTAAAATGTAAGACCATCAGTAATTTACATACTAAAAAATAAGGGAAACAACAACAAAAAAAATCAATCCTACAGCACATGCAGCATGTATTTTACTATTAGGGAATAGTTTCAGGAAACATGTCATAAAGAACTCCCCACAGAGAGGGAGACTGCTTTGTTACTTCAGCACCACAATTAGGGGAAAAATGTTTTCCGGACATAAGAAATACTAAGGTAAGACTGCCAACCATGTGTCTAGTACAATTATACATATTGGTCAAAACTAAAAAAAACCTGTGGGCTAGGAATGAAGAGTTGGAATTCCTGTCTATTTCCTTACAGATAAGGAAAGAGAGGCAATTAAGAAATGGAGTTATTCACATCTACTATATATTTGAGAGGGTGTATGTATATACAGGCAGTCCCCGGGTTACATGGATCCGACTTACATCGGATCCCTACTTACAAACGGGGTGAGGCAACCCCGCACTAGCTGCTTCCCCCCAGCAGACCAGGGAGACGCGAAGCTAGCGCCCCCCTCCCCCCCCAGCAGACCAGGGAGATGCAGAGCAGCTTTTCTCAGCAGACACCTCAGCTTGAAAATAAAGGACTGAGGGAAGTGAGGTGTGGGAGAATAAAACTGAGCTCTGGAGAAATGTTTGGCTAGAGTTTCCCCTACAATATGTACCAGTTCCGACTTACATACAAATTCAACTTAAGAACAAACCTACAGTCCCTATCTTGTACGTAACCCGGGGACTGCCTGTATGTCTGTCTATGCATCCATCTGTGAGTCTGTTTGTTCAAGAGCTACTGCTAAATAGTATGAGCTAGACCCACCAAATTTGATATGCAGTATCCTGTCATCATAACTTAAAGCAAGGTCAGGGGTTGGTTGTGCCAGGACAATGGGATGTTCCCGAAATCAAATTGTTTCTCATCAAATGGAAGGGACATCTCTGATAGCAGCGACAGTTATACCCCAGAATGACCACAGAGGGGCAGCAAGTGTGGGGTAACAGTTATATTTCAGCATGTTATATTTCACCACAAGGGGGACAGCAAACACCCCAGTCCCAGAGAGCAGATGCCGGCCAGGCAGCATGGCCCCTTTTGCCCAGGGCTGGCCCCAGGGGAGCAGCTGCCAGCTGGGTTGTGCAGCCCCCACCACCCTCCACAGAGAGCAGCTGCTGGCCAACCCCACTCCCTGTCCTGAATTCTGCACTTCTCACCCCCTGCCCTTAGCCCTCCTTCTGCCCTGACTCCTGCATCCCCCACTTTTCTGCCCTGAGGCTTCCCCAGCCCTCTGCCCTAACTCCTGCACCCCCTACATTTCTGCCATGAGCCCCTCCTCACCTCCCAATCCTGACTCCTGCACTCCCCCCACACCTCCAGCCCCCTGTCCTGAGCCCTCCTCACCACCCCATCCCTAACTCCTGCACCTTCCATACCCCTAGCCCTGAAGGACCTGAGCAACACTGGGTAAAATCTTCTAGTATTCTTATATTTCTCTTAAGGTAGCATCCTAGACAGATCTATATCCTCAATGCCTTTCGCATTCAGACTCAAGAGCATTTACTAAAGATTTCAATATTTTTGGAACCCAAACTATGTGGATATACAGTGTAAATGCCACACTGTAATCACTAAAACTGATTTATTTGGGCATAAGCTTTTGTGGGTAATAACCATTTTGTCAGATGTGTGGAGACATCTGCATCTGACAAAATGGTTTTTACCCATGAACGCTTATGCCCAAATAAATCTGTTAGGCTTTAAAGGTGCCACAGGACTCCTTGTTATTTTTGCAGATACAGACTAATATGGCTACCCTTCTGAGAATTGTAATCACTAACCTTTGAACTATACAGAGAGACCTTATAAACTATTTCATCTTGTGAGTTATGTAGGAACATAGGAGAATGGATTATTTTTTTCAGTTTATAGAATTCAATAAAGTAGGCACATGTATTAGATCCTAAAATACATCTCAATACTCTAAACTATATTCCTCTATAACTCTAGAAATTGAATATCTTGTAACACAGGCCTTAAAGTCGAAAGCCTGAGTGAAATTATGAGTAGAAAATGCCCCTAAGTTCAATAAAATTTTGAACTTCACCAGACCAGTGGGGAAAGCAAATTCAAGTTGGGACCCTCTACTGATAATGCCTTACTATCATCTCCTAAAATCTGAGATATAGGACTGGAACTTGTGAAAGTACTAAACACTCTTAACTCCCATTATGGTCAGCATTCAACGGTGAGAAATATTGTAGCTGATTTCAAATGCCAGAATTAAACACAAAAAGAGGCAGTTTCTAAGGCATTCAAGAGCCCAAATATAAAGTGAAAATTATTTGAATCATACCCAGAAACCAAATGGAAGATAATATTGGCTACAGATCATATTTCATGCATGAAATATCTCAAAGTATATCCATAGCTGCATTCTGCACTAGATGAAATTTCTAAATTCTATTAATGTGGACCCGACTCAGTAATCCAATCTTGATATGAAAAAGCACAAATAACTGGCAAGAACCTTATGTGTAAGGAACATTTGAAGCATAATATATAATTATGCTTGTCCAGAATAATTTTCTTTTTAAAACAGCAAGTCCTTGGGGGGCAAATGGAACCATAACATTTACAATGTAATTTTCCAAGTTTGCTCTCAGACACAAGATAAGAATTTTTTGAAAGATTGAGCTAGTTTTGAGACAGTATGGGGAAGAAAAATTAAAGACTTTAATTTACACTTCAAAAAAAGCAGCAAGTTTGGAATGCCAATAGGCAGCTTTAATTGAGGCCTAGTATCTTCTATATATGAAGAAATTTGGTTTAAAATTATTATAATTCTCATTAATTCAAACAATACCTATCATGATACAATAACTTCATACAGACATCTTGTAAATTATGTCTTTAAAACACTTACAAAAAATTAATATCATTACCTACATTTTACAGATGAGGAAACTCAGTGCTTCTGTGATCACCACAGTCAGCTAGGCTCAGATGTTGAGTGCCCTCATTTCCACTGAAGTTAATCAGAACTGAAGGCACTCAATTGTTCACAGAATTGAGGTCCATTTGTTTAGTAGCACCGTGAATAAAATCCGGACCTAATAAATTCAATTTATAAATTCTCCCCTTGTTAATCAAGAAAAACTCATGGATTAGAAATGCATAATTTGCTACCACGTAGTAGTAGAAAAAGTAAGGACTAAATGAAATGAGTTTCAGGAAATTTGACTAAGGGCTCAAAGAGATGAACATTTGAAAACAGCATGTTATCTTTGTGTTAAATCCAAACTGAAATGATGTCAAGAAACATTTTGATTTTGAGTAATAAACAACTTATAGTTCCCATGCATACTGTAGTTTGACTAGTACAAGTACTTACTGAGAAAGTGCAGAAATAAGATCATAATGCTTCATGGTTTCAGCCAATGTATCAATGGCAGATTCCAGAGTGAGAAGTAGCTCTATGACAAAACCCTGAAAAAGGACCATACTTATTATATATTAATGTATATGTAACAGTGTAGAGATTGCACAGAACTTCTTGACTGATGATATAAAAATAGGATGAACAATGTTAGGGACTGATTCATAACTAATTGCACAATGGTCCTATGATGCACAACTCAAATTAATGTTGCAAAAACAATGTAAAACAAAGAATAATTTAATTTTAAATTAGTTAATGACACAAGCATTAATTTATTTGTGTTGTATTCTCTGGTCCAAAACTACTCACAAGACAACTATCAAGTTCCATAATACTTCTAGGTGTATTTGTACTTTTTGACTCAGTTCCTCTTTCTGTGGTTTGTATAGAATAATCTATTTCGTTTACAGAATGTGATACAGCATAAAATGAAAGGAAACAATGCATTGCTGATAAATCTAAATATCATTAAAACAGTTGTTTTATTAGATATTCTATTGTTGTATTTTAAAATAGTTCAGGCATATTTAAATGATAAGAAGCATGGGTGCTGCAAGGAAGCACACTGCTTTTCCTGAGACATCTAATATAGACTTCTGAAATTAAATGTTTGGAAAATACTGATTTCCTTTGAAAACAAAGTGCTCAACAGGACCATGAATTATTTTTCTCTGTTGTTCAGAAGTGAAAATTTAAAGTGTCACAGAAATTTAACTAGATACCAACCAAATCATTTTAATCTCCATTTCTTCTTTGTATAGAGAGAAAATGTGGCTGAGCCAATCATATTGTTTTTATCTTTTATTATGGCACTACAATATAATTAAAATGTTATTTACACATTTTTTTATAAAATGGTAAAATTGTGAGATTAGTAAGAAAATATGCAGATACCTGTGCTTCTTCTCCTGCATCTCCTACAGTTTCTACAAGCCTGGAGAGAATGTCAGAAAATGTGGATGCAGTAAGAGGCTGCTTCAGAGCCCTGAAAATCTGAAATGATCTCCCAGCATAATGTCGAGAGGAGCAAGAAAGTGCAGTTTGCAAAGCAAGTTCACTAAGATGCTGCTCCAATTGAAATCCTGCTATAAAAGTATGTCCAAGTAACACAGAAGTTTAAAAAAAAAGAAAAAGAAAATAAAATTATAGTTATTACATACATTGCCAGTGTTATTATATACTTTTTATTTCTATTGACAAGATTATTAGTCACCTCTGTGCTGGCTTTTAAGCTAGTTTTATCTATTACTGGTTGAAACTCTCTTAATCGGGATTCTCTGGTCCGGCAACATCCATGGTCTAGCACAGATGTTGCAGAACCAGAGTCTCCTAGTGGAGGGCCAGCAGTAAGTATCCCTGCAGGGCAGTGGGCTGTCCACAGGGAGCTGAGGGCGGGGCCACATGGGGTTGCCCAATGGAGTTGGGAAGACCTGGTGTATGGCTGCCTGACAGGGCTGGGAGCCCTGGCGCATGGCATACATGAGTCTACTCACAGAGTCCTGATGTGGCACGTGTGGCTGCTCAGGAAGCCCCAGTGCACATAGCTGCCCGGAGCCCCAGTGCTGGGCTGCCAGGCAGAGCCATGGCAGCAATGGCTGCCCAGTGGATAGCAAGGCAGCAGGGCCAGCAAGAGGTAGGGAACTGGCTGGGAGGCCAGCAGCCAAGCCATAGGGGCTGGTGGCAAGGGTATAAAAATGACCTCTTTTGGTCCAGAAAATTCCTTCATCTGGGACCAGTCAGGTCCTGAGGGTGCTGGACCAGGGAGGTCCAACTTGTACTACTTCTCTCTACCCCTTTGCAAAATCGGAATCCCTCACAAAGATCCATTCAATAACAAAGAACTTGCTCAAAAACTTAAATGAAAGTAATTTCTCATTTAACACGTGCCCGCTTAACATGTTTTTGCGATAGAACGATTTTTTTTAGGGAACATTTTTTGAATTATACGACCATCCCCGGAATAACATGTTTTCTCCAGCCGGACCGTTGCTGGCGGCTGCGTGGGGTTTTCCCCACCTCCCTACAAAGCGGCAAAGGTTTCGCCACTCGCTGCACCATTCCCCGTTGACTCCCCCTTGCCGGAAACCTTGCCCCTGCTTGCAGGCCAGAGGCTGGGTTTCCCCAGTCGGTCCGTCTCCGGCAGCTGCACGGGGCTTCGCCTGCCTCCCTGCAAAGCGGTGGAGGGTTTGCGGCTGGCCGCACCGTTTCCTGGCAACCCCCCCTCTCCAGACACAGTGTGAGTCCCGGCAGACTACTCACAAGGGCATACTCCCAACCCAATCCCCCTCCCTTCCCCACCCCTCTCCATCCCCTTTCCTTCTCCAGAGCCAAACACATCCTCTCCCTGCTGTAACCAAGTCCCCTCCTTTGTCCCCCAATCTTATGTCCCAGTCCCAACAGACACCACCGCTTGAAACTCAATCCCCACTTTTTCCATTATTTTCAATGGGAAAATTGACCCCGCATAACACATTTTCACTTAACACAATCATTTTCTGAAACATATCTATAGTGTTAAATGAGGAATTACTGTAGTCAGTATTAAATGAGACAGATGGACAGAGAGATACAAGATTTAAACAATAAATATCGGCAGTATGCTATTTTCTCTTGTTCTCCAAGCACATATGTTGACACAAGCATATCTGAACTCAGGTTATGAACCTTGTCACATAAAAGTGCAACATTTATTGGCTGAAAGCTGAAGGTCAATGCCTGGAAATCTGTGCATATTTTCTTAAATAGAAGATTTTTATTTTATTGAAACTCTACAATGTATTCTTTTCTAACATACCTGAACTTGACTGCTTAAACACAGACACCACATGTTTTAGAAACACAGTTAACTGCTCTGCACTCTTTATACAAGGGTTCTTGGCTGAAACATCCTCATGATTCCAAAGTGGACCTCTTTTCCTAGAAACATAAAACCCAACACATAGTATAAAAGTATAAAATATAACCTCTATTATTATTATTCATTTATGCAGTGCTTTTCATCTAAAATAATTTCAGAAGATTGTATTAACTATATAGAGCATACTGAAACACAGATATCTCTGGAATGAACTATGGCAGCAGCTTAAAAGTGCACAGCAATACTATCCAACAATTAAGACAAAAACCAAAGCAACATATTAATTCCAATTTAAACTGCAGGAGGAATTTAGGTGGGGGAACATGTAGTTATCCCAATGGCAATATCCTAATTCCAACTGATGCTACAGATGTTCAGAAATACCACAACTCAACACCATATTATTGTAAAGTTCTAGGCCTGTGTGAAAACTCCCTTTCTTGGTTTGAACAGTCAAGTTTTTTACCACTAAGTTCTCGTTAGCATTTCAGGTTTATATTTTTAGCCCTGCAAATCTGGGGATATCTACTTTATGTCCATGAATTTTTTTTTCATGCAGATCAGATGCCAATATACATTTTGTATCCTTGCAGCTCTATTTATATTACTCTAAAAGTACCAAACAAATTATCATATTAAAATAAGAATCCTTTGAAAGCTGCCACCTGATCCCAGAATGTGGTTCAATTGTCTTTAATGGAAGCAGCTGTTGGATTGGGGTTGCTAAACAGAGGAAAGGGTTTGAAAGCCTGAAAAGTTTTCTGTGGGGAAGGAGATCCCTAGAACAGTGGGGAGCATACCAAGCAATGACTTTTTGAAGTCTCAGGAGGAGAGATAGCCAATCAACTGCCCTTAGAAAGTAGATTAAGTAGAATGGTTTGAAGGCTGTTATAGATACATAACATCCATGTAATAGGAGAATATTTAAGATCAGATTTAAAATCTTACTGATGATAAACTGAAGAGAAAATAGTCAACTTAATGCCAAATAATATGTCATATTGCAATATTTCCATATACCATACAGCTTGACAATAGTTGATCTTAAAGTGTTACCTTGAGGTAATAAATTCCATGAGTGTTTTCACTTTTTCATCCTGCTCTACTGAAATATCAACTTCATTGAGAATGGTGGTGTGCAGATGAGAAATGGCAGCGCTGGTATTTCCTAAGCTGATGCTAGAAGAGGTAGAACTTGAACTAAGCCCTGAGTCTGTCATTGGGGAGGGCTGGTAATCAGGTATAAAATCATTAACACCTGAAGACAGAAAAACAACTATGATTATATTATAGTTTGGCATTTTCATCTTTGACCTAAAAATTGTATTAGTATAATGCACTGGTTCTCAAAAGATGCATTTTGATTAGGATAATTAAAATATTTTCAAACTGAATATACAGGATTCTCCTTTTCATCTTCTAGATCATCAGCACAGTTATCTGACTGCAATGCTAACACTGAAATTATATCATTTTATTTGTTATACGAATTACACATTTTATGAGATAGGTTTAAAAAAGAAATTAAATAGTTTATAGTATTTTATCACTAAAGCCCTGATTTTACAAACATATATGTTAACTTTATGCATGCAATGAATGACTCAATGAAGTCAACAGGAATACTCATATCTACGGTTAAGTGCATGTATAATTGCATAATTATAATTGGAGCCTAAACAAACACTAGGAAATAACCTGTCCACAATTATATCATAGTCATTTTTATATTAACATTCTAGTGAAGTGACAACCCATCAGTCCCTGTACTTGTAGGTATCACATCCTTAAACTGATTCAGTAGCTGAAGTTAAAAGCATTGCAACACATATATGCTTGTAGAATAGAAGTCAAGATGACAAGGTTCATGAAAACATAGATTGGCTTTTTGACTGAAATGTAATCTGATCACAATCAAAATTAATTATTACAAATTAATACATAAGGCTGATTCACCAATAAATTACAGCTGTTCTGTATCAGAGAGGTAGCTGTGTTAGTCTGAATCTGCAAGAACAACAAGTCGTCCTGTGGCACCTTATAGACTAACATTTATTGGAGCTTTCGTGGGCAAAGACCCACTTTATGAGCTGCATGTAGTAGAAATTTCAGAGGCAGGTATAAATATACAGGCATAAGAAAAGAGTTCCAGTCAAGAGTAAGGTTAGAAATAACGAGGTCAATTCAGTCAGGGAGGATGAGGCCCACTTCTAGCAGTTGATATGGAGGTGTGAATACCAAGAGAGGAGAAACCGCTTTTGTTCTGTGCTACTCTGGACACAAAGTTGCTCTAAATCTTAATCTGGCTACTGGCACATTCTCTCTTCATATGGGAACCATTCACAAAATGCAACCTGCATAGCTTCTATACAACCTGCATAGCTTCCAAGTCCAGGTAACAGATCCAAGGGAAATGAAATGATGGTGGTCTGGACTGATGCATACACAGCTGCAGGAATAGACTGGGGGAAGGGCAAAAATGGCTTTACAAAAACTCTGCAGCCAACCCCAACATCACTCTCTCTATTCCCCCCCCCCCCCATCTCCATTCCTGTCTCCCCCTACTCCCCCGGCTTATGCAGCACATTCCTCAGATGGAAGGAGAACTGGGTAATAAATTGATAATATGTCTCCAGTAACATATTTAGGATCTGACTCCACAAGTATATCTGTGTGGCTAGCCCCTGTATTCACAAAGATTTAAGCCAACAGGGCTCCAAACATGGGTTTAGCCACACTAAGTATCTTGTCAGACTAAGGGCTGCAATCTATTAAAATGATATAAATTGCCATTTTATTGAATTATTTAACCAGTATTTAGTAGACCTGCTTGCAGGTTCTAGTCTTAATATAGTTTTAAAATGATAAACTGTTCTACTGAAAAAATTCAAAAAATATCAATGATTCATGAAATAATTCATGAAATAATGCTTATACAAGATATTTTGTTAATCAGCTCATTTTAAAAGTTAATTCACTATTATAATATTTTGCTTAAACCCCACATGGGAGTAATCTCCAGAACAATTATGTTTCAATTGTCAACATGGAAAGAACAGTTTTCTGGACTTCTCATCCTGAGTACTAGTGAACGTTTTTTCACACTATAAACACAACATACATACTGTGCAGCTGGCCATCTCTATTCAAGAGCCCAAGGAATGAAACAAGAATAATTTTGTAGATCAGAAGCAAGTTGCATTTGATAAAGTTTACTGGGTAAGGTTATGCCATGTGGGATAAGGTTATGCCTGCAATATACCTGAATCTATCCAGTGATCTTAATCCTTCATATTCTTGACCACTAAATGTACACAAAATTTACAAAGTATTTTTTTCTCCTAGTGATACAAAATTACTCCTCAGGTACAACAAAATTGAATAAATAGTATGGCAGGTGCTGCCACCTGCTGAAGATAATTTGATATATCAGAGTCAATAAAATTAAATCTTGTTCACCAATTCCCCAAATCCATGATGCAAACTACAAAAGTGCAGCTTCCATAAAAAATGTTTCCATTAAATGTAGATTTATTATACTTCCTGGTCACTTTAGATGTTAAATGTTTTCTCACATTCTTTGTACAATATTAAAAGCAAAGGTCATGCTAACATCTTGTAATCTTTTGGTATTCTATTAAATCATACATGTCAAATGGCTTATATCTAAAGCTGAAAGTTTCTATGATTATTTCTTTAAAATCACAGAAAAGCAGTTGCTACTTTATATGACTAACAATTTCCTCTGAAATTTCAGAAGCTATAAAACCAGGAATTAACAGACAGGAATTGTTCAACTACTGCTGATGATGACTTTGCACAAAATGTTAACATCTATATAAAATTTAGATTAATGAAAAATCCAAAGAAGAGAGAAATTGCATCAAATTGGACAAAATTGAAGTGAAATACATTTCATTTTCAAGGTTTGAAGAAGTTTAAAAAAAACCACAGAGTTTGTAATATTTAAATCCAATCAAAAAGTGACCTTCTGTGTTGTTGGAATGGAAAATGAACAATGTAGCTGTAATTACCTATGAAAGTATAATCCAAATGTGCAGTTTGTTTGACAGTAAGCACCCTGGGTTCATTAAACTCTCTGTTCCTGAGAAGGACAGAAGCAACAGACTGGACATTACTGTTGGAGCCCATCACTATCAACAAGTGCAAAAGCAGGCGTTTACAATGCTCATACACTTCAGGGTGGTAGTGGTCAAACCCTATAATTAAAGAGGAAAATAGAAAGGTTAATCAATTAAACATGCAGTTAACTGAACAATATCTAAAACTGACAACAGTCCCAGTGATCTATTTCAAACTCTACAAACTATATTTATTTTTGGTAAAGAAAGATTCACCAACAATAACTGAAAGTTAGTTACGTTTTGGCTGTTTGTAGAAACAGAGGTTACACTCCTTCCATTCCCCTTCAATTTTTTCTATAATACCCTCAATATATTAAAACTCTCTCTGGCTTTACTGTTGGTACCTGAAAACAGAGGAGTATAAAAAGCACTAAGGACACTGAGGCCTAGTTACACTAAGACCTTACATTAACTTTAGCTCCTTATGATTTATTTTCTAACTGATGCGTCCACACTACCAAGCCTGTTGTATCACCCTGAGGGGCTGCTCAAGTTGATGTCTGTACTCCCACTTTTCACCAGGAGTAAAGCTATTCTTGACCTTGCACAGTCGAAGTTACACTAGCATAGACATCAAGTTGCTGGAAATTCAAAGCTATTGGCCTCCAGGAAGCCTCCCGTAGCTGTCCACTATGACCACTTTGGCCAGAACTTCTGTGTCTACTACGCTCCCAGTGAGCTCAAAAAGCCCCGGTAACAGTAGAATGGCCTGCCCCACATAGCCAGCATTGAGAGTGAGCAGCACACTGTGGTACACAAGGAGATGAGTTCTGCCAACACTCCTCTGAGCACTGTGATGACTGTTCCCACAGGCTCCAGTTCCCAGGGGCGCATAAGAGCACCAGCCTGGACTATTCAGGAAATCTTGGACCTCACTGAGGTGTGGGGAGATGAAGCCATCCTGCACAAGCTCAAAACTAGCAAGAGGCATGCTGACACCTATGGTAGAATTGCAATCTGCCTGGCAGCTAAAGGCTATTCCAGGGACACCCAGCAGTGCAAGGTAAAAATCAAAGAGCTCAGGCAGTCGTACCACGAGGGGAAGGAGGAGAGTGGACACTCTAGAGCAGCACCTCACACATGTTGCAACTGTGTATCATTCTGGCCAGCTCCCCTAGTGTGGTTATTCAGTCCAGACAACATATGCCTGGCATCAGCCAGGAGGAGAGCATAGTTGCGGAGGGACATAAGGAGACTAGCCAGCCACCGATGCCAGAGAACAAGTAGCTCCCCATGATACTGGAACTGGTCCCCTCTCCTAGGCGGTCTCTCAGGCCATCCGGGGAGGGCTCCAGGGAGGGTACTTCTGGTGAGTTCACAATCTTTGTCTATCTACAAGTGAGTTCAGGCAATGGGGTGTGAGGTGCACCACACTTGCTCTGCCTATACAGCGCAGGGGGCACAGATCAACTTGTTCACATGTCTACCATACTTGTCTGAACAGCTCTACGAAGCTCTCACACAGGAACTTTTTGATCTCTCACACAAGGTTTTTGAGGCCAACTTTATGCCTTCCCATGCCAAGCCAGAAGTAAGTAGTCTGGCATCATTAAACCACCAGGATAAGGCCCAGGTACATTTAGTCAGTATACACTCCCGATCACTCTCTGTGACTCAGAGAAGACCGATATCTCTCATGACAACCTGGAGAGAGAAGGAGGAGGGGAACCTATTAGCACTCTCCCATGTGCCAGACACAGCGGGAAGCTGCCCTATGCTGCCACCCCCCTCCCAGCTGGAGGCTCCTATCCTGGCAGGCCCCTTGCCTCTGGATCAAGTGTGTCCCGATTCTCCTCTGAGATGTCTGGGCACTTCTGTAAAGTGCCCACTTTAAAGCAAACATTTGACCTTGAATGGAACACATCTCATTTGTCTTTACAGAGACCTTCGATGTATGCTAAGAGATTAGGCTTCACACAACATATCTCCTGTAATGTCTGCTCTTGTGACTTTTCTTTGCAGCTGGGACAGCAGCCAGCTCGGTGCATCCTCCATCTCCTACTGTATCTGCCTGTCTGGCTCCGATCCGCAGGCACAAACACATGAGGGAGGAGATGTTCAGAGAGCAGATGGACTGCATGTACACCCTCGTGGTTGATATTCAAACAGAGTGGCAGGACTGGATTGCTGAATGACAAGAGAGGAGGGCCATACAGTAAGCAGCTCATGTGGCAGCATGAGACCTTTTCCACCCTGACTGGAATACATGGCAACCTGCCTCAAATGGGCCACCTGCCCACTCCAATGACACCCCTGGTCCTTCCTTCACCAACCCTATGAATTCCACACCTAACGTCCTAAGGAGCCCCAGAACAGGGGGGGAAACTCAAGGTGAACCACAGTCTCCAGGTTCTTGGGAGTCAGTCCCACTCCTGTTCCTGAATTCCTGTTCTGGTTTCCAGTTCATTCCTTTCCCTGTTGTTTTTCCCTAATAAACAAACACTATGTTCATTGAAAAATGGACTCTTTATTGGCTGAACTGCAGGGGTACGGTGGGATGGAGGATTAATGAGAAACACAGGGAATGCAAGGGCAACTTGTAGAGAGCCACAGGGAAGAGTCTCAAAATAGGACTTCAGGGCATCTACTCTTGCTGTGCTCTCCTTAAAGCACTAGTACCCAGCTGCTCAAACTCTTGGGCAAGGTGCTCAACCTCAGCCCCCACCCCACTTTGCCAGAAAAGTCTCCCCCTTGTTCTCACACAGCTTATGGTGCACACAACAGACCAACATCACAAAGGGAATGTTGTGTTCACTGAGGTCCAAGCAGGTCAGGAGTCTGCTAAATCTCCCATTTAAACATCCAAATACACATTCGACCATCATTCTGCACCTGCTCAACCTATTACTGAACTTCTTGCTGGGGTCCAGGCTGCCCATGTAAGGCTTTATTAGCCACGGGAGCAAGGGATAGGCTGGGTCACTGAGGATCACTACAGACATGTTCACCTCTCTGACTCTGATGTCCAGTTGGGGAAAAAAGTTCCAGTGTGCATCTATTGGAAGAGGCATAAGAACATAAGAACAGCCGTACTGGGTCAGACCAAAGGTCCATCTAACCCAGTAGCCTGTCTGCCGACAGTGGCCAGCACCAGGAGCCCCAGAGAGGGTGGACCGAAGACAATGATCAAGCGATTTGTCTCCTTCCGTCCTTCTGCAGCCTCTGACAAACAGAGGCCAGGGACACCATTTCTATCTCCTGGCTAATAGCCTTTTATGGACCTAACCTCCATGAAATTATCTAGCTTCTCTTTAAACTGTTACAGTCCTAGCCTTCACAGCCTCCTCTGGCAAGTAGTTCCACAGGTTGACTACACGCTGTGTGAAGAACAACTTTCTTTTATTAGTTTTAAACCTGCTACCCATTAATTTCATTTGGTGTCCTCTAGTTCTTCTATTATGGGAACTAATAAATAACTTTTCTTTATCCACCCTCTCTACACCACTCATGATTTTATATACCTCTATCATATCCCCCTTTAGTCTCCTCTTTTCTAAACTGAAAAGTCCCAGTCGCTTTAATCTCTCAGTTTTCCTCAATTTAAAAACGTAACCTTGATATTTCAGTAACAGTTTAGTTACCTATAAAAATTGCATGAAGTAACAGATGGAGGTAGCCTCCCCATTCCACCTTCACACTGTGGTCGATTATCAAGTCAGTCAAAAGGATCACTGCTATATTACATCTAAAGAAAAGGACAAACACAGTTAAAAGATCAGAATACAATGGTAGCTTACCTTTTGAAGATTTGTAGCACTTTTAAAGACACTCTTAACTAATGTTGCTTTTTTTAACATTATGAAATTATTCAAGCCAAGAGAGAAAAACTATGAAAGTCACAATAAGCCATATAGTCTATGCGAAAAACCTCAGTCCTCCAAATCAAAAAGTAGGTAATAGTTTGTAATTTGTTGAATTGTAAGTAACCCATGAAATTAAACAAATAAGGAAAGGCTCTTCTTACTTTACAGAGCACATACATAAAAACAGTAGTATCATTTAACCTAATTTGAATTGAATTGCTGTCACTTTCATGTAATGTTATTATTTACCTGTGAAGAGACATGCCTGGAGATGAAGTTTCAGGCAAATAATCCACCAGTGGTGACCAACAACCTCCAGCAGATGGGAAGGGTAGAGGCTCTCCTTGATTATGCTCCATCACTTTCAGTCGCCAGTTAGAATATAGTGGCATTGAATCACCTATAAAAAAATTAATTTCTGCTTTTTTTAATTTGTCAATCCAAGCAAAACAGACAATTTTACTAATAATAATCTTCCACCTAATAGTCTACATAGTAATAATGTTAAAAATGCCCTGGGATTTAAAGCTACAGATCATGAAAAAACAAAAGTGTCCAGATGAGAAAAGCCACTCAGAGAAATGTTAAAATAGAGAGTAGTTTCTTATCCAACAGTAATTGTGATAATTCAAAAAGCTGTCAAAGTGAATCCCACTGCAAGTACACAAGTGCCTCTTGTGGAAGAATGGAATCTTTTGAATAATGATGTCTGTCAGAGCCATATAAACGCCCTACATCTCCTTATGCTCCCATGCAAAGCCTTCAAAGGCAGAACAGTACACTAGCTAACTTAAAAGGCAGTGAGATACATTATGTTATCCACCTTGTATATTCTTCTTGATGAGAAGGACTGGCCTTTGGAATGGCTGGTTACAGCCAGAAATAAATAGAAAGCCAGCCAAAACAGTTTGATTCTGTTGATATAATAAAAAATAGACATCTGTCTAACTAAAATCATGTCAGACCACTGATGCTGCTGGACAAGAGTGTGTTGGAATAGAGAAGTTCAACCTCTACGGTGTTTTGAGAATTTCAAGTAACTATGTGCATGATAGAGAGGATTGCCCCAGTTGTCAGTGGATGAAGAAACATGTTGTTGACACTGGTTCCAGCTGTGGTTCATGGACCATCTCATTTTGAGCATGATGCTTCCATACATATAGTGCTACTACCCTCATTTAAGGACCCTCTTTGGAGCCAGAACATGTAGAAGTGTGTTCTTATTTAGGATCAGCTGGATTTTGTGAGTCATCTGCCAACAAGTGCAAACACCCCATTGCAGTCCAATGAGGATGGACAAATCAGAACGCCTCTCATTTCTTGGATTAACTATTACCTTTGTTTTGTGCAAGATTATGCTTTGCTTACTGTATGTTTATGGACCCTGTTATAGAATCATAGAATCTTGTAACTGGAAGGGACCTCAAGAGGTCCTCAGGTCCAGTCCCCTGCCCTCCAAGCAAGATCAAGCACTGTCTAGAGATCATCCCTGACAGGTGTCTGTCTAACCTGCTCTTAAATATTTCCAGAGATGGAGATTCCACAACCACCATAGGCAATTTATTCCAGTTTGTAACCACCTTGACAGTTAGGAAGTTTTTTCTAATGTCCAACTTAAGTCTCTCATGCTTAATTTAAGCTCATTGCTTCTTGTCCTATCTTCAGAAGCCACAGAGAACAATTCTTCTCCCTCCTCCTTGTAACACCTTTTCAGATACTTGAAAACTGCTATCATGTCCCTTCTCACTCTTCTCTTTTCTTAACTACACTAAACAAGCCTAATTCTTTCAATCTTCCCTCATAGCTCATATTTTCTAGACCTTTAATAATTTTTGTCACTCTTCTCTGGACCTTCTCCAATATTTCCACATCTTTCTTGAAATGTGGTGCCCAGAACTGGACATAATACTTCAAATGAGGCCTATTCAGCACAGAGTAGAGTGGAAGAATTACTTCTTGTTATAAAGGATGCTGTCTGAAACTGGACTCGAATGTTCACAGGCAGTGTGCAATCTTAAACAACATACCAGCTTCTGCACTGGCACACCTTACCTTACAAGCCCCTACTACTGTCATATAGGATGCTTTAGTTAGAGTTCACAGCACTGTGCTCTCCCAGATCCACCAGGTATGGAATAACTAGCCGCATTCACCTCCTGAGTGCTCTCCTCAGATGAGCATAAATACTCAGCTGGGGAGCAGGAGGCCCTAGCAAGCTTTCACATCACAAGTCATTAACTACACTATTAATGCCATCTGGACCAGAGCTCTAACACCTTCATATTCACAAATGGCTTGATCATCTACATGAGTACAATTCCTCAATACTGTAACATCCAGGTAAGGCAATCAGGTGGCGGATCAGCTGTCCTGGGCTTCACCTGATAAATCCACAGAAAGGAGGTTTATGAGCCAGGAAGAAGATAATAATGCCATGACTGAATGTTCTCTTGCCACCCCTAAATTATTGTTCGAGACAACAGGATGTATTGTTACAAGAAAGTTCTCAAATATGTTCATCAATTTTGGCCAAAATTTATTCCAGTTTATCGGGGGGTTTTATTTTCATCTAGGACATGAATTGTCATTATGGGGTGATCAAGGTCTACTTTGTGACTTAGAGTAGAATTTCTAGAGGACATGTGGACAAGAGGTGCTGGCCACGGCCCATAAAATGCACTGTGGTACATATGAGACAGTGATCTCCCACGGCAGAATGATGTTCAGGAACTGAAAGCAATATTGAAGAAATTGCTCTGAAATTGTGACCCATGTTTACTTAGTAGTAAATCCTATAAGCAAGTCAGTGTACATTTGATTCTTACCCTACTATCACCTGGGCCATGAGAGTCCATACAGCTAGACATAGGCAGAGAAATAGTTCCTTCCCCACAGCATCTGTGGGGCCTATTAGTAACTTAAAATATTTTTCCAAATAGGTACTAGCAGCCTAGTACCTATCACAAGTAATCTGTGATGAGGTGAAGGAGTGGTTCGTTAGATGGGATTATCCCTGCACAACAATTATTATAACAGACTGAAGTTTGTTTATGCTTGTTTCACTCAAATCCCAGCAGACAAAGTGCCCTGGCATGTCTGTAGCCCCAGGTATCATGGTCAGGCTAATGTCAGCGTAGAGAGATTTCACCTCACATTGAAGAAGAAACTTTTGGCTCATCTGACCCAGGATTTGCCCTTTCTACAAGCTCTTCACTCAGTATTACAGCATTACTAGGCTGTTCCCCATTGATGAATATGTCAGTCCCCAGCTTTCCTGATGGTAGGGGGGAACTGGACCTCAGAAGGTCCATAACTACATACAGAAGTATCAGGCATGCAACAAAGGTTAAACAGATGACACACAGAGGGTTGGGTGAAGACTCTAATGGGAGGCAATGGGTAAGTTTTGGATCACACCTTTCAATTCCAATGCAGCCTATACAGAATCTAAGAGTGGTAATATACAGATTGTCTGATGGGTCTCATTGGCATATCTATAATTTAATGTGTGTATGGGAGCCCATCATGGGGTAGAGAATGAGGAAATCCCCACTTCACCATCAGCAGATGAAGACTGGACTTATACCAGTATAAATGTGTCCTTCCAGGGTTTGAAAAATCCACACCCCCAAGCAATGTGTTTATACTAACCTAATCCCAATGTAGACAGTGGTATGTCAATGGGAGAGCTTCTTCCTTAAACACAGCTACCTATTATTGGAAAAGTTAATTAACTCTAAGCTAATGGGAGTAGTTCTCCCATCAGCACAGTTGTCTCTTCACTAAAGAACTACAGTAGTGCAGCTGACAGTGGCAGAGGTGAAATTGGAGCCAGCAGCTGTTGTCTTAAGGGTGATGCATAGACTTTTATGCTCCTGTTGACCCCCATGTTGGCTGAAGGTGTAACATCCAAGGGAAGAGAAAGCATTACAACATCTGGCTCCCCAACCTGTCCTGCATCCTGCTATGGAAACTGAGTTTCTGTTTTATTAGTTGCAACTTCAAAAGCAATATTAGGACTGGGAGGTTAGAGCTAAAGGATTTGGTGAAACTCTCTTGGTCTGGATGCAAGAGAAAACAGCCTAGTTCATCGCCTATTCCCTATAGTCCCTGGTCACTCTTTCAGAATAAAGGTGAATTTATCCTCTAATCTTTATCCAACAGTTTTTAATATTTGTGAAATTCTAGGCTTTATTTACTCAAATATTTAAAAAAAATATATTACTTTTTTCCTCTTCGTACGATCCTCCAGAGCTGCTGCTGTAGCGAGATTCTAGCCTGTGGTGCTGGCGGTTCAAATTAGTATTCAATCCACTGTAGATATCTAGATGCACATAGCTGAACAAAAGAATATATGAGTGTTAATAAGAGGCCTGTTTTATTTTAGAATGATACAGCAATTCAGTGCTTTACACAAAGCCTTCTTTTAAATGTAACTATATATTATGCAAAATAATTTCTATTACTAACACAACTATATATTTTGTTGTATGGTACCCAAACCATCCAATTGCTCTCTATTAAATCAGTCAGGAGCACTTTTCATTGTAGTAATTTTACTTCATGTGCCTCAATGAGATCATCTTTTGCAATAGTACATTTCTTTAGAACTCTGGCTGAATACAGTGTTTATGTACACATTAAATAACGTATCAATAATATTTTGTAGTAAACATGATACAGAGGTAAATATGAATTGCAACGGAGGTTAATAGATATCTCTAACCAACCCTGGTACCTTCCCTTGCAACAAACCCCGTTGCCAGCTTTGTCCACATATTCATTCTGCTGATACCATTATTGGACCTAACCAAGTGAGTTATAAGATCAAGAACACATATTCCTGCGCATCCAGAAATATAATCTATGCTATCATGTGCCGAAAGTGTCCGTCTGCTATGTACATTGGACAAACATCTCAGACGCTTCGCCAAAGGATTAATGCCCACAAAACAGATATCAGACAAGATCACAAAGAAAAAACAGTTTCTTGCCATTTTAACCAGAAAGGACACTCTCTCAATGACTTAACCACCTGCATTCTGCTACAAAGACCTTTTACATCTGCACTTGAAAGGGAATCCTCTGAACTGTCATTCATGTTAAAATTCGACACTTTCCAAAAAGGACTCAACAAACACTTGAACTATCTCACCCATTACCAAGATAGTTTCCCCAATTATCACCTCTAATACCATTAACTCACAAACATCCCACTCTCCCTACCTCTAATATCATCAATTCACAGACACTTACCTTCCTTCCTCCCCCCCCACCCCTGCATCCCCCTCCTGTTCTGCAATGTGATTTGTCCTTTTCATATTTGTTCATTTTTTTAATTGTATCCTTTGGTATATATGGTTGTGACTACTTTCTTCCACTATTTGATCTGAGGAAGTGGGTCTGGCCCACGAAAGCTCATCATCTAATAAACCATCTTGTTAGTCTTTAAAGTGCTACATTGTCCTGCATTTTGCTCTAAGAGAAGTAGTAATTATTAAGAGCTTGTGTGTTAGGCATTTTAAAAACATAACAAGAGTGGTTTTTATCCCAAAGTAGTTTACACTCAGTTGATCTTGTCATTAAGGCTATGATTTTGTCACAGAGGTCATGGAATTCATGGTATCTGTGACTTCCAAAGACCTCCATGACTTCAGCTCCAATACAGCTGGGAGCTGCAAGGTCTTGCCACCTCCTGCAATGGCAGGGAGCTGTGAGGTGCCACCACCAGGTGAGGCAATGCTCCATGCTCTGAACTACCATAGGCAGCCGGGGTATCCTGCAGCTCTTCAGCCATCACTGTAGTGTAGGGAGACCCCTGCAGCTCCCCAGCTGCTGCCACAGGGCAGGGTTCCTCCGCAGCTCTGAGCCTTCACAGATGGTGATGGCCCCAAAGCTCCCTGGGTATGTCTACACTACCCCCCCTAGTTCGAACTAGGGGGGTAATGTATGCATACCGAACTTGCTAATGAAGCCCGGGATTTGAATTTCCCGGGCTTCATTAGCATAAAGCCGGCGCCGCCATTTTTAAAAGCCGGCTAGTGCGAACCCCGTGCCGCGCGGCTACACGCGGCACGGGCTAGATAGTTCGGACTAGCAAGCTACTCCGAACTATCTGGATGCCTCGTGGAACGAGGTGTACAGATAGTTCGGAATGGCTTGTTAGTCCGAACTATCTAGCCCGTGCCGCGTGTAGCCTCGCGGCACAGGGTTCGCACTAGCCGGCTTTTAAAAATGGCGGCGCCGGCTTTATGCTAATGAAGCCCGGGAAATTCAAATCCCGGGCTTCATTAGCAAGTTCGGTATGCATACATTACCCCCCTAGTTCGAACTAGGGGGGTATTGTAGACATACCCTCTGTTACCTCTCAGCTGCCGAGCGCCTTCCCTAGGATCTCTTCCTGTGCATATTTGTCAATTCATCTATTGACTTTGTTTTGGCAAATAAGTAAGCCTAAGATTGTGCCATGGATATTTTTAGTACAGTCAGGGACAAGTCACGGTTTCCACGATTTTTTCTTTATTGCCAATGTGCTGTCTTTGACTTTTACTAAAAATATCCATGGCACAATCTTAGGCTTCCTTATTTGCCAAAACAAAGTCAATAGATGAATTGAAAAATATGCACAGGAGGAGATTCTCACCTCTCACTCTGGTCCCTTTATGCTGTAGAAAATGGTTAGAGCAACATAAATGAGCATTAAAAGCCCCCTTTTCCAACCAGTGCAGAATTCTCCTATAATAGACATATGGCTGCTTCCTAAAGACCCCCTGAGCCCATTTCCAAACATGGGTGCAAGGTGTATATTATGAAAGTTATTGCAGAATTCACACCTACAGAGATTCTAGGCAATGCTGTAGCTTAGAAGTCAGCCCAAGGAGACTGCTGGAATCAGACAGCCTTCAGCACTGTTTCTGGTAACTGGAGTCATCTCTAGCCCCAAGAATAGCTTAAGACTGGGAAGATGCAAAGGCACCCGAACTGCACATCCTCCTGGGATGCAAGTTCTGTGTTACATCTCTGATAAGCAAAGTTCAGTATCTTGCATAGAATACCTTCAATAAAAAAACTGGAGAGCTCTCCTTTAGTAGGGCCAGATAGATATTTCTAGGGATCCAAGTAAAATCCGAAACAGAAGCTCCTCCCACCAAGGGTTCAAAAACAAACACAGAGCAGAGTTGGAGAATGAATCTGCTTTATATTCTCCCTGCAGCAGCAGCTTCTGTCTCGCTGGACTGAATCCAGCTCCCTGCTCTGGATGTTGCAATCTGATGATGGGATTCAGAGTACCACTCAAGTATGGCCCTTTTCTCATGTCATGACTTGGGAAAAGGTGTGGGTGGGCAAAAGTTCAATGAATGGCCCTGCAACTTGGGAGTGTGGGGTCCCAGCACCACTCTGTTTGGGGGCCTGAGGCATACCATCCTCTAGATAGCCCTGTCCAATATATCTGACATTTTCGTTTTCTTGTAATGAGGGACTTGTCTGCTTACAGAAGTTTATTCTGGTATAGTTGTGCCAGTAATAAGAATATAATAACAACAGTATAATTCTCTGCATGAACACTCTGATTCCACTTTTAATTTATGCTGTTTTCAAAGTGACAAAAACTAATCAGAAAAGGCAGTTTTTCTAGACATTGACACTGAAATAAGAGTGTAAACATGAGGAGTTATAACAGAATAATTATAAAGATATAGTTCTGCTGGTAAATTTCCCCATATAGACAAGCCTTTAAAAAACAAACAAAAAGCCACATAAATGCTATGCAGCTTATACTGTAGCAGCTCTGTTTTTATAAAACCCACAGATTTAAATAAGACCACCACACAAGGAGAATCCACAAATCCGGGAAGAGTTAATTAAAGGTCAAGAAATATATGCATTGTTGGTCCCTAATAAAATTAAATTAAGAAACAGAAATTTACATATATCATTTGATTGGTTGCAATAATAATGTAGTATAAACTGAGAAAATAATAATGTAGTAGAAACTGAGACTGCAGTTCTTTGCATTGGTTATCAGTAGTTATTACTCAGTACTGCTGATCTATGAGGAGATACTTACTTCTCTTCTATATTGTCTTTTGTATGTTTATTGTCAAGATTGCCATCTGTGGGAGCAACCATTGTATTGCTACTGGAAGTAGTACCTGTAAATTAAAGGACAAAAAGAAAAATAAACTAGGATAGCTAAAAATGTTGAGATGCTTATGTAATATATGAATTTATCTGAAAATCTTGAATCTATATTTTCTCTGTACTGAAGTAGTACTGTGTAAAAGCAGTAGGGGTACATTTACACCACAATAAAACACCTACACTGGCCTGGGTCAGCTCACTCAGACATGTGGCGAGGGTATGAGGAGGTAAGAGGGAGGTGCTCTCACATGACAGTACAGATGTTCAGGCTTGGACTGGAGCCTGGGCTACGAGCCCCCCCAAGAGATCCAAGATCCTGGGCTCTGGGCATAGCTTGAACATCTACAATGCACTGATATTTTAAAGCTCCACAGCCATAACCCCATCAGCACAAGTTAGCTGACCCAGGCCCACCTCACATGTTCTACTGCACTGTAAATACTACCTTAGTGTTTACCACACTTGGTGGCAATATGTTCAAATATAAATTGAGGACCATTTATTATCAATTTGAAAAATAATAGTTACAATTTAAATTTAAAAAAATGGGCTGCTACATTTTCATTGCACCAGAGTTCCTGAAATTTTTTTATAATGTGAGAAATGCTTATGAAATACTGTTTACTAATGTGTTCAGTTTGTTTGTGTATATAAAAGATTTGAGTTTAAGTCTTTACAATGTGGATTTAGTAGAAAATAAATATTTTGTAAAAGGAAAATGTTTTAGATATGTATTTCTTCCTTTCTTATATGCTGCACTCCATACTCCTCTAAGGATATGTCTACATTTACCTCAGTGTTTAGAGTAGAGACACTGAAAACCCAGTTAGCATGGATATAAAGAGCAGAGTGGATGGGGCGGTATAGCTTAAGTGAGCTGCAGCTGGTGCCCATTAGGATCTGGTTTTTAAGCTGGCTCCTTTGAAGCCTCTTGCCCCCCTTCCCCACGTTGCTGCCTCCCACAGACACAGCTGAGAGTGGGGTGGGCAGGAGCCGGTGCTTTTGGGGAACCTCCACCCCATGCTGCTGCCTCTCACTGAGGCTTTTAAGGTGGCATCCTGCGCGTGCCGGCTCTTGCAGAGCCGCCTGCCCCCCACGCTGCTGCCTCTGATACTAGGCTGGGGCAGAGAGTTGGACTGTGGACTCTAGGGTGGGGCCTGCTAGAGATGTCTGCTCTAGTGTGGGGCCAGAAATGAGGGGTTTGGGGTACAGGAGGAGGCTGTGGGCTGAGGGGCTTAGAGTGTGGGAGGGGCTGGCAGTGTGGCAGGTTTTGGGTTGAGGCTCAGAGCTGGGGCAGGAGGTTGGTGTCTAGGAAGGTGTAGGCTCTGTGGAGCACTTATCTTGGGCAGCTCCTGGAAGCAGTTTGCACGTCTCTCTGGCTCCTAGGCTCAGAGGTGGCCATAAGGTTCTACATGCAGCTCCTATCCACAGGCACCTCCCCTGAAGCTGCCATTGGACATGGTTCCTGGCCTGCAAAGAAGGTATTTGGCATAGTGCTTGAACTATGGGCTGGGGCAGCATGCAGAGCCACCTTTGCTAAGCCAGAGGGACATGCCAGCCACTTCTGAGAGCTGTGCAGAGCTGGCCACTGTAGCCAACTGTGAGGTCCGATCAGCTGTGCTGACCAGAACTGTCAGGATGCCTTTTCAACCAGGCATTCTGGTAGAAAACTGGACACCTGTCAACTCTGTACACAGGCTTAGTCCTACAAAGTTCTTAACTTAGGAATACACGAAGCCATTGAAATTATTTGTTTAAAATTAAGATGCTTAAGTGTTTTGCTGGATCAGAGACTAAGGCTATGTCTACACTCGCGGCTTCTTGCACAAGTATGGCCGTTCTTGAACAAGAATCTGCAGAGTGTCCACACTGCCTGCCCACTCTTGTGCAAGGAAATTTACAGTACAGCGTGATAAGAGAGGGCTCCTTGCGCAAGAGGGCAGTGTGGACGCTCGGCAGGGATTTCTTGCGCAAGAAAGCCCTATGGCTAAAATGGCCATCAGAGCTTTCTTGTGCAAGCGTGCACATGGCAGTGTGGACGTTTTCTTGCTCAAGACTTCTTGCACAAGAACCCTCGCGCAAGATGTTCTTGCGCAAGAAGCCGCCAGTATAGACATAGCCTAAGCGGTCAACAAGCTACAAGACTAAGGCACATGGAAAATAAAGTGTTTTTAAAGTCTTTGGGTTTGTTTGCTTTTTTAATTTGTAGAAAACAAGGCCTTTGTCTACATACAAAATTCGTACCAGTTTAACTAACGCTGTTTTTAATGACAGCGGAGTAATCTCTAAGGCAGTGTTTCTTAAACTTTTTGAGACAACGGAACACCAAACAATTTTTTTTATGCAGAAAATTTTCTTCAACAAAAAAAATTGTTGTCAGACAAAAAAAGACAAAAACAAAGAAGTAACAAACACAAATAAAAGGTCGCGGCACACCTGCAAGTTGTTCACGGAACACCAGTGTTCCACAGAACATAGTTTAAGAAATACTGCTCTAAGGTGCAATAGGACTAACAAAAATAAATAGGATCATAGGTTTTCATGAGTAAAACCCACTTTTAAACTGGTACCATTTCCTATTTTAGTGTTCTTAATTAAGGTTACACAGGGCCATATAGATTTTGCTTATGTTAGAAAGTTATCAATTTACCTTACCTCTATATAAACCTTTGTAAACTGATTTAAGAATTACCATCAGTTTTTAATGAAAAAAACGTTTCTATTTGTCTATATTAGATCTGCTGTGACTGCATTGCATATAGCTTTTCCAATTAACTAATAATAATAATAATAATAATAATAAAAACAACAATTGAACACAGTAATAGCATAGTCAAAAGAATTCTCACCTGAAGTGACGGAAGGAATTTTGTAACTGGAAGTGATGCGGTAATATGGTGGATTATCCATATGAGTGACTCCAGAGCTGACTGGATCTGTAAGCTGTAGTTCACTCACCAGTTCTTCCAATAGTTGCATTGTTTTATCTCTACCTAAATAGACAATAACCTTTTTCACCTGCCATTAAAACAGAAACATGAATGAGACACTGAATTTAAGTTTTTTAAAGATGAGCGAAAAGACAGATGAACTGTACACCACAATCTTTTGCCTTTAGATAAATACCCTTCATTACTTATTGCATGTGAAGATTTATGCCACCTATTCTAGTCCTAAAGAAAACTCATAACGACTTCAGTATTTGTCACCAGGAGTAAACCTCAGAAATAAAAGCAAAGATAAGATTCCTTACTTAAATATCATGAAGATATAAAGATGCTTTATCAGTGCAATGAAAAAAACCCCTTAGATTAGTAATATTTAAAATCTGTAAAAATTTTATGTTCATAATTTCTTGTGATTATTTACTTTTAGAATTTAATTTATGTTGAACGAAAATGCAAACTTATACAGTTTCACTTATGTTTTTATCCAGATTCTCTTTCTGATTCTCAAACATTACTATAGCCACACATTTTTTGTATATGTGACAGACATGTTTAAACAAACAAAAATAAAGATTTCAGGGAAATGCCTAATTTCAATTAGGTTATGTAAAATCACATTATAATAAACATACACTTTTGTATATGTATTATAATAAACATATCACCTTTTAATGATACCCATTATGAACTTTATTTTACTTGTATTTGTACCGTTCTTCTTGTTCAAGTGGCAATATTGCAAAACAGCATATATTTCAATCTCAAGATGCTTGAATCCCTTGTGTGTTTTAACAACTTAAACAACTAATCAAATGAAATTTGTTTATTAGTTGCATATTAAGTGAAAGTGGGATTTAAGGTCCTATTTCAGTAAACTGTTTTAAGTCATTTTAAGTTTTTGTTAAGAAAGAACAAAATAAAAGTACTTCAAACTCACTGCCGAAAAACAACAAAACCACTCTCAGTAGTTATTCTAGTTAGGGATAAAATGATTGATCATTCTTTTACTACTTTCCGCAAACTCCAGTAACATTAAGGTTGCCAAGTATGCGCTTTCTGAATGGAACACCAGGTTGAAAAGGGGCCCTGTTGAAAAGGGTCCAAAAGTCCAGCTGGTGCAGGCTTCCTACCTGGCTCTGCAGAGGTTCTAGGAAATGAGGCCGATATGTCCCTCTAGCTCCTAGGAGTAGGAGTGGCAACGGGGGCTCTTCATGCTACCCCCACCCTGAGCACCAGCTTCGCAGCTCGTATTGGCCGGGAATGCCAACAGCCAATGGGAGCTGAGGGGTTGGTTCTTGTGCACAGTGGGTATATGTGGACCCCCTGGCCATTCCTTCTGCCCAGGAGTTAGATGGACATGCTGGCCACTTCCTGGGAGCTGTCTAAGGTAAGCACCACCTGAACCCAGCATCCCTCAGACCCACCCACACCCCAACCCTCTGATTCAGCCCTGTGTCCCCTCTGGCATCCTGAATCTCATTTCTCTCTCTATCCCAGAGCTTGCAAACCCAGCTGGGGCCCTCCACCATTCCCACGCCCTAATCCTCTGACACAGTGGTCTCCAACCTTTTTAAGCACAAGATCACTTTTTGAATTTAACTGAAATCCAAGATCTATCTCAAATATAAATACCCTCGCCCTGCCTCCTTCCCACCCCTGCTCTCTCCATTCTTCCTCTCTTGCCCATCCTCACTCACTTTCATCAGGCTGGGGCAGAGGGCTGTGGTGCACATTCTGGTCTTGGATTAAGGGATTTAGAGTGTGAGGAGGGCTCTGAGCTGCTCTTGGGGCAGGCAGTTGGATGTAGGAGGGGGTTCTAGGTGTAGGCTCTGGGATGGCATTTGGATGCAGGGGTGCTCAGGGTTAGGATAAGAGTTTGGGGTACAGGACAGGGTTCATGAGTGGGGTAGGAGTTTGGGATGTGGGCTCCAGCTGGGCACTGCTGGTGGCTCCTGGATGGTGGTGCACTGGGGTTAAGGCAGACTCACCCCTGACATGGCCCTGCACCACTCCCTAAAACAGCCAGCAAACTCCATCCCAAGTCCTGTTGTGCCCCCTCTCTGCTCTGTGGAGAAAGGATATATAGAGTGGGAGAGGGGGCACCCTGACATCAGCGCCCCTTCTTTCCCTCCCCTACTCTGCACAGAAAGCAGGAGCCTCCTGGGGGAGGGGCAGCTCCAAGGCAAAGGGCAGGAGATGCGCAGCAGTCAGGGGAGGGGCAGGTGAAGTGCAGGCACTTGATAGCCTCTTGGCCAAACTAGTCAGGATCATCTGTCGGAGGCTCCAAGATCTACCACTGCCCTGACAGGTGAAAATGAGTGCGTGAGACACAAGGTCTCAGAGAAGGGGTGGGAATGTTCAGTTTTCTTCACTGAACTTGAATTTATCTTGGGGTATCTAGATCCTAGAAACTGGATGGAGTCATTCTTCAATGTCTCCATTCTGATTTCTCTGTGTGAACCCAGAAGTTAGTGGCAGACAATTGCTCTGTTAGGTCTCCAATGCAGAGTACAATAACTCTCCAATGCAGAATGAGCTGGCTGAGCTAAAACTCCCTCTTTAAAAGTTGGAAGGAATTATTGGCAGCATGCTTCTTGTTAATAATGATTACTCCACAAAATTCCAACAATGCAGCCCTTCTCTTGAAATCCACTAGTAAAACTAGCCTGCTTACCCTGTAGCCTATCTCCATCTGTGTAAATAATTCCTATGGTCCTCCACTAGGGACGTAAAGAACTAGTCGACTATCCAATAAGCAAATGCTTATCAGATAGTCGACGACTAGTCGCTCCCCCTGTCTTGCTGCCTCTATCAGATAGAGACAACAAGGTGGGGAGAAGTCGGGGTACTTAAAAGCAGCAGCACTGCACAGAGCCCAGGGTCAGCTGCTCCATGCAGTGCTGATGCTCTGACTGCTACCAGGAGCCCGGCATCAGACTCCTCATGGCATTTCAAAGCAGAAGTGCCGCAGGGAGCCCGGGATCAGCTGGAGAGTCCTCAGCTGACCCCGGGCTCCATGTGGTGCTGCTGCTTTGAAATGCCAGGTGCACCCCGGGGTCAGCTGCGGACTCCTCAGTTGACCCCAGGCTCCATGTGGTGTGCCAGCTTTGAAAAGTACAAGAGTCCCCACCAGGGACTCTTGTCCATTTCAAAGAGGAAGTGCAGCATGGAGTCTGGGGTCAGCATGGAGCCTGGGACTTCCCACTGGCGCTGGGCTCCACGCAGAGTTCCAACTTTGAAATGTCCACTGGGGCTTTTGTACATTTCAAAAGCGGAACATGGAAGTGCTTATTGACTAGTTGAGTCGTTGATGGAAATTCCATCGACTACTCGACTAGAAAATTAATCGCTACTTAACATTCCTATCCTCCACCATGGGAAGGTTTCCACAATGCTGCATGTCTAGTCAGCCCTTACAGTATTCCAGTGTTCATTTATTAATATATCAGGCACAAGACTGATCCCTAGTCAAAATAGAATTTTCTTTTAAAGATACAGCAGTATATGGTAGAGCAATAATATAGAATACGATAACAAAACAAAGAAGAAAGAGGGGGTGAAACATAGTATTAAAAATCATCATGCATTTATGAATAAAGGAATTCATTTATAAAAATAAAGCCACGCCAAAAAGTGAAAGTCTTCTCCTTGGGAGAATGTTTTCATTTTGGAAGATAATTTGAAATAGATCATATATATCAACATCAGAGACTGCAAAGTGGGAGACACTGAATTTGAATTGGTCACAGCATTGAGTTGTCACATTGTGACACAATGAGATGGCATCAACTTCATGCTGTAGTTGAATGTGATATCATGACCCTTTATGTTATTATTCATCTATTTAGTGGTCTTCAAATGAGGAGCAGCTAAATACAAAATCAAATTTTAAAGAAATAAGAATATGAAGGAATACTGTAACATCAAGCACTTACATAAGGCAAGAGGCTGGGTTCGCTATTCACTCCACAAATGCTGATCAAAAAGTGTAAAATTATTTTCAGATTTTTTGGCCAACTGTCTGCTAGAGTAGTCCAGACATTCTCTATCTCTGACCATGCTACTTCATCACCATACTAGAAAACAAAATTAAGATATCCTTTTTGTAAATTCAATAGTATAAATAGCTTTAACAATAATTTGTTATTGAGTTAGTTTAATAGTCTTGAGAAAAAGGAAACCTAAACTCTTATGAGTAGCTGCTATGTTTTATACCTATATGAAGATTTCATGAATGCTCATACTCTTTAATACAGTATTTCTCAACCTTTTTTTAATAAAGTACCCCTTTTTCATCAAAAAAAATATTTAAGTACTCTCAGTACTTACTGTTTTCAGACACACATCTTTTTCTACCATTGCAACACATCTGTTTAGCAACTTAATCATAGCCAGGCGGGCGATAAAATTTGTGGGTGTAAACAGTATAAAAATAACAAAGCACTGTAAAACTTAAAACAAAAATTCAGTTTTCTCCAAATTTCAGTTGTGTTGACGTACCCCCCAGACTTCTTTCAAGTACCCTTAAGGATACTCATACCACTGGCTGAGAAACAGTGCCTTAATATATTCCCCAAATACAAGTAATTATCTTATGATCCCTACAATGAACAAGGAATAACAATGTAGCGTGCAATGCCTACATGTTAGCTATCCAGATCTGGGTGCCACTGTTGGGGTTTTACTAATGCACCTCCAATACTGACAGTGCTAGACAATGACCCAGAAATCACTTATTACCTGAAATTTTTAATGTAAAAAGCCACCTTTTCATCACTAAGAGGCACTGGTGCAGAGGAGCAGGCTCCCTTACCCTACCCCCTTCCCTCTGCTGTAATACAGAAAAAAAATAAATTAGGCAAAGACAGCCTTCTGTCAGGCTATATCTACACTATGGCGTTTTTTGGGATACACGTCTGGTCTTCTGCTTGTTTTTGAGGAAGAGCGGATGCGCTCTTCCGGAATCCCGGTCTTCCTCCTCCCATGAGGAAGAAGGGCTCTTCTGAAAGAGGAAGCTTTTCCAAATTTGGCCCAGTGTAGACGGGCCAAACTTCAGAAAAGTCTCTTCCAAAAAAGCGATCCGAAACAGGTACGCAAATTGCAGGATGCAATTTGCGTACCCTTTTCAGATCCATCTGTGTAACGTAAACATAACCTCAGCTATCAGCAACAGTATTAGCCCATACCACCACCATCTCTCTTTCTCATAGTCCACCCTTCCACCTCATCCTAGAACTTACGGCTTTTAGGGGGATAACCGAGAATATATATAAATCTATTGTTTAATTGGAAGCAAGAGAAAAAAAGGAATGAAAACCAAATCAAACAGAAGACAAACAATCAGAGCAATCTCTTTGAGGGTCTCTCACCAACTATTTTTAAGTAGATTTGTTGGGTTCTGTTTTCTACACAGGAGTTACCTATCTAGATATCTAAACCATGGGACAGAAGTTTTAAGACTGTGATAATTTTTAAAATATTATTTCAAAAATAACCTGTTATTTTATAGGATCATTAATATGTCATATTCTTCCTCTAGTATTACCCAGAATGCTAATTCAACTATTTAATAGCTTCCAGATTCACAAGTAATTTGGAGAACTGGCTTCTGAAGAGTTTTGCATAAGCTGGCAACAATGCTAATGAAGACTTTCATGCTGCTGAAAAGAGCTTACTAATAAAAGCTCACTAAGTGGTATCAGTAGTCCTACTCTGCACCTCTTCCCAGTCAGAATTTAACAATTCTATGACTCAAACAACAAGGAACACTGAAAGACTATTTTACCTTTGCTGTCATATACATCAGATTGTTTAAAACCATAGCAGTAGCCTGTGGTGATCCCCAGCCTTCTCCTCTTAGCCAGCGCCGACTGTTTACCATCAGTTCCCTGTCTTTTAAAGAATCCTCATCTTCATCTTCATCTTCATGCCGTATTGTTGGCAAAGGTTTCAAATCTACCAACTCAATATTGTTCATCCATGGAAGCAAATAGTGCAGCATCACTTGTCTCCCAGCAGGGTGCGCTGTTTGAATTCTCTGGCTCACCTCTATTATTCAAAATTAACAAACATGAAATGCAAACCTGTAAATATTACTGGAGAAGTTTCTGGAGAAGTATGTTTATAGTTTTAGTATCTCATACAAGACTGAATTAATACTATTACTGAAAATATTTTTATTTAACTGAGAGCAAATGTGCCCTCATAATACAAATGAAGTACACAAATTGCAGCTGAATATGCCTTTTGCTAAACAGATTTATACTATAGAGTTGGAATACTGAAAGTGCAGACAGTATCAACTGATTCATTCATATTTAATATTAAGTAAAACTTAAAATGATCAAATTATAAAGAAGTCAGCCCATACATGGAATCTCGCTATTAAAAGAAAATAGAAAATCAATTAAAATAGATTAATGAATATGAAATATTTAATCCTAATAGGACAGACAAAACAGTCAGCAAAAAGATCATACCAGTTGTCTGCTTAAAGAAACTATGTAATATGACTTTAAAGTTGTTCTAAGGCTCTGATCTTGCAAAGACTTATGCATATCCTTGAAGTCACAGTGTGAAATCATGGATACAACAGAAGTCAATGGCAAAACTCACATTGACTTTAGATCACCAGAATTCAATTCAGTGAGGACTGAACAATGCTTAAATCTTTGGAGGACAGAGTTCTACTGAGTGGGCTAATCTATGGCTTCATGATTTCAGCCATTAAAAGCAGAACTACCCATTCTCTACGAAAACCTAACCACAGAACCTTCTCTCTGCCATTACCAGCCTCAGGGGTAGCTCAAAATATATTAAGAATACAAGAAAAACAAATAAACAATGCTAAAATATATAGGGCTCCAATTCTTCAAAGGAATCTGTCCATTAAACACAGAGTCTACTAAGGACCATCGCATCAGCCAGAGTGACTATGATTGATTGTGTTCCACCATGGATCATGAAGTTTCCAGATCTGGCTCAATCCTGTATATCCATGAATCTCTCTGAGGCAGCTGAATAAACCTTTTGCTGGTTTGGGCGGTGTCAGGTTGAATCAAGTGTTAATCTCTTCATGTGTCAAGAAGAATTTGAGATTAGTGTGTGCTGGTGTGGTTTTGTCCATTCTGTTGACATAGCTGAAGAGCACACAATATCATTTATGAATATAACGAGTGACCGAAGGAATGCCAAATCATTGCAAGACTATGACATTTACAAAAAGTCAAACCTTACATGCTCAGTTTTTGGCAATGACAGTACATATGGAATCCCTCTAGTTTTCCAAATCCTCCTGTAAGAAAGTTCAGTTTCTGACCCATATAGCAATACAGGGAGCATACAGGTTTGACAGATCCTGAACTCTATTCTTGGCACAAAGGTGTTTTTGCATCTAAGAGACATGGACTACATTCAGGAAGTGACAAGATCTATCAAGTGAAGAAGAAAAAATTACTAATCGGCTCCATAATTATTGTGCTCCAAATGTGTTGCACACTCATTCTACTTCAGGAGTGGGCACACTCAGTGCACCATTGTCAGAGACTTTGCCCTCAGCAGTATGTTCGCTCATGTGCTCTCTAGGGCCTCCTGCTGCTGCATGTAACATGCTCACTGCTCATAATTGTTAGAATGTATCTCCTTGCTAGTGCATTTTTTCCTCTTTATATGTTAGATAATACCTCTTTTAGTAGATTATTTTTGCTTAGTTATGGATACAAGATTTCTGTGTTTTCAAAACACCTCAGTTCCTGGATACTGGTAGGGGTTGCTGGGGCATGATGCAGTCATCAGAGTTTAAACCCTGCCAATTCCACAAGAAACTGGTATCAGTGAATGACCCATACTCCAGCTATCTGAAATATCTTGGGGAGGATTCAGTGTCATGTCATGAAGTGTCATGTCAGGATTCAGTGTCAAATTTACAGAGACTTTAAACCTAAAATCAAGACAGACAGGACCAAGCTTAAGCTTCTGTGAATGGAGGCAAATCTGAGCCCATCATCAGAGTTTATTTGTTGAAGAACATCTGGTTTATTGTGACTGAACTCTGCTTGCAGCCTAGGTAGACAAACTCATCAATACTCTCCAGGGTACCCAACCCCACCTGAACTGGGGGTTCCAAGTGTCCAAGCTACAAGGTTCTGGATGTTAATCTTCTGGCATTACATGTTTGACGCAATTGCATGGACAGCATCTTGGACACCTGGGAATGCAAGGCTGAAATTCTCCCACTTCTTCACAAACAAGACTGTGTCATGAGCATAGTCTTGACTGGAAAACATTTCTTGACCAACCTTGATTCTGATGCAAGGAATGGAAAGTCCTAATATACAGTCAATAGCTCAACATAACAGTTTCAGGGCAAGAATGTAACTCTGCCACACTCCTGAGGGTGAAGTGAAAGCTGTTTACTAGGAATGTTAAGTAGCGATTAATTTGCTAATTGAGGGAAATTCCATCGACTAGTCAAAAAGCACTTCTGCATTCCGCCTTTGAAATGTACAGGAGCCCCAGGGGGGGTTCTTGTGCATTTCAAAATTGGAACGCTACATGGAGCCCAGAGCCAGCAGGAAGTCCTGCTGACTCTGGGCTCCACACGCGTGCTTCTGCTTTGAAATGCACAAGAGCCCCTACTGGGGACTCTTGTACATTTCAAAGCTGGTATGCAGTGTGGAGCCCAGGGGTGAGGGGCCAGCGTGGAGTCACCTGCTCATCGCAGGCCCCATATGGGCGCTTTTGCTTTGAAATGCACAAGAGCCCCTGCTGGGGACTCTTGTACATTTTGAAATAGAAGTGCCTGCATGGAGCCCAGGGTCTGTTGGGGAGTTCCCAGCTGATCCAGGGCTCTATCCGGCATTTCAAAGCGGCAGTGCCGTGCAGACCCCAAGTGACCCCAGGCTCCACACAGCTCTTCCGCTTTGAAATGCCGCGAGGAACCTGATGCCAGGCTCCCTGTGGCATTCAAAGCGGCAGTGCTGCACAGAGCAACTCATCCTGGGCTCTGTGTGGCACTGCTGCTTTTAGGTATCCTCCTCTTTTGCCCTTCCCCTCCATTGCCTGTATCTGATAAAGGCAGCAAGCAGGTGGGAGTGACTAGTCGACTAGCTGATAAGCAAATGCTTATCAGATAGTCAATTAGTCCTTTACATCCCTTCTGTGAAGCACTATGTATTCTTGCACCAGATTTAACAGAACATTTGGAACACCAACTGCTTTTGATATGATCCAATGTGCTGACCTGTCAACCAAATCAGAAGTTGCTTTGATGTTGAAATGTGCCACAAAGCAGGTGTTCAGAATGTAATACAGTCAGAAGCTGGAGGGTAAAGACAGCGTCCATTGTTAACTCTCTGCGGTGAAACCTTATTTGCTATAGATGATAATATCTGTTAAGGAGTGGCTGTATCCTACTAAACAGAATGTAAGTGAAAGTCTTTCCAGGAACTGATAAAGAGACTGGCCTGTAATTGCTCACTCAGTGAAAGATCCACTGCTCTCATATAGAGACATGAAACCTTTGCATTCTGCTGGTATTCTGCATGTCTAAGAACATGTCTATACCGGGCCACCCACGTGCACTGTTTCTTAAGGCACTTTTGAGCAGTTTGGGTGGAATACCATCAGGTCAAGCAACAAATCCATTTTGAAACATTTGGATGGCCTTTCATGCTTTTTAAGTGACAGAGGATCAGTGTTAGTCCCTGGATGTGCAGCTGTGTAGTTTGTGTCATGTCACAGAACTCTAGACAGCTATGAGGAGGTCCATGGTTGAGCATGTTTTCATAATGTGTTTTTCATCTGTCTAGAACCTCATCCATCAATGAGCAGGGAGAGCAGTTTGGTTTCATAAAAGGATGTGAGAGAAGGCTGCCAGCCAAGCATGTGATGGCTCTGTGGAAAGGATTCAGATTATTGTTCATAAGTAGCCTTATATCTCTGTGGAGTTTTGTTAAAAGGCTTCCTCAGAGATGTTCACAGGTAGATTCTTTTATGGGATTTGGGTTTAACATAGAAATACTCTTCATACATTAATCTATTCACATTGATGCAAACTGAAAAAAAATCAAGATTCTTTCTCTCTCACTTCAGACTATTATCAAATATTTCACTTAATTATGGAGCCAAGATCTACAGGATAAAAAAGGATTATAATTTTGGCTTTCAATTTTTATTGTGCTTATTACGGTGTTTAAATTTGACTGCAGATAGGTTAGCACATACAACTTTCTAAAATAAATTTATTATGTTAATTTTGATTGCATAAACTCAAGCAACATTAGTTTTTTAAAATATGAGAAATTTAAAAAAAGAGGCTTGTTTATTTATGCATCATTTATTCCAAAATTAAATGGAAACAAATACTTTACTACACTGCTGCTATATACTACCAAGAAGTGAATCTCAGAGTGAGAGAGCAAGAAATGGCATAGGCCATACTTCACAGCAAAGAGAATGTGCTGGCATGTTAATTCTCTTGGAAATCCCTTTCAAGTACATCTGCCATTTAAAGTTTATTTTTACAAACTGATTCTTGTACAATTACAATCTGTGTTTTATCAGCTATTTTCAGTACAAACTGAAAAACATGATTCTCAAGTATAGAAAAACTTAATCAGATTTTTATTTCTTTAATCATCATGATTGTGTCGCCTTAATTGATCACTTGAAAGTGAACTGAAAACCTAAATCAATGTGCTTTTAATTTTAGAAAAATGTGTTAATTGACTCTACTAACTAGACCAAAATGAGTTAAAATGATTTGTGTTGAATAACCAATGGTTAAAAATTCTATCCATTGCCAGTATCCTCTGAATATATCTTTGTTTGCTTAGATATTCAAGAGTCATTCTGTGCCCTGTAGTACCAGAAATATTACTCCAATCCATGCAAGCCACTGTATCTTATCTGTCACAAACTGAGGTGTTCTGGGATAACTGCAGCAAATAAAAAAATCTAAGATGGGGGAAGGACTGGGGCTTAGTAACCAATCTATAATTGGTTTATGGAAAACAAGAATTCAAAATTTCAAAGGACAACTTTACCATACCTGAGAAGATAGCAAGAGTTAACTCAGGGTATGTCCTTGCTAATTCCTCTGACAGTTGATAATATGACACAGAATACAGGTGTGGCAAAGGAGAAGGCTGACCCAGTAGACCATCAGTTCTCTGAACCTCCAATTTGTGAGCATAGCGAAATATCTTAGGTTCCAAGATCTGTAGCAATAAAATTCAGATATTTGAAGCTAAATACAGAGCTGGGACAAAAGAAAACTCTACATGGTTATCTTCTGAGGAAATATAATATATATTGTGCCATCATTTCACATTTTGTATCTTAGTAGAGTAATACATTCCTGGCCATCTGAGACTCATTCTCTTTGAGAACCAGTCCCAGCTATCAATTTCCAAGTTCCATTTTCACTTCCTAGTGCATTAAGTATGGGTATGTCTACACTACAGCGTTGTTTCAAAATATCTTATTTCAAAATAGTTCATTCGAAATAAGTTATTTTAAAATAACACGTCTACACACAAAATGCATTTTGAAATAGCGCGTCAACACTGAAGGGATGCTGAATTGCATTGAAGACCGGCCGGAACCAGGTCCAGCAGGGCATCAGGTCAGGAGTTACTTTGTGTGGCTGCTGCCTGAGGCTATCTGAGGCCTGTGCTTAAAGGGACCTCTCCCCCCCACCCTCACCCGGACAGCCCGTTCTCAGCTTTCTCTGCTTGCTTGCCTACCTCGATGAGGGACAGCAAAGCATTTTGTCTCTGCGTGCTCTGGTTGCCCTCACTCGGGACACCATAGCACTCTGCAACATGGAGTGAGAGCTGCCCCTGGGCACTCCGGTGCTTCTAGTGGACGCATTGCTGCGAGCCTGGCTGCACTTTCTGCAGGCTGCCATCCGAGAGGTCCATCGGGGGGCTGTCAGTATCCAGGAGGCCCTACGGGAGAGCTTCCACCCTGAGGAACACTAAGAGCCTCCCTGGTCTGCCCCACTGGGGGCTTGTGCCTCATTCCTCCCTCACGTCCTTCCACTTACCCCCTCCGTAACTCGTCTTCCTGATGTCAAATAAAATACATCTATTTTCATGAACAAAACTGTCTTTATTTAACAAAACTGGAGGGGGGGCGGGGAATGAAACTCTGATGAGACTGGGGAAAGGAGGCGGGAGAGGGGAGGGAGAAACCTGGAAGGAGGGCGCTGGAAGGGGGAAGCAAGGGAAAGAAGGGGGAGGGGAAACTCAGGGGTCTCTCCAGACCAACTTTATTTTCATGAAAACCTGCTCCAGGGTTCGCATGTGGCCTTTGGTGGCCAGACTGGCAGCTATCCTGCCATAGACAGCCGCATTCCTTCATCTAGTGAAGAGATCATGGACATTGGGGGCATCCCTCCCAAACCTGAATAAGGTCCACGATCTCCACCCTGGACCAGGAAGGCGCCCGCCTTTTCTGGGCCCTGGCAGGCTCCTGGGAGCGGGCAGACTGCTCCTGGGGAGCAGTGGAGGGCTGACTGCCAGTTACTTACTGGCTCCTGTTTTGAGGCCACTGGGTCAGGGGCAGTGACTGCTGGCTCTGGGCTGTCAGGCTTGGAGCTGGCACAGGCACTGTGGCCAGAGTCAACCCCTTTAAGGGCTCCAGGGAGTGGGGAGGGAGAGGAGTGATCTTGCTTGAGGCTGGAGTGGCCAGTAGGGCACCCTGGGAAGGCTGGAGGCCCCCTCTTTCGATATAAGTGTCTACACCGCACTTATTTCGAAATAGCTATTTCGAATTTGGCGTTATTCCTCGTGGAATGAGGTTTACCAAATTCGAAATAAGTGCTCCGCTATTTCAAATTAATTTCAAAATAGCGGTTTGGCTGTGTAGACACTAGTAAAGTTATTTCAAAATAATGGTTATTTCGAAATAACTTTGCTGTGTAGACATACCTTATAAGTTTTCCAAAATGAAAGTGTAAATAATCCAGACTACTATTGCCATATAATTTTTCTATGACTAACAATTTCTACTTAGAAATGGTTGGGTTGAGTGCATTATCAGGGTTATGTAGGTTAGACTTGGAGTGGCAAAGGTACAGCACATGTTGGCACTGTTTTATTTTAGTTTGATTGATCTTAAGCACTGACATTTACATAGGAACTCAAAAGTGCACAGGCTTGGCCTAACTCTGCTCACATTAATGTCAACAATAAAATTATCATTTAAATCAATAGGAATAGTGTTTAGACACACTTAAAAATCCCACTCATATGTGGGTTAGGGCAGGTGGCCATACAGATGTAGAAGTTAAAATAAGTTACCCTGCCTCCAATGTACTGCTGCCTTTCTAGAAGTTGGGACTGGAAGCACAGAGGTAAGTACATATTGATAATGTCCACACTACATTTTCCTCCAAGTAGATTGGTAAGGGGTAGGTAAAGCTTTGACCTGATATTAAAGGCCTGAAGCAAATTACTACCTTACTGCAGAGCGTGAGGTACAGGGAAAGAATTGCACTTTTCCTGTGATAATCCTGCAAGGGCACTGCTACGCACCAGTCCTTTCATAGGGACAACTTGAAAACCTTTACCTAGCTTTTATTTTTTTTAAAGATGCAATGAAACAATGTGGTTCAGATCCCCAGCTAATGTAAATAGGTAGATAGCTCCCTCAAAGTCAATTTATCTGTGCTGATTCATAACAGATAACGGTCTGGCCCTAAATCTTTATTAAAATGCAACAAAAATAATGCACTCTGTATTTCACTGCTGAAAGCAAAGCTGAATATCATAAATATTTATGTTAAACATACAAGAGAATTTCTTAAACATAAAATATTTTAAAATGAAATTTGTTCACAGACCTGTAATAGCTGCATAGCAACTTCATAGATAGCCCTAGCAGAATCAGCTGCTTTAAACAGTATCAGATTTAGAAGGATTACTGTATCACACTGGTAATCCCTACAGAAGAATATAAATATCAGTTAAACATTTTTAACTATATAAGCTATTTTAACTATAAATTAGCTAAACAAAGGTAAATTAATTTAGGTTAAGTATTGCATAGGATAGTATTCAATGCTCTGAAATGTTTAACATTGAAAACAATATGGAAAACACACTACATTTAAGGGAAAACCAAAAAATGATTACATGTAAAAACTGCAATTCAGGAATTTCACAGAACCAGAAGGGACCTTAAGAGGTTATTGAGTTCAGTCCCCTGTCCTCATGGCAGGACCAACCACTGTCTAGATCAGGGGTAGGCAATAATTTTTTGCTGGGGTCCACTTAAAAATTTTTTGAAGTGGCTTCAGGCCACACCGCCTCAAGCAGAAAGGGCAAGGCCAGGATACTATCCTGCTTTTCCACCCACGGACCATGATTGGTCTGGGGGTAGGGGAGTGCCTTTGCCTTCCCCCTTTCCCTCCTCCCGCCCCCGAGGTTTCCCTTAAGTGCCCATGCCCCTGGCGGTGCAAGGAGATTTCATGTGCTCCTCTTTCTAAGCAATTTATTCCAGTGTTTAACCACCCTGACAATTAGGATGTTTTTCCTAACGTCCAGCCTAAACCTCCCTTGCTGCAATTTAAGCCCATTTCTTCTTGTCCTGTCCTCAGAGGCCAAGGAGAACAATTTTTCTCCCTCCGACTTGTAATGCCGTTTTGGAATAGGAAATTTGAAATAGGAAATTTAATATCACTCTTTTATACCTGTTCTGAAACACACTGGCTATGGCTTTAAAACAGCCAGCTGCTACCCGCCTGGAACCTGTGTAACACCGGTCCACAGCCCAATACATGAGGTTACTCTGGTCAGGGTTGAGCTCCAACAGCAGCATAACTGCCTCGCAACCTAACTGATGCACCTATAGTCCAAAAACAAACAGATTGAACAATTAAAGAAAACCAGCAAAAGGCAATGGTTTACAAAATAATTTTATTATGAACAAACTGATATCTTAAAACTAACAAGTTACATAAGCAAGATTTAATTTTTTAAAAATAAAAACCGTAAACCTTAAAAACAGTAATAGAAAAAGAGAGTTTGCGCTATTGCAGAATAAAACTGTGCAGTTTGGACCATGTGACTTCATAGTACCATTAATTTTACCTCCTTCTTCCAGACTTCTTCTACTGGTAAGATTCCCCTCCACAGCGACAGGGCCTGCGCATTACCCCTACCTAAGGAGGCCTGCATGCTCCCCTTAACCTCCACAAGGGTATGTGGAGATTCCCCATCCCGCTGTGAGGCTTCTATGGGGCCTAGCAATTACCCGCTCCCCCTCACCACTTCATCTGGAGTGTGAGGATTCCCTTTGTCTCCTGCCCCACGCCTCCTCATGGGGTTTGGGGATTCCCTTATCCCCTACCTATGCCACTTCACCGGGAGCCTGGGGATTCCCCTCCTTTCTTCCCCATACCCAATGACTCCTCACAGGACCAGGCCTCCTTTCCGAAAAATTACCATCATTTACATAACACATTTTCCGTTTATTTCCGAACAAAACCTAACCAACCATTTCTTGAGTTAAACACACGAGCAATGCTGGGTAAATATTCTAGTAAGTAATAATACAGATTTAGAAGGTGCAAGCTGATTCAGAATATTTGTGCCAATTTGACCTCAGGACTCTCAAATCACTAATGGTTAAGAGACATTTATTGGTGCTTACTATGTTACCTTTTTATCTTGTGAATCCAAAATATTATCCAGCCACTTGTACAAATAACCATCTGATGAGAGTCCTACGTTATCTGCAACAGGGCCACAACACAGTACAGCAGACATTGCCTTTAGAAAGTAATTGAAAAAACAACACGTTTGAATAATCAGATTGGGCTATCACGGTTATAGCTAACCGTTTACTATCAGAGAACTCAACTCAGACCACTGCCAGGAGTTAGGCCACAAAAAACTCTGTAAAACATCTGGCTCAATGAATGTCAGAACCGAATCCTACAGCTCTCAATTCCCACACAAGAGGATCTGTCTGTCCTGAAAAGTTTACAATTGTTCCATACGAGACAACTCATTAGTCTTGCTAGTGTCATACTGTAATGCACTCTTAAAAAGATGGATGATTTGAACAATCCTGAAATTCTCTCTCATTGAGCAACTGAGGGCAGATTAGAGCATGGGAAGCTTAACACTAATATCAACTTGTATTTTTGCAGGATCATACTGAAACTACTGTAGTGGGAAGGGGACAGGAGAAATTCTGCTTAAAATGTAAAATTAATTAATCCAGGAATAATTTTGGGCTGAGAACATCTGCCTGTATCCGCCAGAAAAAGGAAAATTTCATGCTCGGACTAATGGCAAAGAAGTGCAAACTGGGAAAAATGTTTAAGGACAGTAAAGTTAATTTCTCAAATTCAGAAAGTGTTAAAATACCTTCAAAGCACAGTACTGGTGTCTGTTTATCTGCATGTTCCTATCACTGTATCTATCCAGAGGGGTAAACATGATGCTAAACGGACCTGCCCAGTGACTGAACAACATAAAGAGACTGTGACGTAGACTCTGCTGAGGAAAGACACTTCTTCTCTGGTGCACTGTAAGAAAAGCACATACAATGTTTGACCCACTTTTCCCTAAAGTTTCTGTAAACAAAATTTTATAAAAAGAAAAAAAACGCCAAAAGTCTCCAACTGAATTAGCAACAAGCACAGTACTATAAAGGCAAACTTCAACAGCATAACAGCTTATTAAGAAATAAGGTATATATATTTGCATGAATGTCACAGGTATGCAAAAACAGAAGCAATATACAAGAGTTTAACAATTATTAGCCTGAAAAGAAATTTGTTCAAACTGAGCAATCAAGTCTTTTAATAAGAGGAGTTTAATTTTTAGATTTAAAAATACTATCAGTAATCACTTCTGAAAAGTTCACATTTAAAAATGTAAATACCATTTACAGAAGCAAATCTATAACTTTAGGAAGAAAAACATTTTTACTATAAAGCAGAAAACAGTGTGTGTTTCTGGGTAATAAAATAAGTCATCAAAACCTAATAAAGTGTACTGAGCATACCTGGAACATTTTGAATGATATTTGCCACTAAGGCACTAAAATGGCATCGGATATCTTTCAGTGTGTCCGAGTCCTTTTCATTTTCTGCCTCCAGGAGTTGTCTAGTTAGATCGACATACTCTAATAAAGTGTTGTTGAGGGAATGTGTTTCATTATCAAGGCCACCACTTGCACTTAAAAATAAAATATTCAGAGCATTATGATTAGAGTCACACTATATATTTCTTAAAAGCTTCAAAGAATATAAAAAAAATCAAGAATTTTTAAAAGACTTTTTACTAAACAGTAATTTTGTTGGAATTTGGTTGGAGGCCCTTTCTTGCCACATTTTTGTCGTCTTAGCAAGAAAAACACTAATGAAACTGGACCCAATAACCAAGCCTTTGTAAATCAGAAACCTCTAAGACTACTACAGAATCATAATTTCTTGTAACCAAGATTATGTCTTAACTCCTTCCTATCCTTCTGCTCCCCAGAAAATGCTTTCTCGTTATAAATAAACAAGGTATGCACATAAAATAAATGTGGAAGAGTGTGTGTATAACAGAATACTTGTACTGGCATGATTTTTTTCTCTTTAAATGTATACAGTGATATGTTTACATCACAGAAGGCAGTCAAAGAAGCATGCCTTGCATTTGGAGCAGAAAATGGTTAACTTTGATAGTCCTCAGTTCCTTAAAGAGTTTGTTCCACAGACTCAGACTGGCAATGGGGAAAGTTCTTGACAGACTTGTCAACAACTATCCTCACCCTAGAGTTTACAAATGTTTTTGGATATGTTTAACACAGGTCAGTGAGTACCCTGAAGATAAGGACTGAGACCTGAATATTATTCATATTCTATGGCAGGAGTGGGGAATCTAAGGCCCAGGGGCTGGATACAACCCAAAAAAGGTTCCCCACTCCTGTTCTATGGCAAGCACTGTAGAAAATGGAAGACAGATCTGATGTACTGGCAGTGGCCTATATTGCTGAGGAGATCCTCTACTAGCTGGTGGATTTACACTCTGGTATTCTGCATTGCTGTAGTGTGTTGTCCACCTGGGAGGGGACAAAAAAATTTTATCACCAAAAGAATGCCTTGGCCCATGTGAATGGGACAGTCACTTAGCCACTCAGATGGTAGGTGTTACATAGCAACAGCATCTAAGAGTAAGTGCTTTGTGTTACTAAGGAATTCTACACTACAAACTGAATTCATCAACTGTGATTTATATCTTCATCAAAAGAGATCGCACTGCACCTGAAAATTGTTCTACCACTGGCCATCCTACCCACTATCTTACTCAGATTCAGCTTCAACCAACTGCCCTTAATCAGTACAGATAACTAACAGTTATGCATGATAATATGATAAACATTTGTCACCATCATAACTGTGAAATAAAAATATTTCCCCTTTGAACAAGTGTTTCTGAAATGTTTAATACTGAACTTTTGCATATCTAATTGTACATGTTCACTTGCACTGGAAAACCTTTTATCATAATATGGTGGTGGCACCAGCCCAGACCACATAGTTGTCAAGGTTTATGCTGTGCAGAGGCTAGAGCATACAATAGCATAGTGTACAAAAGTTTAAGTCCAACCTCAGTTAAATTGTTTAGCAAGAGAGTTTCCCAAGGCCATAATTCTGCAGAGGCATCCACCCAAATGGTATACACTGTATGATTAGCATAGGTAGGAATCTTGAGGAAATAAGGTGCTACACAGATTTCTTTGGAGGATGGAAAGCAAAGTGTCTCTTATTTTACATAATATTTTATTGGACGAGCAAAAACTCTTCCACAAGAGAGCATCTACACTGTCATGTGCTTTTGCTCAAGAGATGTGCTTTTGTGCAAGAGCATCCATGGCAGTGTAGACGCTCTCTTCTGCAAGAAAGCTCTGATGGCCATTTTAACCAAGGGGCATCTTGCACAAGAAATTCATGTTGCCTGTCTACACTGCCCTCTTCTGGAAGAGCTCTTGCGCAAGAAGGCTTATTCCTCGTGGGGAGAGGAATAACTCTTCTGGAGGAAGCCCTGTTTTAAAACACTATACTGTAAATTTACTTCTTGAAGAAGGCTCGTGCAGTGTAGACAGCCTGCAAGTTTTTGCAGAAGAACAGCTGTTCTTCTGCAAGAATCTTCCAGTGTAGACGTAGCTTAAGAATCAAAAGTCAAACTATTTGATATAAAGTTACACAATAACAATGGGAGATATATTCACCCTTTCACTTTTTAACTTCTCAATTCTCAAAATTTACAAGAGACTATTTATTACCAAAATTCTGCTTGATTTACAAATCTTAAAGGACGTCTATAAAAGTGATACCTTACATTTAGGACAGAATAACAAAAAATTATATTCCTATTTCCCCTGACCCCAATGTCTTTTAAATTTCTTGGGAAGAGGAATGTTAAGTATTAATAGATCATGTTTTCTTCTTTTCACAAGATCCATTGTACGATTTCGAGATACTACTGCAGGAAGAGCCCTATTAGACTGTCTCCAGCTTGAGATCTGAACTGTAAAAGTAGCTCAAGGGCTTTACATTTGATGCTGTAGCTTAACTCATTCAATACTGACAAGGTCCTATACAAAAAAACCACACATGCAAATACATGCTTGTCTGTCACACATACATATCTTGTTAAAAATATAAGACTTTCCATGGCATTTCAAATAAAACAGAGTGGTCAGAAACTTAATAGGTGTAACTATCGATACAGATTAACATACCTTTTGGCTACGTCTAGACTGGCATGATTTTCCGCAAATGCTTTTAACGGAAAAGTTTTTCCTTTAAAAGCATTTGCGGAAAAGAGCGTCTAGATTGGCACTGACTCTTTTCCGCAAAATAACTTTTTGCGGAAAAGTGTCCGTGCCAATCTAGACGCGGTTTTGCGCAAGAAAGCCCTGATCGCCATTTTTGCCATCGGGGCTTTTTTGCGCAAAATAGTTTTTAGTTGTCTACACTGGCCCTCTTGCGCAAAAACATTTCCAGAAAAGGCCTTTTGCCCGAACGGGAACGTCAAAGCATTTGCGCAAGAAGCACTGATTTCAGACAGTAGAACGTCAGTGCTTTTGCACAAAATCAAGTGGCCAGTGTAGGCAGCTGGCAAGTTTTTGCGCGAAAGCGACTGCTTTTGCGGAAAAACTTGCCAGTCTAGACGCAGCCATTATGTTTTTTAAAATAGAATTTACAAATTCCTAGCAGATTTTTGTTTGCTTTATTTGATCTTTAAAGGAAACATGGAAACAAGGTAAGATGTTGATTATTTTGTTACTATAATGAAATATTATTGACATTGAAATCCTCTCAAGACTAATGAGGAATAATTCCTTATGAGAATTATTGTGTATTCTGCTGCTCTACAATTTTAAGTGATTGTTCTGTTGTACAATAAGGTGAAATAAATAAGGTGTATAAAGAAACTATTGCTTCTGAATTCAGACATTTATTAGGGCACTAAACAATGCCTTCTTATCACTCCATGCCTACCTGTGACTAATAACACCAGCATCTGCCAGCAGTTCAAATATTCGCACTAGCTGTACTCGTAAAATATCTCGACGCCTGCGTCGTTTCATATTCTGTTCAATGGAAAAATACAAAATTACAAGAAGTAGTTGAGTAAATTAAGGATAATATCAGTTTGGACTACAGGGGCACTGAAACAGTCATGACTCCAACCATGTTAACACCACTACAGTTTTCATTAGTGAGTCACAGCCTTTTTTTGTTTCAACAGTTAACAGATTTACTGTACAATTTTAATGGACTAGATTATGGGTCACACACATTTCTTGTGTAACCTGTCAGACTTCCATGCAGAATACTATTTACTACTTTTACAGTATACAATGGAAAATTATTACTCCACAGTTTCAACTGTTATGTGAGAGTGATTCACCTATGGGTTTTTGTAATAAAATGCAATAAATAATTAGAGCAAAGTTTAAAAATACAAAAATAATGAGAATAGGAGAGTTTTGGTCTGATTTATTTTATATGCTTTTCAAATACCACTGTTTCTACAAAGCTTGAACTGAGAAAGGACAGGCTGGAGCAAGGGGTGGGAGAAAATGTTACCCTAACAAATAGTTTTAGGATCACATTTCCTCTTCCCTCCCCACCCCACCCCCCACAACTAATCCATGGGACTATTTGTGGAATAAGATAAGAGAACAGAAGTTGGCCTTTAATAAAGCTACAGGTAGAACACCTATGGTCTGGCACCTTTGGGACCGGATTGGTCCCAAACAAGGGAATTTGCTCAACCAGAGGAGAAACCCTGCTACTAGTTCTGCAGACCATCTTCCCTTCCTGCTGCTGGCCTCAGCCACCTCCGCTCGCATCCACTGGGCTGCTGTGGCCCTGGCAGCCCAGACGACCCTGGCCTGAACCCCACTATTGGAGATGCTGTGTCTCCAGCCCTGGCCCTGCTATCAGAGCTGCCACATCTCTGGCCCCGGCCCTACTACCTCAGTTGCCATATCCCCAACCCTGCTATTGAGGCTGCTGCAGTGCCTGCTGTACTACCAAGGCTCCAGCACTGGTCTCAGCCCCGTCAGGCTCCAAGCCATCAGCTCTCTTGCCACTGGGGCCCCAGCCAGGACTCCCTGGTCCAAGAATTCCCATGGTCCTGCCAGACCACAGATATTGCCAGATGAGGGAGACCCGATTTTGGGAGGTTCAACCTGTAATAACTGAAGAACTAGGCTCTGCCTCCCTTACTCACACTGGAAATACCATACTCTGTGTAAGTTCCATTTAAATCAATGGGTCAACTCAGCCAGCGTAGTGATGGCAGAATCCAGGTCTCAAATTGTAAACTCTTAAGGGAGCAGATGCATTTAATTTTGCTTCTTACTCACAAAAGATGTCAGATGAATATCAGAAAATACAAAACAAAATAAAATCAGAAGAAAAAGAAAAGAAGGAAAACAATTATCCATACAGTTTACCATTTGAGCCAAATGGTAACTTTAAATTCTAAATAGTATAGTCTTCTTATTCCAATGATGTACCAACTGAACTCAAACCATTGAGTTAAACATGAATATCAACACATGGATACATTTCTCTGAAATTAAATTTGACGCGTAATCTTCTGTAACATTATATTGCATCTGTACACTTCAGACCCCCATACTGATGAGCATAGGTACACATAGGGCTCTCAAATAATGCATCATGGCATATTGTTGTGTGACAGAATTTGAAACATAGGGCACATCTAAACTATATTCCTCTTTCAAAAGAGGAATGTAAATGAGACATCAAAACAGCAAATGAAGCACAGATTTAAATATCCTGTGCTTCGTTTGCATATTCGCATCTTAGCGCTTTTCGAAAAACCTTTTCTCGAAAGTGAAAGCGCAGTCTAGACGGGTTTTTCCTTGAAAGAACCCCGTCTAGACTGTGTTTTCACTTTCGAAAAACACTTTTTCGAAAAAGTGCTCGGATGCGAATATGCAAATGAAGTGTGGGATATTTAAATCCATACTTCATTTGCACTTTTGATTTTCCTCATTTACATTCCTCTTTTGAAAGAGAAATGTAGTCTAGACATAGCCTTAATGTATGCTTCTATCAGCTGTACTTAATATAAAATTCAATGCAATGATCACAAGCAAAACAGTTATTATCTAAGGTACCTATCAATTGTCTTTTACTTTATATCTGTATAGCACCTATCACACTGGTGTCTTGATCTTTATTAAGGACTTCACATGTTATCAAAAAAACAACACATTGTTTTATGTCATCTTATTTTTCTTTGAACATACAGACATACAGACTCACTGTGAATTAACAACTCTTTTTTGGTTCCTCATTTCCAGGGCTCACCAAGTGGCGGCGAGCCCTGCTCGCCAGCTGCGCGGTTCTGTGAGCTGCGCATGCGCAAATCGCGCTGCACATGTGCAGATCGCATAGCGCCGGCTATGCCGGCTTGTAATCTACTCGCCACGGGCAAATAGATTACATGATTTGTTGAGCCCTGCTCATTTCAATGTGTACACCATGTATACCGGTGATATGCTATGTATCAGAGAAGCCTTTCTGATCGGACTGAAAGGGGTCAGGTAAGTTAATGTTTTCTCCAAAAAGCCATATTGTTCTTGCTCCTATGGACAATGCACTATAAGCCTCTCTGATTGATGGGATGCCACCAATACAACATTCTGAGCAGAAGCAAACAGACTGCATTAGGTCTGGATATCAGGACATAAAAAATAAAGGTGGAAAAATATTTTAAATGATTAGCTATTACTACAAAAATTATTATGGCAAGAGGGGCTTTCAGTTTTACATAGTTTTAAAGTTAAGGGGATGACAATTATATTATTTTATTTATTTTTAACTTCTATGCAAGTCACCACAAAAGAAATAAAAAATGTTTAGACAATGTTAGTTATTTATTTCAACTACATTATTGTATTTAGCCATAGCCATCAAAGAACAGATAGTAATATTTCTCGATTATGTTTCTGGAAAAGTATCTATAAAATAATGCTGAGCACAAATAAAAATAGTCTTAATTACCTCTGGCCTTCTTTCAAGTGCTTCCTTAATTATAGGATGTAATTCCTCTATTAGTTCCCTAGATAAAAATGATAGATCAATCACTGAATTAGTAGCGAAGATGCAAAATGTCTTACAAAAATGAATGTTTTAAACATACATTAAAAATGAAAATATATCAAGTTTTGCTTTCATTGACAGTGACTTTATTAAACAAATATTTAAAAGAGAAGATACCAACTTTCCTAATATTCAAGATACAACATCAATCTCACCTTTCCTAATATTCAAGACACAATGTCAATCTCACCTTTCTCCAAATAATTTTATAACTGAATCTTGAGCATGCTACATACCCCAACAGTCTCCAGACGCCTGCTAACCCTGACTGACTAAGACAAACTAAATTAACTAAGACAAAGGAGAACTATTTACAATAAACCTGAACTGGAAGCAGGAATGCTAGAAAAGTTGTACACTGGAAGTGTTCTGTCTCAGAACATGAGCAGTAGAAAGGAATATCACTCCTCATACCTTTGGTTTGGAGCACAAGAAAGTGCAGGTGCAGACAAATGGACACTGCTAGTAAAAATATTCCAGCCTCAGGTAGATGGAGCACATTCATACATTGAATGAAATATGCATATGGATTATCACTCAAAGAAGAAGGGACTGTTTTGTTAATTTACCCGGAGTATTTTTTGGATGCTCATAATTTATTAATGTAAATTTAAATAACTGTTTAGATTGCAGAGAGCATTATGTATTAATGGTTTACCATTTAAATATAAAAAACAAACACAAATATCACAGAAGGAACAGTGAACTAGAAGGCTATGTGACCGAGACGAGGAAATGTAATGACCTAAACCAAAACTACAGGAATGACTAAAGACTGATCTTGAAAACTAGTGTGATTTGGATTTCAAGCATAGTCTGCGTATCTGTTATTTTAGCATCTAGCAACTTTTGTCACACTGCTAAGTGCTTAGAAAGAGGATCTATTCATGCCTGTTTTCAAGCACGTTGGATACTACATTATGTGTGATTTTTAAAAGTTAAAGTCAGAGTTCAGAATAACTTACTGATCAATTATCAATAAATGACCAAACAACAAAAATTACCTAAAAGCTCCTGGGTTGGTCCTACCAAGTCCCAGCACAAGGGATTCTGTAATTTCCATACTCTCAGAGCGCATCATTGGAACTATGTGCTTAAACAGTGATGAAGGGGATGGACTGCCAATAATCTGGAACAAGAAAACAGAATATTTTTTCTAGAAAGTAGTAGTTTCCAGCTAGTATTATTTAAAAAAGTGTAATATTATTTTAAATTATTTCCAAACTGAAAAGTTACTTGAAATAATCATAATAAAAGGGAAACTTTTGCTATAAGCTAGTAACATCAGTCTCTGCCTTGTATTATCTTTATTAAGATGCCTTGTGATCCCGCCCTCGCACAAATCTCATTGCCATCAGCAGATTAATATTTCAGGTTTATATCAGGGCTTCTTTCTTGAGGAGATGAGCATTAAAACCAATATCACTTCAACGTCTTTGGAATACAGGATCTCCATCATTCCATAGGGCACCAGATTAAGCACATGGGTTTTCAGTGACATCCCTAGCATTATGTCCTTCCAGGCTGAACCTTTTGCCTGTAGAGCACCACAAAAAATGTATCAAGCTGATACCTTTCCCTCATTCAAATCTCTTGTAAAAATTCACAGTAACATAGGGATTTCTTGGTGTCATCTGGCAAAGGACACAGGATAGAAAAGGATTACGGGAATCCCCTGTGTTTAGTATTTACATACTAGCTCACCAAATTATGTCATGCTAGGTCTGTGACACACTGGTCCTCATAATTAAGACTACAAGTTTTTCATGGAGGCCACTGACTGAATTTTTGGGAACTCCATGACTTGTGCAGCAGCTAGTGCATCTGGACCAGGAGCAGGTTGGCCAGTGCCTGGGCCAGGTGCACCAGCCGCTGTTGGGACAGTTTCAGGCCACTGTGTCCCCTCTCCTCCAGAGCAGCAGCAGCAAGAATTCGGGTACAGGCGGTGGCTTATGGCTGGGGCACTGCTGCAGGGGAGAGCGTGAAGGCTCTGGGCAGTATTTACATCAGGGGGCTCCTCAGAACTGGCAACATGTCCCTCCCTCAATTCCTAGACAGAGGTGCAGCCAGTTGATTCTGTGCACTGCTTTGGCCTGCAGGCACTGGCCCTGCAGTTCCCAATAGCCATGTTTCCTAGCCAATGGGAGCTGTGGAACTGGTGCTTTGGATAGAGGCAGTACACCTCCTCTTAGAAGCTGAGGGAGGGACATAACACCACTTTTAGAGACCTGTGCAGAGCAAGGTGGGGTGACTGCCAGCACCACTAACCCCCCGCCCAGAACCCTTGGACCTCCTCACTCCCCAAGATTTAGTCAGAGGTATATAGTATGAGTTACAGACAGGTCACAAATTTCTGTTTGCTGCCTATGATCTGTCCATGACGTTTTCTAAAAATATCCATGACTGAAATGCAGCCTTAGTCATAATACTTGTGAAATGTTACGTAATGATAATAGATAAAGAATCAATGTATATATATTGAAAATTAAAGTTCTTCTAGTCTGTGATTTGGAGCTGGTTGCCAAAAGGTGAAAAACCTATTTCTTTCAGGCATGAAATATTTATTTATCCATCTATCTGAAAGTAAATTGACTGTGATATGGTTCACAGTAAGGACACATTTACAGTATTGAGTCAAATGCTAATGAAAAGACTATGAAATCTACCAAAGAGGGAATAGACTGGAAGAAATAAACCAGCAGAAGGGACTCCTATTTATCAGTGAGGACAATGGATTTTTGGATAATTACCATAGGTAGAGAGCTGACCTGAATGTTGTAGTTAGTAAGCCAAGACTGTAGCTTGTTGTGTGAAAATGGGATAACAGTCTAACTGGCTGAAAAAGGCTGGTGAGAAATGCTAAGTTCTAACATGCCTGTTATGATTTTATTTTATAAGTAATTCTTTGTTTAATACTTCCATCTACTTGATATCATCTGAATCTTTTTGTTTCTGGTTACATAACCTTATTTTCACTATAAACATATCAAGGAAGCCCCAGGCCCTTTAAATGCACCACTGTAGTCCTAGACATGGGGTAGGGAACTTTTTTTAGGTTGGGAGCAGCTTACCCACAAAAAATCAGTTAGGGGCCAAAGACAAGTGAGAAGCAAAAAAGAAAAAACAAACCCATTCTCACTGAGAAAGAGAAAGACACTCCCCACATTCCCTTCAAACACAAAAGCTTAAAGAGGCCCAGGCTAGTAGATTTTGTGTGCTCCAGCCCCATGGTGGAGTGGGGCGGGAGGGGACTGGAGCACCAGAGCAGGTTCCCCAATGCTGGGGGGAGCCCTGAGCATTGGGGGCCAGATCCAGGCAAGCTAAGGGCTGCAACTGGTCGCTAGGCCTTAGGTTCCTCACACCTGTCCTAGATAGTTCAGATCAGACAGTGCTTCAGGGATGGCTGGGGGAGGCTAGTTTCCAGCCCTTCTCCTTCCACTAGAGGCCTCATCCCCTCTGGAGTCTTAGAGCAGGAGTGGGAAATAAATTTTGCCAGGGGGCCACTTCAAAAATTTTTGAAGTATCCCCGAGTCGACCCGGAAGGGGTGGGAACTAAATGATTGGTTTGGGGGTAGGGGAGCCCCTTCCCACCCCCCCTTTCCCGCTAGGCACCCATGCCCTGGAAGAGGCTTGGCACGCTCCCCCACCCCCAGGCCAATCAGGGCCTGGGGGTGGGGGAGTGCGAGTAGGGTTGCTAGGTGTCTGGCATTTGAGGCATGTGTCCGGTTTAAAAAAAAAAAAAAAAAAAAAACTATTTTCTGTTTTTCTTACATGGAAGGCTGCTTGGGACAATCTTCTACCACTGCATCTAGCAGGGGGAGTGCGGGAGGATTTAAAAGGGCCATCTTTTTTTTCTGCTCAACAACTTTTGATTCTTTTTTTTTGCTCAACCAATTTTTTTTTCCTGCCATGTTTGGTATTTTTTGTGAAACTATCTGGCAACCCTAAGCGTGGGAAGCCTCCTTCTGTCCCGCCAGGAGCATGTGGCACTTTGAAGTGCTGCGGGCTCCTCACAGGGCCGGGACAGAGCGAAGGAAGCTTCACACTGCTTCCCTGCCCCAGGCCCTGATTGGCCTGGGGATGGGGGAGCGCATGAAGCCTCCTCTGCTCTCCTCCCTGCCCTGCGAGCAGCCACGCTTCAAAGCGCCACATGCTCCTGGCAGGGCAGGAGGCATCTTCAGGTACTCCCCTAATTGACCTGGGGGTGGGGGAGCAGCGGGGTCTCCGCGGGCTGGATCTGGCCCGCAGAGGCCCTTTTTCCCCACCCCTGTCTTAGAGCCACCCCCAAGTAGACCAGCAAGTCTATCTCCCTTGTTAATACCCATCGGATATTTTCTTCTTCACAGTGAGTTCCATTTCTTCATGTATACTTAATTGTAATGATGAATGTAAGTTGAAAGTAAAAGTTTAGCATTAGTGTTATCATCATAAATTCTACATGCTTTGGATAATTATGTATTTGCTTAATTGTTATTAAAGTGTAGTTATTTTGCTGTGTAAAGAACATAATGTGGTCTTTTTACAATACATGGTAAGGTAATTTCATTAATATAGTAGAAATGTTTGGCCCGTGATGACTTACCAAAATTTGTGCCCCCTTGTGAAAATTATTGCCCATCCCTAGTCTATCTGAACAGAAATTGTAAGACAACCTTCCCAATATGGGCATCAGATCTTGATACTGTCTTTATAGAGCATTGTTACATAAATATATGGACTGAATCTCAAAGTATTTATTAGAGATATTGCTAAAAAAAGTTGAATAGGCTGGTTGAGCTCTCTGAGTAGACTGTAACCCTCAATGGTAGGTCTAACTTGACAATTCCAAAGCATAACTTAATGTACACACAAATCCAATTAGAAAATCTGTATATAGCCTCTCCTTTTATCCTATCTACAGAACATCTTAACTAGCTTAGTCCTGTCAAGATAGAAGGAAAACACCTTCCAAGGTGTAAAGTTAGCTTCTCCAGTGTTGAGTGTGGATTAAGAAAGAATACAGCCAGATAAATTAGTTGGTAGAGATGAAAGCCAGAGACTACCTTTGGTAATAACGGCAGATGAACTCACACTACCTCTAAAAAATACAGTGTACAGATGTCTTGTCATGGGGTGCCTGTATTTCTGCCACTCTTTTAGCAGATGTTATTGCTACTAGAAAACTTAATAGATGAAAGGAATACATCTCTTAAATCTCAAGAGGTGGGCAAATCAAACCCTTTAACACAATATTATATCCCAAAGAAGGAGAAGTCTCCTGACTGAGGGGTACATCAGCATAAGGTCTTTCAGGAATCTAAAGCAAAATTCAGGACAATGTAGCACTTTAAAGACTAACAAGATGGTTTATTAGATGATGAGCTTTCGTGGGCCAGACCCACTTCCTCAGATCAAATAGTGGAAGAAAATAGTCACAACCACATATACCAAAGGATACAGTTAAAAAAAAATGAACAAATATGAAAAGGACAAATCACATTTCAGAACAGGAGGAGGATGCGGGGGGAGGAAGGAAGGTAAGTGTCTGTGAATTGACGATATTAGAGGTGGGGAGAGTGGGATGTTTGTGACTTAATGGTATTAGAGGTGATAATTGGGAAAGCTATCTTGATAATGTGTAAGATAGTTCAAGTGTTTGTTCAATCCTCTTTGGAGAGTGTCGAATTTTAACATGAATGACAGTTCAGAGGATTCCCTTTCAAGTGCAGATGTAAAAGGTCTTTGTAGCAGAATGCAGGAATCTAGCTACTGTAAGATCAGAGAATATCAAATGACCTTGAACTGGAGGATGAAGAGCTGAGACAGCTGCTAACTGGGTTCTCCAGAAACTCAGAGAGAGACCAGTCATGTTGCTTTATAACAGAAAGTAATCAGGCACGTCACATATATCAGTTTGAAAGAGAAATAACTAGCACTTGTGCCCAGACTATGAATCTCTTCCACTTGGCAGAGTGGTGTCCTTTCTTCGCGGCATAAGAATATTCTGCACCTCAAACAGCTCTTCTCTACTAATATTAACTAACCAGCATCTATGTTGAGAGGAGCAGAGAAGGTGGATCTAGACAGACAGTCTGTCCTTACCTTTGAGATATGTGACTTGGCTGAAAAGGCAACTGGATTAGCTGTTGAACAGAGGATAATTAATATAGTTTGAGAACCAGAACTGTCTTGGTTATGCTGGGTGCTCTCAAAATCATCATGCTATCATGAACCCTTGCGATCCCCGGAATCAGCAAGGTAGGTTTATATAAACCCAGGTACCAGGATTCGGAACATGTCAGAAACAGATCCATAACTGACCTTATGTGAAACAGAATTTGTGACATTTTTTGTTCTCTTTCATGTCAAACACTCTATGAATAGATGATCCCACGTGAGGAATATAGCTTGGACAACAGTATCCTTCACAGACTACTCATGGTTGCTTGCAAACTGTCATTTCTGATGATCTGCAAACCTGATAAGTATATGGCTATCAGGGTAATCTTGTGAAAAATACAGTAGCCATACAGACATATAGTTGCTTGATAAAAGAAACTGGTTTTCCCGGCTTATTTATATAAAAACATTACTGTTGTGCTTTCTATCATTATCTGAACTGTTACACTTCAGAACTGTTAGGAATACAGTGCATGCTCAATGAATGTCCCTTAGCTCCATTACATGCATAAACTGGGCATCCGTAGGCCCTATACTTGAAGATTAAAAGAGGAATCCCCCTCTTAAACAGAGTGGCTACATCTGTCACCAAAGTCTTTGATAAAAATAGTGAAGAGAAAGGCATCCCTTTGCAAACTCTGAGAGGGTCCAGCCCCCGATTTAATTACAAAAGGAATTTTGGGGGTCTTTCAGAGCTAAGTATAGTTTATTGAGCTGTTACACAGTTTTCAATGACCATGCAATAAAGGTTAAATCCAACAAGCTGAGTTACTCTGGTGCATGAGGTCACATGCCTCAGAGGTCTCATATAGGTTGTTACAAAAGATTAATTTGTAGGTTGTTGATCAGATCTTTTTTGGGACAAATAAATCATACCCAGAACAGCCCTTGGAAATTCTCTTTTGTATAGTAATTTATGTGACTTGTTTATACTTTGAGGCATAGGGATGCAAAAAGTCGTGATGTCTGCTATATGGAGTTAGTCACCCGTTGCAGAGAAACATATGCTTATTATATCCTTAAGTCAGTTGCCACTACCCTTAGGCATTTTGTTAATACCTTCTACATTGTTGATAGACTGAGTGGCCATTCCTATATTGGTACTGTAGTATGAACTGTTCACCTGAATCCTATTTTCTGTGGACAGGATGAATTGCTAAAGAACTAAATATCCTGGAGGTTGAGAACTATATACCAGTCCTGTTGATCTAAGGTTGAAATAATTGAGTCCAAAATTATCTGAACTTGAACTTGCAGATGGAGGCATTCAGTTATCCCACACACAGATCAGGGCATTAGTCCCTTTTCTTCTTGGGAAGTAGAAAGTAATGGAAAGAACACTCCAGTGTTACCATGTATTCTTGACAAACCTTTTCTATGGCTCCAAGATTTAGAAGGTTGATGAATAATTTTTGCAACCAAATAAATCAAGTTTCTTGGATTCTTTATTTTGTAGAGTACCTTTCTGTTAATTATATTTAGTTCTTTCTTTGTCCATTGCAACAAGCAGTGACACAGGAATAGGGCATGTAAAAGATTGCTCCAAGCCTTGGGAAAAGACCTGGTCATGGTGATTCACTCTTTTTGATAATACAGCTAGTAAAACAGATGTTTTCCAGAATAAACTAGCTGGCTCTTAACATTTCCTCATTATTGTCATCATAAGACATCCAGTCATGGAGGTATGCAAGATGTTCAGGAGCTTGGGGCACATTCTCAGCAGGAACAGATGACAAGATAAGAGCTGAGAAAGAGCTTTCCTCTATTTGTAAGTTCTCATGAAATACCTGATCACCTTCCTAAGTCAGCAGAGCTGCAGTCTGAACCAAATGAAATGCCCCTTTGTGACTGAAGAGAGGAAGACACAGCTCTGAGCTAGGTTGCAGAAGCTGGTCTCTTCTGATGTGATATAATCCCTATGGGGCCCAATAAGGTCAGGGATCTAGTAAGCTCTGTACTAGAACAGGGGTAGCAGTCAGTACCAAAGGAGGCACTTGATTAACAAGAGCAGTGAGTATGGTATCAAAGAACCCTAGAGTCTTTGACACTGTGTGGGATTTTGGTACTGAGTACACCAGCGCCATAAGCAGATGAATAGAAGGAGTTATTACCAGTGCTCTTTCCTTTTCTGCTCCCAAATACCCATCTACTTATAATACAATAGTTAGAATGTCCAATGTAAGAAGCTCAAATACTTCAAATTCATGCTCATAGCCTTAGGTGGTGGGAAGGAACTAAAGGACAGTTGGGATCATTTTGCCCTTTAACTCTTTGGATGGGAGGACACTCAGGGCAGCAGAAATGAGCCCAATGGCATTACTGGTCAACAGAATCCAAATCTGAGTACACAGGGAACACCCAACAATGTAATATATATGCACAAGAATTAAAAAAATAATTGCCATTTTCTTCTGTTCCCTCAAACAGATGCCTCTACTACTTCTGCCTCTGAGGGAGGAGGACTTTTGCTATATTTTTAAATAGTCCATAAAAAAGAAAACTAAAAGTCAGCGAGTCTTTCATCATTACAATAAGTGTTCATAGCACGTTAAAACTCCTTTTGAGTAACATCATATGCACTCCTTTTAAATGAAACCCTTATAGTCACTGTCCTTCCATTGCAATGGATGTCTTTTTAACAATTCAGGTTATAGCTGAGTCTACCAGCAATCAAATAATTCCTTTGACAATCTACACAGCTTATGATTAGCTCTGGGAACAGATGGTCTGTAATGTAGCTCTATTCAGGGCTCTTACACAATGTTCTCCAAGTCACTGCAGCTAGAGAATTTTTTAAAAACTTTTTAAGGGAAAACGCACTCTGGGAATTTTGGTGGCTCTCTAATTCACATTTTAATACGGGGGTAAGTAAAGTACCTTAAATGTCATGGAGAAGAAATTTCCAGTCCTCTAAAGAAAACTGCTTAGATTAAGATGGCTTTGAATATTTTAGTGTATTTGCAATATTTAGAGGAAGAAAAAAAAAACCTTTTGAGGTCCTACTTTCTGGGTCCATGTGGAGTATTAAGTTCCTGTCAATGGGTACCCATCTCCCAACTAGGGAAGAAGTCCTAATAACAGAAGGAATAAAAGAAGCAGCTCCCTGTCAGGGGAAAAAATGTGCTCTATAGTCCAAACACTACCTTCCTCTCCTCTTTTCTGTAGGGGAAGCCACCATGTTGTAAAAATTCTGAGAACAGAAAGATCCATATCTAATGAATTTTTAAACAATTAACAAAACTATCCAAAGCCCAAGATTTGGTGGTGATGGGGGACTTCAACTATCCAGACATATGTTGGGAAACTAACACAGCGAGGCACAGGCTATCCAATAAGTTTCTGGACTGCATTGGAGACAACTTTCTGTTTCAGAAGGTTGAAAAAGCTACCAGAGGAGAAGCTGTTCTGGATTTGGTTTTAACAAATAGGGAGGAACTAGTTGAGAACTTGAAAGTGGAAGACAGCATAGGGGACAGTGATCACGAAATAATAGAGTTCATGATCTTAAGGAAAGGTAGAAGGGAGACCAGCACAATTGAGGTAATGGATTTCAGGAAGGCAGATTTTGACAAGCTCAGAGAACTTGTAGGTAAGGTCCCATGGGAAGCAAGACTGAAGGGAAAAACAACTGAGGAGAGTTGGAAGTATTTCAAAGGGACGTTGTTAAGGGCCCAAAAGCAAACAATTCCGCTGTGTAGGAAAGATAGAAAATATGGCAAAAGACCAGCTTGGCTTAACAAGGAGATCTTGCATGATCTCAAAATAAAAAAGGAGTCATATAAAAAATGGAAACTAGGACAACTAACAAAGGATGAATATAAGCAAGCAACACGGGAATGCAGGGGCAAGATTAGAAAGGCAAAGGCACAAAATGAGATCAAACTAGCTACAGGCATAAAGGGAAACAAGAAGACCTTTTATAAATACATTAAAAGCAAGAGGAAGACCAAGGACAGGGTAGGCCCACTGCTTAGTGAGGAGGGAGAAGCAATAACAGGAAACTTGGAAATCGCGGAGATGCTCAATGACTTCTTTGTTTCGGTCTTCACCGAGAAGTCTGGAGGTGTGCCTAACGCAGTGAATACTAGCAGATAGAGGGTAAGTTTAGAAGATAGGATACACAAAGAACAAGTTAAAAATCACTTAGGAAAGTTAGATGGCAGCAAGTCACCAGGTCCTGATGAAATGCATCCCAGGATACTCAAGGAGCTGATAGAGGAGGTATCTGAGCCTTTAGCTATGATCTTTGAAAAATCATGGCAGACAGGGGAGATTCCAGAAGACTGGAAAAGGGCAAATATTGTACCCATCTATAAAAAGGGGAATAAGAACAACCCAGGAAACTACAGACCGGTCAGTTTAACGTCTGTCCCAGGGAAGATAATGGAGCAGGTAATTAAGGAAAATCATATGCAAACACTTGGAAGGTAATAAAGTGATAGGGAATAGCCAGCATGGGTTTATGAAGAACAAGTCATGCCAAACTAATCTGATAGCTTTCTTTGATAAGATAACGAGCCTTGTGGATAAGGGAGAAGCGGTGGATGTCATATACCTAGACTTTAGTAAGGCATTTGATATGGTCTCGCATGATATTCTTATTGATAAACTAGGCAAATATAACTTAGATAGGGCCACGGTAAGGTGGGTGCATAATTGGCTGGATAACCATAGTCAGAGAGTTGTTGTTAACGGTGCTAAATCCTGCTGGAAAGAGATAACAAGTGGAGTTCCTCAAGGGTCTGTTTTGGGACCCGTACTGTTCAATATCTTCATCAATGATGTAGATATTGGGATAGAGAGTATGCTTATTAAGTTTGCAGATGATACGGTCTCGCATGATATTCTTATTGATAAACTAGGCAAATATAACTTAGATAGGGCCACGATAAGGTGGGTGCATAATTGGCTGGATAACCGTAGTCAGAGAGTTGTTGTTAACGGTTCTAAATCCTGCTGGAAAGGGATAGCAAGTGGAGTGCCTCAAGGGTCTGTTTTGGGATCCATACTGTTCAATATCTTCATCAATGATGTAGATATTGGGATAGAGAGTATGCTTATTAAGTTTGCAGATGATACCAAACTGGGTGGGGTTGCGACTTCTTTGGAAGATAGGGACATAATTCAAAATGACCTTAGCAAGTTAGAGAAATGGTCAGAGGTAAACAGGATGAGGTTTAATAAAGAGAAATGCAAAGTGCTCCACTTAGGAAGGAACAATCAGTTCCATACATACAAGATGGGAAGCGACTGTCTAGGAAGGAGCATGGCGGAAAGGGATCTAGGGGTCATAGTGGACCACAAGTTGAATGAGAGTCAAAAGTGTGATGCTGTTGCAAAAAAAGCAAATATGATTTTAGGTTGTATCAACAGGTGTGTTGTAAGCAAAACTCGTGAAGTCATTCTGCCGCTCTACTCTGCACTAGTTAGGCCTCAGCTGGAGTACTGTGTCCAGTTCTGGGCACCACATTTCAAGAAAGATGTGGAGAAATTGGAAAGGGTACAGAGAAGAGCGACAAGAATGATTAAAGGTCTAGAGAACATGACCTATGAAGCCAGGCTTCATGAACTGGGCTTGTTTAGTTTGGAAAAAAGAAGATTAAGGGAGGACATGATAGCGGTTTTCAAATATCTAAAAGGGTGTCACAAGGAGGAAGGAGAAAATTTGTTCCTCTTGGTTTCTGAGGACAGGACAAGGAGTAATGGGCTTAAAGTGCAGCAGGGGAGGTTTAGATTGGACATTAGGAAAAAATTCCTAACTGTCAGGGTGGTCAAATATTGGAATAAATTGCCAAGGGAGGTGGTGGAATCTCCCTCTCTGGAGATATTTAAGAACAGGTTAGATAGACATCTGTCAGGGATGGTGTAGACGGAGCGTGGTCCTGCCTTGAGGGCGGGGGGCTGGACTCGATGACCTCTCGAGGTCCCTTCCAGTCCTATGATTCTATGAATGAAAATCAAAAAGCAGACGGGCATCTCTGGATGGGAAACACACTGAAAAGTGTCAAAATCCTGAAAAGTAAATTGAATCAATCACTGGAATTAGATTAGTCTATTGGCTTAAAACTGCAGAATTCTATCCGCCCATTTGCTTGAATATGTAACTCTTTAATGATAAACAAAATATCAACGTTTTCATCATCATTTTATGCCTTGGCAATTTTGGCAAGATTTAGCTTCAAATTAAGGTAGGTGAAGCAGGAAAAAAACCCAAAAAACCAATACAGGCCTACTTTGCTAATATGTCCTAGTTTATCATTTTTTGTTTCACAAGAGCAAAGTGGTAGCAGCATATTATTATTTCATACAAATCACAAAAACATCTTAGAAAGACCGGATGGGCTATAAGTCTCAAACATTTCTATATTACTGAATATTCAGCATTGCTCAGAAAATGTCAGAGGAACCTACTTTTGAATCAATGCTATAGCCACTGTCAGGAGTAGACGCCAGCGTCTCAGGAGGGGAACATCTCACAGAACCTGCAGCTGAAGTAGAGGATGTGGAAGTTGCTGCACTGCAGCAAAGAATCAGGTAGTTTCTCCAGAGCCCGATATATGAATCACTATTTGTAGTAGTATTTACCTTCTTGGCATTGATAGGGCTACTATAAAAAGAAAAGAAATAGATAGAAAAATAACATGAATTTTGAAAATACAATTTACACACTTCATTTTATTCTCCGCTGAATTTTGTTTTTCAATTTTATGTATGTCTTTATGTGCAATTCTTTAACACTGTATTCTCTACTCTGAATTCAGTATTGAAAGCTGGTATTAATACAGCAAATTCAATTTTAAAAATATGCATATTATATTGCTAATATATATAACTTCTAAAGTACAATACAGTTAAAAGGTACAAATTAATCATTACAGCAGCCTATTTCTCTACTAAATTTAACCATTTTAGTTATTTTTCTGCTATTAATATTAAAATAGGATTAAAACATAGGAAATGATAGTGTTTATATTTAAATATTATTGAAATTTATTAGGCATTGTAATTTCAATAATTCTTAAAAAGGTTAATATTCTGTGGTTTGATTGATTGATATAGATTAATGGAAAACAGATTAAGACGGGAACTTACTTAATGTCAATCTGTGGAGACAACAGTTGGAGTCTTGTGTAAGCAAACATCCAAGCATAGCTTACAGCTGTTGGACAGTGTTTTGGAAGATTTTCTTGTTTCATAAAACTGGAGAGGCTTATAATCCATGGATCTTGGCCCTGGGTCACATGTGCAAATATCCATATATGTGATGGACTCACCACATCAAACTGGTGACTAATAGGAGAGGAGCTCCAGTCAGCTACTGTTTGTAAATCAATTGAACTGCGGCAATATAGTAAAGTAGTCTGTATACAAAAACAGAACAAACAAATACTTAATACAAAGACTTTATTTGCATCTCTGAATCAAAGTGAGTGCACACAGTGAGTAGACTGATAAATTATAATTAATTTTGTCTTACAAAAAATTGCTACAGGACACTAATTCATAGCTAAGCTATTTTCACACTCCCAGATGAAAAGCAATCGTTTAGTAGAAGCAATCCAATTTTATAGTCAGATTTTGGCTCATTAATGACCTCCTGTTTTGGTAAGATACCAAATCTCAAATCTTTTGTAGTGATTTCTGTCAAACACTAGAAGCTTCTAAACTGAAGAGCAGAGAAATCTGTCCCTGATAAATCATTTTCAAAAGAAACAGAAATCTATTAAATTCCCTCTCACTATTGGAGAATCCTCTGATCCTTTATTGTGCCATAAAAAAATTTAGCAAAGAAAAGGGAATTAATCTGAGAATTTTATTTTTTCAGACATTTACCTAAACTAAAGTTTGCCTGTTTGTTGGCAACACATCTTGCACAGAAAGAAAGTAGCATCTTAAATCATCTGAAAATGTGGGTTTTGTCCATGAAAGCTCATACTACCTTGTTTTCATTGAAGTTAAAGACAAGCACATTTGGATTCCAGACATGGGTATGCATATGTGACAAGCGCTGCAGTTGTTTGTAATACTGTTTGTTGACCTGTACATGCGTTGTGTGATGGCTATACGGTGTATCTGAGGTTTTAGAGGCTGTATGGATCAATGCCACTCTAGGTCCCTTTCATCAGCAAACACGAGAACCCACAGCACAGGGAATAGAGGATAGGTATTTGAATCTGAATAGGGACCATACATCTCCAAAAACCTCCAGTTAGAATAAGTAACAACCTTTTTCTTCCATGAGCAATGACCACGTATATTGATTCCAGACATGGGTGTGTAGCAAACAGTGCTCAGTGTGGCACTGGATACAAGGACTCACAGGAAGTCAGAGTTTGCAGGGCAGCACGGCCAACTGCTATATCTGCTGCTATTGGTGAAGTGATGGTGTAATGAGCATTAAAGATGTGGACAAAGGATCACGTGCCTGACCTACAAATGTCCTGCATGGAACATCTCCAAAGAAAGTCATTGAGATAGCATGCACCAGTGTGAAACAGGTTTGATTCCAGGGAGCAGATGAACGTGACAGTGGGAGTAACACTCATCAATAGAATGGGAGATCCATTTACAGAGGACTTGTGAGGAAAGGATGTGCCCCCAACAGCACTCAGAAATGGTGAAGAATAGTCTGATGAGGCCAAGAGCTGTCAAGTGTCTGAACTGCAATCTCGATGAATAGCAGTTGAACATGATAGAATCTGATGAGGGATAGGAATTCCTGACATGCAAGGCAGGCAGCCTGCAATTCCAAGATGTTGATATACATCTGTGCCTCTCTTGATGTTCAAAGGCCCTGAACTGTATGCCCTTCCAAATGAGCACTCAATTTGACAAGTGTGGCATCTGAAATGAGACTGATGCAGAGAGAGGGATGGGTAAATGAGATACCAACTAGGACTTTAGTTAAATTAAAGACTTTAGACTTTCCTCGTGTGAGGAAAACCAGGATGGAGAGTAGAAACAGAACTGGGCTGCCAGGTGATCCATCTGCAGTTTATAGACTGATCAAAAACAGTGTATATACTGATGGGCATATGGAATCACAGAGATTTTGGCTTCCATGTGGCCAAGGAGGGAAAGACACTGGCAGATACAAGTATACAAGTTGACACACAGCTGTGCGAAGAAGGATATGGAAGACAGCAAAATGGCCTGTGAGAGAAGTCCCTGGCTCCCCCCGCCTACCCAGGAGTCCAAGCATGCCTGATGAAGGTGAGTATACAGACAGGGAATGAGAACTGATTTGTCCTCATTGATGCAGATTCCCAGGCCAGAACGGAGGTCATGAAGGTTCTGAATCATGGAGAGGAGGATGGTTGCAAGATGGCATAACAAAGAGTCAGTCGTCCATGTAAGGAAACACTGAGTGGTTGAAACAACTACAGATCTGCACTGGACAGATCTGACAATAACAAAGACCTTTGTGAACATGCAAGAAGAAGTGGCAATAGCAAAGAGGAGGACCCAGAACCAATAGCGAATGTCCCATTGTGAAATGGAGGAACTTTTGATGAGTTGGGTGGATGTCATATTGAAAGCCATGAAGCTTGGCCCATGGGGGAGGGATGGGATATTGAGAAGAGCATGATCATCTAGAACCAGAATTTTCACATGAATTTGTTCAGGAATCAGAGATCCACAATGGGGCAGCAGCCAGTCCCCTTTTTGCCATAAAGAAATAAGCAAAGTAGAACCCATGCTCACATTAGCAGTACCCTTCCAGAGGATGGTGTTTACCTTCCTCTCAGAGGAGATCATGTTGGGAAAGACCCCCAAGACCAGCATGTGATAAGTGACAAGGGACAAATGAGAGGAACTCTATCAGGTACCCCTTGTGAGCAATGTCCTGCATCCATCAATTGGTGATAATTTTTCCCCAACTGCTAGCTAATAGGGCAAGATGATCCCTGAAGATGACATGGGACAATGTGGTAGAGGTGGACGGAGATTTGTGGATCTCAGGCAAAGAGGCAAAATAGCTGCTTGGACAGACGTTGCGAGAAGGTTCCAGTAGTGGAGATGGTAATGGCAAAATAACATGGTTGTTGGGCTCACAGTCTGTGAAAAGCCAGCTCTTGTGGGTATTACAAGTAGGGTTGGTAGGCAATATGTGAATGTAGGCAGAAAAATAACTGCTGCTGCCTTCTGGTCAGAGCCAGGGCTTAGGTATCAAGCAATTGACAGTGGCACAGGAATCATTAAGGATCCTTTGTCTGTCTTGTTACTGAAGTTTGTGATTGTCAAAAAGTGAGATCCTTCCTTATGGAAGCCAGAACAGTGAAGTCAGGAATCTCATGAGAGCACCACTCCGAACACTAGAGAATGAGATGTCACATCAGCACTGTCAACTGTGGCTTAGAGGGCCATCTTGGTGACTGGTTTGCCCTTTTCCGAAAGTACTTGGAAATCCTGCTGCTTCTCTGCCAGGAGGAAGGCCTGGAACTCCACCAGCGATGAGCATGAAAATTTTTATTTTGCCAAGAAGGTCTGGTAATTTGCAAAACAGAACTGGAAGCCTGTGGAGGAGTAAATCTTGCATCCCACAAGGTCCAAGTTTTTTTGCCACACAGTCCAGAGTGGTGGTCTTGAAGTGCTGCTGCCAGGTGCATTCAGTTGATGCACAGGCCACAAGCAAATTTTGGGTAGGTGTGTAAACAGGAAGCATATGCTCTTAGAAAGGGCAAAGTAACAGTGTTCAGTATACCTTGGGAGAGGGACACAGGAAGCTGGGATGTGGCAAACAGACTGAGCCAGTTGGAGTATAGCTCTATGAATAGGAAGGGTGGTAAAGGAGGGCCATGCAGTTGGGATATCCAGAAATGTGTTATGCAGGTCCTAGATGTACTCCATCTGGAGGCTGAAAGCCACAAACATGCACACAATCAAGTCATGATACTGGCTGTGGTCATCCAGAAGGGAACGGGAAAATGTAATGTACTCTTCTGCTGGAGAAAAGAAAGCTGAAATGAGAACCAGCAGTGTGGGTGGTACAGCAATGTCATGAGGTTTGTCATAGATGGAGGGTGGGGTAGTATGGGCTGCTAGTGGTACAGTAGTAGCGGCAACCTCGCACCCTCCTGTGATCCTCATAGGGGTCCCAAGCAGGCTATTACAGTCAAGCATATGAATTACAGGGCATTAGCAGAGCTAGAAGAACCACGACTCAGCAGAAGGGTCAGATGTTGGTGAGTAGGGTAATTTTTTCTGACGGTCAAGGCTGTAGGATCACACAGGAGAATGAAGGAGCTGGCTTTGAGGATTGTTAGAGGACAAGGACAAGCAGAAGCAAGACTGTATAAGTCAGGGTGGAGCATGGTGCTGTGCAAGCAAGAAATGTTTATCTGCCAGATATGGGAACCCCTAGACCACCAGAGATTCAGGACATCAAGGGAAGCCAGCATCTGACAGTATTAGTTTGGCCATGGACATCAGTGGAGACATATGCTGGCATGTGCAGAATCATGCGCAAGGGTATGAAGAAGCCAGGAGGCATGAACAAGAGCCAGAAGTGATGGCAGTGGACTGGTGGCCATGGCTGGAGAGTCATGACAGTGCCTGGACTTATGTTCTGTGCAAGACTTCTTAGGAGGCAAAGCAGATTGGTTAACACACAATTTCTACCCTGACCAGGCATGACTCAGAGTACCATTGCTGCATTTAGGCTACACCTACACAGAAGAATTTTTGCACAAAAACTTGAGGAGCGTCCACACCTCAAGCGCATTTTTGCACAAGAAAATTTACAGCGAATCAACAGAACACAGGGGGCTTTGCGGTATTGGTATTCTTCTTTCTATGAGGAATAACTCCTTTTTGCTCAAGAGTTATTGCGCCAAAAGTTGCATGCAGGTGGGTAGGAGGGGGTTTTTTTTTGCACAAAAACAGCCTATTGAAAGAAGTACAAGTGCCCTGGTGGCCATTATGTTAATGGCAATCAGAGCTTTCTTGCAAGAGAGTGTCCATGCAGTCTGGGCCATTTTCGATGCACTTCTGCAGTGTGGACGGTCTCTTGTGCAAGAAGTCTTTGCGCAAGATCTCTTCCACAAAAAACTTCTTGCACAAGAAGCCTGCAGTGTAGACATAGCCTTAAAGGCAGTCCATGTCAGTGGGTTGCCTTTATATCCATGTTTGTACTACTTCCACTTATGGGGGACTTCAATGAATGTGGCAGTATCGTGAGCACCAGCACATGAGAAGGGATCAGGGGAGTGCTCATCAGTGTTGACAGGCATTGCTCTAGCAGATCTGCCAGTCCCGGATCAGATTGCACTTGAGGGTGCATAACGTCCTCCAGCAGGTGCTTGAGGAGTAGGGATGTTAAATTTAGATTAACTGGCTAATCAAATAGTCAATGCATTTTGCATTGACTATTTGATTAGTCGATAAGGGCGCCTCCACCTTTGAAGTGTAGTAACGGCCCTAGGGCTGTTGCTACACTTCATATGTGAAAACGCTGTGGAGAGCATGGAACCAGTGGGGAACTCAAGCAGTCCCCCCCCGCAGGCCCCAGGCTCACCACAGTATTTCAAAGTGGCAGTGCTGTGTGCAGCCTGGGACGAGCTGGAGAGTCGCCTGCTGACACTGGGCTCCATTTGGCACTGCCACTTTGAAACACAGTGGGGAACCTGGTGTCAGGCTCCACGTGGCATTTCAAAGTGGCTGCGCTGCATGGAGCCTGAGGTCAGAGGGGGAATTCCCAGTTGACCCTGGTCTCCATATGGTGCTGCCACTTTGAAATGCTGCATACAACCCAGGGCCAGCTGGGGAACTCAGGCTGCATGCCGTGTTTCAAAGCAGCAGACCCCAGTCTGCACGTGGCACTGCCACTTTGAAGCCCCCTCTCATGTCCCCCCTACCCCACCGTTCTGCCTCTTCCTGATAGAGGCAGCAAGTGGGGGGGGGGGGGGGGGGGAGGAGGAGGAAGGGACTAGTAAAATAGTGTGTCAAATATCCAACAAGCATTTGGTTATTGGATAATCGACTAGTTATTCACATCTGTATTGATGAGGCAAAGTTCTTTAGCTTCCAGAGTCCAAGATGGGTATAAGCAGCAGATGGGAGCAATGGGTGATAACATGTGCCTCACCAGTACTATAAAGACAACATCAGTGTTCGCTAGTGGTTAACTGACTAGTCGAGTAGCTGATGGAATTTCCATCGACTACTCGACTAGTCAATAGGCACTTCTGCATTCCTCCTTTGAAATGTACAAGATCCCCCACTGGGGAGGAATGCGGAACTCTGAGTGCAGCCCAGGGCCAGCGGGAAGTCCCGCTGACTCCGAGCTGCACACGGATGCCAGCTTTGAACTGCACAAGAGTCAGGGAGGATCACCTAGTCAACTAGTCTTTAACAACCTTACTGCACACAGAGAAAGAGTGTGTGCACAGAGTACAGCTTTCGAATCCAGTTTGCTGGGCCATAATCTCCAGGAAAGGGGAAGCACTGTGAGGGGAAGAAGTCCATCCGGGGAGACATAACTAACAATGGTGGTAATGACACACAATTGGAAAAATATATGTAGTACAAATAGTAGGAAAAATGGACAAAGTTGTCTTAGAAAGCTAAGAGTCCCAAGAAACCGGGATTCTGACTCTTCTTCTGGCATGCCCAGTATGGTGAAAAAGAAGGGTTCTTCAGATATAGCGGCCATAGGTACCAGGCCTCTTTTGCCAGATCATACGGTGGTGAAAGGTTCTGACTCTGGAAACACCTTGGACTCTGAAGAGATTTCCAGCAATGCTGGGGAGAAGGAAGGGAGTACATGGTCAGTATTGGAGAGCTGAGGTGTAGAAATGGGATGGGCTTCTCTGGCAGCAGCAGGAAAGATTCAACCTCCAGAGCGCACAGGTCACAGGTGAGTGGGAGCCTGGAGAGAAGTGGAGAATGTGGGTAGGGAAAGATAAACTCCTCCACCAAGAAAAGCGCAGAGACCAGGAGTCCATGGTCTGTCCTTGGTATTTAACACCAAAAGATCTGGGGCATGTGATGTGCTGACAGGGGTACTCACCAGTGTTGACCTTCACTGTATGGGGGAGTGGGTATCTATCAGTTCTGGATCCAAGTACTTACGGAGGTTGTGCTCTCAAGCCTTCCAGGTTTGGGGCAGGAAGAACTTGCAAATGGAGCAGCTAATCATGAAATACACATTGTTGAGGCAATAAAAGCACCTCACATTTGTTGTGCTCAGAGAATAAGTAGAGGCAAGAGATGCTGTTTTTAAAATACAGAGTCCGGAGCATTGTCCTGGAAAGCTGAGGGGGACAGTCCCTATACAAGGAAATAACAGCACTAACATATCTCTCTATACTAAAACAATTATTTACAGTGACATATGTTGAATGAAAAACAGCCACTTTAAAAAAAAAAAAAAAAAAAAAAAAAGGAACACCTGAGCGCACACAGGTTCGGACTCAAGCCATGAGGAGGTAAGAGGGAACTAGAAATGTATTAACCCATACTATTTATTATATCATGGGCTGAGAGCACCAAAGGACATCCTATGCATGTGTGAATCAACAGACAGTGCCAACAAACACTTCGGCATTCAAGCATATGGTCCATACCCCGCTTGTGGAATACACATCAGTACCATCACTTGAAGAATAATTATATTTAGATAATTATATAATTTGAGGACAAATTAATTTGTTGATTAATTTTACATTCTTCACAAAATATTCCTACCTGATCTGCCCCTGTGAGATGTATGAAACTCTCAAGAATAGATGAACTCAGTCTGTCCATCACATCTATAGCCAACTCATCATCACTCTAAAAAAAGGGAAAATACAATGTATGAGAATCTCAAAGTTCAAGAAAAGACACCAAGCATTACCCATTTCATGAACAGTTATAAAGAACTACCTCAACTCTTACCTTGGAAATTTCTAATACTGTGAACAAAGCCCGTATTTCCCGAAGAATGCTGACAGCTAATCTTCTGGTTGCAAGTCTTGTGCTACAAAGAATGACCAATGCAAAGCCTTCCACAATATGAAATACATTGGAGTAAAGGGTCTTCTCCAGGGGAAGAGTATGTGCAGTTCCATTAGAGGCACCACGCTTAAAAAAATTATACATGTGTCATTTAAATTAACAGCAAAACAATCATTATTGAGCTATATTAGGTTAATTATTAGTGATAAAAGAAACAGTTTTAAAATATTTAGAGAATTTTGGTTTGGATGCTTATCCAAACTTCTTTGGATCTGGAAATGTCATGACATTGGCTCTCTCAAGAATTCCCGCATATCCTGGTTTCAGCCAAAACCAATATAATAGGAACAGCCTTTCCTGTTCCACTTTGGGAATTCCACTTTCTGCTGAGACCAGTGGAGAGTGTTCCCTCTAAGATTTTCCATTCATGAGACAAGTGAGTTTCGTCTTGTGTGCCAATACTGAGGTCATGGGCACTTGTTCGGATGTACGCCACTCTGGCACCCACCAGTGGTGCTGTTCCCTGAGAGACTCTCCGAGCGCCATGGGTTTGCAGCGAGTGGGGGGCTTGGGCACCGATGTGGGAAGCCAGAGGGGGAAAGCTGGCAGGGGACTGAAGGGGGCAGGAGGCTCAGAGCCAGAGGGCAGTGGAGGAAAGGAGAAGGAATGCAGAATTGCTCCAGCCCCAATAGCTGCCACACCGTAGCCCCGGCTCCCGCTCTGGCAGAGCAACACTAGCTGCTGCTCTGGCCTAGAGGGAACTTAGTATGTAACCAAGTCAGTGACAGAAAACATCTATAAGGATTAGTTCCTGATAATGAGCTATGGGGGATATTCTTTGTGTTTACTTAAAGGTATCTGCCCTTCTGTCACAAGCTGCCGCTTTCTTGTGAATCATTCTAGTTCTGCAGGTTGGTTAGGAGGAAGTAAAATATTCAGAGCAAATAGTTCTGACACTGTCTCTTAACAATCCTCATTTTGCTAGGGGATGGCTTCCTGCTTCCCCCACCTCCAGCATCTCCTACTGAACTCAGTCTATAAAAACATACCAATAATAGGCCTAGAAATATTATTACAAAGCAACTAATTTTGTTACACCTTGTAAAAAAAATTAAATTTTTAAACTGTTTTCCCCATTTTTTTTGGATAAATTACTGGCATAGTACTAGATTTCTGCTACTACATGTAGCAATTTCCTCGAAATAGACCAGAGATTAGATAGATCTTTACAATAAAAAGCACACTCCATTACAGACAACTTACCCAGTGTGCAGTGCAGGGTGGGGTCAGCCAAGGGACCAGTGAGGAAGGGGACACAGCAGGCTGCAGCTCCTTGAGGGTGCTTGAGCAGGGGCATGAGGTAGTGGTCAGGCTGTGGCAGGCAGAACGAGTGCAGGCAGGGCAACTGCTTGGGCCACTGGCACTGGATGTGCTGCCTGCACATGCTGCAGGTGACCAACAGGTTGAACTGGGCCACCTCCCTGCCAAGCTCCACAGGACCCTGCTGGTTCCTGGCCTCGTTCTCTCCACTCAGCACTGCAGCCCCTACCTGATCTGCTGGCCAGCCCCCTGCCACCACCAACACCTGAACTGTCCTTGTGCTGCCCAGAGCCTATGGCCTATGCGAAGGGGAGAATGCGACTCCACACCCGACATCCCTGGCCGCACAACCCTAACCCAGCAGCAGCACATTCCTGGCCACGGCTCCAGCTCTGATCACCACCACACAGCCTGCCCTGGGAGCAGCTGGGCAGCCACCATGTGGCCCTGGCCCCAGCTTCGGCCAGCTTCTCTCAGGGTAGGCCACGTAGCTGGTAGCTGCCAGGGCTGCATACAGCCCACAACTCCAGGTCTGGGGAAGGGCTGATGCTAGGGCCGTGTAGTGGCTGCCGTGTAGTGGCTGCCCTGCTACTCCGCTCCTGGGGCAGGGCAGCTGCCCACCCACTGCACAGCTCTTCTGAGGAGGTAGACAGGCCTCAAATTTTTGGTGCACACCCATGCAAGCATGCACCTTAGGGTGCATCTACACAGCACGCTAAACTCGAAGTAAGATACGCAATTTGCGCTACACAAATGGTGCATCTTATCTTGATTGAATTTCAAAATAGGCTATTTTGAAATTTGGAGTGTCTACACAGCATCAAATTTCAAAATAAAGTGCTATTTCGAGACATCCCTTAACCCTCACGGAACGAGGGTTACCAGGAATCTGAAATAGCACGCCCATTATTTCAAAAAATATTTTGAAATAATGGACGGCTTGTGTAGACGCGGGATAGCTATTTCAAGATACCTTTGGTATCCTAATATTGTCATGCAGTGTAGATGCACCCTTAAAGGACACATTTAAGGTGGAGAGGCATTCCATTTTTAAAAAACAGTTTGAGAAAGTTTGATCATTTCAATCAAAGGCATTAGATTCACTTTTTAAAACTTTTGAGTGAAGAATAAAATCAATTCTTAGTTCAAATCATTTCATTCATTCCTGTTAATTATATTTCAAATTGTAAACAGACCTTCAGATAAAAAGAAGCAGGAGATGACTTTATGGAATACTAAGCACTATTTAATCACTGAATTTTTTGCTAATTATTTTTAAAAAATACAAAATTCAGCAATAAATATGGAAATAAAAGCATATATACAAAATATCTCTGTACAACTTAAACCGAAAAGTATTTGTCAAGGCCAGTGCATGTGTGATTCACCAGCTCTCCTCAACTGGATTGAAAAGAGGGCATGTGGGCTCTACACAGAAGAGAACCAAAAGAGTCAGAACTACCTGAACGAGAGTCAGCAAAGAGCATGTGAAAGTTGCATGGAAGTCAGAGGGACTGTGGAGGATTCTACAAGGAAGCTGTAACTCGTTTCTAGAAGAAGGCTGAAGACAAGAGAGGTTCACTGGTTGACCTACCCAAACCAGAGAGCAATGGCCATGCAGAGGGCTAACTTCAGGGAGCAGCAGAGAGAGTCATATGATCGTGTCTATAACAGAAGTACAAAGTAAAGAACAGAAAGGATTTCAGGAAAGGGAGCAACGGAGGAGCTTACCAATGATATCTCCCGGGCCAGACAGCTGAACCCAAGGGAATAATGAAAGGACTATGGGAAGTGAGGGATGCTTCCCTTGTAAGGATGATCTCCCAGAAGAGAGGATGGAGGCATTCTTTCTGCAAAGAGCAGTGATGCTCTCCAGCTGGAAGGGATGGGGTGACTCTCCCAGCAAAGGAACAGAAGGGAACCAACAAAGAGTCTGTGTGTGGCAGAAAATGTCAGAATGAGACATGTATGTCAAGTCAATAGACAAGATTTCTTGGGATTTTAAATATTTGCACTGGGTTGATAAATGAACTTGTTATGAGACTTACAGTCTGGACTATCTACACAAGGTTTTTTAATAAACTAAACCAAGGAGGAGCATTTTATTGAGGCAAATTAGCTTAGTGTGGTGTTACTGGGTCTCAAAGAGAAAATAGAGGCAGGCATGACTGGTGTGCTGTGGCCATCCTCCTAAAGAAGGGGCTGCTCTATGACAGCATAGATTACAATGAAGAAAAAGCTATATTCAGATGAGAAAAGCAAATTGCTAAAAATGGATAGTCAGAGAGAGCATTTTAATGCCACAGGAAATTAGTTCAATTACACGGAATTGGTAATATAAGAATTTCACGCATACCTGAGAATCTTGGGTTTTATTGTGCATTTGGGCAGCTTGCTTCCATTGATTTATTAGCTGCACTAACATCTTTACTGCACTATCAAGAAGCGTTGGATGGACATCAGTCACTTCACGCACAATAAAATAAACAAATCCCGAAAGAACGTCTTCCCGCCAGTCTGGAAAATCGAGCATTAATGCCTGTAGAGTATTGAAAGCGAGGGCACGCAGTTCTTCATCCATGTGAATTGTCAGCCTGTTCAGAGTGCACAGCATTGTTAAAAAAACCTGCACCATCTCTTCAAATCCTCACAGTCTCAACTGGATACAGGTGTTTTACCTTTTCTAAACTAAAGTCAATTTATATCCTTCACTGTATGACATTAGGGCCTTCATTAAAACGAGGATTTCATTTTCCTTACCTTGCTAATAATTCAATAAGGTCAGTCCTGCTCATCCCATCTGGAATCAGTCTTGGGATAGCAGCAATACAAGTTCTGAACAAATCAATCTTAGGTTTTCTCTCTCCCCTACAAAATCAATTTACACAAAACATAATCACATGGTTTACAGTATGTTTAGCATTAAATACACATACGATTTCTAAGCTCAATTCAATGTTAGGGAATCAACCCCAAATCATCATAATTAAAATCAGTACAACCATCATGTTCTTTGTGAACAAATTTTAAATATCCTAACATTAAATTAAACCTGAACACATTTAAATACATTCAAAGATTGATTTCTGAATTTCTTTTAGGCACAAAAATTAATTACAAGGATATGACAGTAATGATGCTTAAATTTATAATTTACTACATACGTAATCATGTCCTCAGGTTCCTTATTTGACATCTGTACACTAGTCATGCACATTGGCCTCCCAACTTCTTTGTCCAGATGCCTAAGAATGCTGTCTAGTGCTTTTCTCACTTGAGGGTAATATATTGACATTCCTGAAGAAGTAAAGCATTCCAAGTCATCTTTTTCAGTATTATTAAATTTTATTTTCATATCGGTTATCTCGTAGTTCATCACTATTTAACTCAGTTTAAGACTAGTATCTTGTATAAAACATAAGAAATCATATACAGGCAGTCCCCGGGTTACGTACAAGATAGGGACTGTAGGTTTGTTCTTAAGTTGAATTTGTATGTAAGTCGGAACTGGTACATATTGTAGGGGAAACTCTAGCCAAACATTTCTCCAGAGCTCAGTTTTGTTCTCCCACACCTCACTTCCCTCAGTCCTTTATTCGCAAGCTGAGGTGTCTGCTGAGAAAAGCCGCTCCGCGTTTCCCTGGTCTGCTGGGGGTGCGGGGGCGGGGCGCTAGCTTCGCGTCTCCCTGGTCTGCTGGGGGGAAGCAGCTAGTGAGGGGTTGCCTCACCCCGTTTGTAAGTAGGGATCTGATGTAAGTCGGATCCATGTAACCCGGGGACTGCCTGTACTAAATTACTTTTAACCAAATCTTATTTTAACTGACAAAATTTTCTTTTTTTAAATTTAAACAGAATATCCTATTATATAAAAGTACACGATTCTCTTTGGGGAAACAAGGGGAAATCAATGCAAGGAAGTGACTCTAAGCACTTCTATTTCCGGGAGGCAATTTTGGGCCCAGAATATTTAATAATAGTTATAAACTACAGTCTACTCTTCCATTAGCCTGGAATCAGTGCAGTACAATGTTTGTGGGCTCAGTCACCTTGCCTTCTCCTAGGGCTGCCCCAGAATGCTCTCTACATCAGGGGAATGCCCAGCTGCCTCTATAGGACACTTTCCAGGCTGCTTTACATTGCTAAATGGAAGGCCAATGATCTTGTCTTATATTCCAAACTTCATATTTCTATTTGAAACAAGTAGGAATTTAAAAAAAATCTTCACCAGTAGCAGACATTTCATAAAATATTTTTGCATTTACAAATTACTATACATATGAGAGAATGTCTGTCTGTCTGTTCAAGAACTCCTCCTAAATGGTAAGAGCTAGTACCAACAAATTCACTATACAGCTTCATCCTATCATAACTTAAAGTGAGGTAAGTGTTTGGTTCTGCCAGTAGAGATGTACCTGAAATGGGACTGAGTCTCATAAAACCATACAGAAGAGAGACAGAATCACCAGGCAGGTGAAAAAGGCTGACTGGGGCATGCCCACCCTCTGTCCAGGATTGCCCAAGGTCAGAGCCTCCCAACCCTCAGGTGCCTTTTAGAGAAGACAGGGGGAGGAGAAGGAAGAGGCTTCAGGGAGCGAGGGGAAAGAGTTTGATGCATTTCTCATGATGGCTTGGGAGCACAGGGGGCAGACAAACCTGGACCTGAACCAGCTGGGGGACATGCACCCCTCCCTTGGTTGTGCTTTAGGAAGCTGGAGCTGGAGCTGCAGCAGCCATGGTGGCCCCAAGCTGCTGCAATGAGAGACGACTCAGATAGTCTTTTCTCTCTGGAACAGCCAGCATACTGAACCCCTCATCCCCAGCTCCATCCCAGAACAATGATTCGAATGAAGCATGTACGTTTTCATTTTATTTTCCAAAAAACAAGTATTAATTCAGATAAGGACCTGGAGAAATCTTCTAGTTAAATATAAAATTAATCCCCACATAAAAATATTACTTCAGTATCCTGAAGGATGAATGTGTATATTTCATTTGTTAAGGGACTGGCGAAAGAATACCACTCACCTATTACTTTTGCTTCTTCATCTGTCAGAGTTTTATTGAGAAAGATTTTCTTTACTCGCAGAGTGTTTCCTGAGGGAAGAACAACTCCTGTGGTTGGCATTGGTGGTTCACCATCTTTCTGCTGTAAACTGTCTGCTATCACAAGGAAGACTCTGAGGCCTATATTCATCCTCTTCAATGGTAGCAGAAAGGGAAGACAATGGAATTAGAAACCAGGAGGAATTGCAAACTTACAATGGTTTATAGATGGTGCAAAATAAACATTAATACATATTTAATTGTCCTTTCATTAGGAAGAGATCAAAAGAGCCCTACTATGGTAGATATATTTGTAGTAGTAAGATAATACAGTATGATTCAGTGAAGTACCTCCCCAGCTCTGATTCAGTCAATGGGATTTGGAATCAGCTGAGCACCTCACAAGAGACAGTTAATAACTTGCAGAACATGACTCTAAATGATTATTATTACTGACATGAATCTTCATGGAGTAACATGCTGCTGACAGATCAAAGTAAATACAATATTACACACAAAGATGCTAATTGCACAATTTGTTGCTCAGCACTGGTTGCTGAACTCAAAGAACTGCAGGATTGGGCTATCCTGCATACTAAATTGTAAAGGAACTGAGAAAAGGTTGTTAATTATAAGTAAGCACTGTAGCAAGGTTAGTCCCACTCCTGGGTTACAGACCCCTGTTCATTCCATAGTCCCACAATCTAGGTTCTGTGGCACAGGTCCCACTTGCCCTTTCCAGTGTTTGGGCTTCTGTCCCTTGGCAAAAAATGGCATTGGGGCAGATTCTCTGGTCAGCCTGGGCTGGGAAGCCAGTCCTCCCCAGCTAGAGGCTGGACTTTCTGGCTACCTGGGGAAGGGAACCCAAACACTCTGTCAGAGCCCCTCACCTTCCCCAATGTCTCTAGCAATGCTGCCATATTCTTTTCCATTTTCACTGGCTCTTAGCTTATCAGCTACAACTCCTCTCCCTCCACCAGGGAAGGCTTTTTAAAAGGCCCAGTGGCTGCCTGAAGTCAGATCAGCAGGCCCTTAATTGATTTATAGCAGCCTGGTCTCAACTGCTTCCATTCTGCCCTTGATAGCCCCAGGTCAGCTGCTTCTGGCTGCCCTGAAATAACCCTCTCCTAATTAACCAGGGCTCTTTCTGCTGTTTAGAGCTGCCTCTCTCTCTCTCTCTCTAATCTAGCCCTCTAACCTGCCCTGTCACAGGACCTACACATGTTCTCTGGTTTGTTTGTTGTTTTAAATTTTTATTGAAAAAAAAATGAAATTTTACCTAGTTACTGCCCCAGCTACCACTGGCCAGAACAGAAAAACCATGACTGCACAGCTATTTCTTTGGTTTGATTTATATTGCACTCTTTAGGTATATGGACCAGTTAATCCTCACATGTTCCTCAACATCTGATTTTTTGTATACCTATATTTATTGTAATTTTCAGTTGGGGAATGACAGCAGACACAATAGCAACATTGGGAGGGCCATAGATGGGGCCACTTTGCCTCAGCACATTAAACAGATGTCTTCTACTTCATACCATTCCTTGTCTTGTATAAATCTATACACTGTTTTCAAATAAAGACAAACAACACGTCTGCTCTTTAGCGGACTTTACCTCTGGATTAATAGTGAAGGTTTTAGGTGATTTCCCAACACTTAGAAGATCAAATATTATTTCTTTCATTGCAAAATCCAAGCGTTCCTATGACGAAAAACATGCCTACATAAGACTCACTTTGTATTAGCACATACACAAAACCAAGAAACTGAATATGTCTTATTACCCTATAATTACCAGTGATACAAAATATTATTCTTTGCTAATGAATCCTTTAGAGTAAATATCTCAGTTACTTAACTGTAGTATTCTTTGCAATATACTATAGAACATACAAAACCCCCTAAATTAATAGAACAATACAGCTGCAAAATCAAGAACTCAAACATCAGGAAATGCCAGAATTAAGGCTATTTTTGCAACCATAATTCAGCCCTCCTTGTGCATATATATTACAACACAATCTTCAATTATACCATCATACATGATAAGATCACTGCTTCAATGACTATACAGGATGCACAGTGTTCTGTGAATGAATCAGGATTGTATAGTGAATTTAAATTTACTTTCTCCTAAAGTTATGCTCTAACTTCATTCCTAATGTAACTTTACTGGTTTGAAACAAATTATGTCAGGGACGGATTGGTCTTTAAATTTCTTCCACAAATTATCCAGTATACTTTCAGACCTCCATTTAGGAGTGAGCTTACCTGAGCAATGAATTGAATAATCTTCACAAATATATTTAGAGGTGTGTCTCGAGGGACCACACTACGTGAGCCTTTGGGGAAAAGTGCTGATACAATGCTCATGAGACGGCTACAAGAATTAAAGAAAAAAGAAACAGGCATTAGGAACAAATTCACAAAACTTTACAGAAAGGTTTTCCATAGGGAATATTTTTAAATTAAAAAAAGTTTATATTTTAAATAAATTGAAACAGCCTCATAATAGTTTTAATTATATACAAAACTTACCTTTGTGTTACAGTGTTGCTTTCACATTTTATTCTAATAACATAAACCCACAGTAATCTATAGAGTGATTCCAGTGCAACTCGGGACATTTTAGGATCTTTATTCTGTTAAATAAAAGAAAAGAAAATGAAGTTACTACAGCCTGTGAAAGACTATTCTTAATCAACTTGTTTCCTTTCCTTATTAAGAACTATAATATTTTAAGTTGATGTTTGATTGCTCTAACCCAGAAGGCTGATGTGTTTAGTACTCTGAATATGTATTTAAAAAACAAAACCTCAATATAAAATCTCCTCACTTACATATGTACTATATATATTTACCTACATACTCTAAATTATTTTGTATTCTTTTGTCAAGTTGAAAGCAAAGGAGTAATAGCAAGAAGATATTTCTTGAGTGATTATCAAGATTTTATTGCTTTACTGCATATATTCAATTTACTTTAATTTATTCCTACAATTTCACTGAAAAGTGCTCTCAGAATTCAGCACACACACACACACACACACACACACTTCTTCCATCTTCCCCTTCCCCCACCTTAGTTGTCTTTTCCTACTCAGGACATAAATCTTGCAGTTTGTTTTGGAGCTGAATAATTCCACCTAATTGGGCTTCCATCATAAGCAAATATGAATCAGAAGAATTGTCCTGCCTCTTCCCCAAAGAGACATTGACATCATGTCACAGCCATAAATGCCACGACATTGAACAGATAAACACCCTGTCTCCCTATCGGATAACAATGGAGAGAAAGAAAGAGGAAGAAAAAACAATGGTTACCAGCTGTAAGGGTGCTGGAGCAATTTGTATATACAGGCAGTCCCCGGGTTACATGGATCCTACTTACATCGGATCCCTACTTACAAATGGGGTGAGGCAACCCCGCACTAGCTGCTTCCCCCCAGTAGACCAGGGAGACGCGAAGCTAGCGCCCCCCTCCCCTCCCCAGCAGACCAGGGAGACGCGGAGTGGCTTTTCTCAGCAGACATCTCAGCTTGCGAATAAAGGACTGAGGGAAGTGAGGTGTGGGAGAATAAAACTGAGCTCTGGAGAAATGTTTGGCTAGAGTTTCCCCTACAATATGTACCAGTTCCGACTTACATACAAATTCAACTTAAGAACAAACCTACAGTCCCTATCTTGTACGTAACCCGGGGACTGCCTGTAGTGGGAGAAACTTGAAGAAAGCCTGATGTATATAGACTAGATTACTACAAATTATGCTTTTCACTGTTATCAATATTTCCCTGAAGAGACGACAGATTTTGATGTTCCAAAAAACAAGGTCAGTACAGACATTCTGACAGTCTTTAGCAGAAATACAATATACTGAACATTCTCCATATGAATGCTTTTAAATGTCTTGAATATAACAGGTATTTAAAATCCCTAATATTCTACTGAGAAGATGAAGTTCGAGGTCCAGAAAAGCCTATTACTGACTTCAAATGAGCCAATTAGCAAACAGTGTGTCAGAAAGCAGAAATTAGTAGAATATGGTTATCATTCCAAATCTTAAAACCGTTGCTATGATGAATCATAAACTTCTTCAGATGAGGATGTTACTCAATTATTGCAGAAAATGGTTCTTCCAGATGTGTGTCCCTATTGGTGCCCCACTGTACATGTGTCTGTGCCCTTGTTTAAACCACACATAATCTTTCCCTTCCTTATGTTGTGCCTCAAGGTTAATTTGTACTGTGCACATCAACCACCCTCAATTTCTTCTCCACCACAAAGTGGCCATTGAGAACTCAGATGTAGAGGAGAAAGGGTAGGTTGTGGGGCACCCACAGAGACCTACATATTGAAGAACTATTGTCACTACACAAGATAAATTACTTTTCTTCTTTCAGTAGCTTCCATATAGGTGCTCCACTGTAAGTGACTCCTGAGCAGTATCCCCCCCAATAAGAGTTTGGTACTTCAGTTGAGTCTGTTATGGATGATAACACTGAAACTGAAGATAGCCTTGGAAGCAGAGTCTCCAGCATTTGCATAGCCTTCTGCGAAGCTACGAGCAGACACCAAAGCTGCTGTCTCCAGATTTCAGAGATATGAATATTCTTGAGAAAAGCACAACAGAAATGGAAACCGACATTGTTTAGAATGTGCAGATTCTGGATGAAGGTAACACATTGAGAGCATGATAGCAACGGTTAATACAGTTCGAAACCCATGTGAAGAGTATTTGGGCCATTATTGCTGCACCTTTTGACCTTTCTGTAGTGGAGAGCAAAAGCTGAGGAGATTTCCTAAAGGCCTTAATCTTGTCCAGATAAAAGGTTAAGGCTCTTCTAACATCTAGCATATCCGCTATAGTCTGCCTATTATCACAGTGAGACTTAAGATAAAAGGTCAGGAAGCAAATCAGTCAGTTTATGGGAAAAGACAAGGTCACCTTGGGAATGAACTTTGGATGTGGCATAATAGGAACCTTATCTATAAAGAATACCGTATTTTCCGGCGTATAAGACAACTTTTGATGTTAAAAAACATCCCCCAAAAATTGGGGGTCGTCTTATACGCCGGGTATACAGCTTTGCGGCTTTGCAAAGCCTCGGGGGAAGCCGGCGGCGGGGCAGCCCAGGTGCGCCTGGGCTGCCCCGCCGCCAGAGCCCCTCCGCGGCTTCCCCCGAGGCTTTGCAAAGCTGCTGCGGCTTTGCTCCCGGTGCCTCTGGTCTGCTGGGGACTGTCTCCAGCAGACCAGGGACACCGGGAGCAAAGCCGGGGAGGCGGAGGGGCGCTGGGGTATAAGACGAAACCCTATCTTTTAACTAAAAAATTAGGGGGTCGTCTTATACGCCCAGTAGCCTTATACGCCAGAAAATACGGTACTCTGAAGGGGGAATGGGCCATTAGCGCTGCTATCTCCCTTATTCTCCCTGCTCAAGTAATAGCCACCAGAAATGCTGGTTTCATCAGCCAGTATGTAAGCAAAAAATGGTCAGTGTCAACTGGTGGTCTAGTTGGGCTCTTTAAAACTAGATTTAGGTCTCAATCATGTGTGCTCTAATTTTTTCCATCCATATGTGAATACATTTTATTATGTGCACTGTGACATGTGTGAATGTGCAACACCAGTAGAAACACATGCTGCTGGCTAGAAGCACTCTACTAATCAGCTGAGCAGCATTTGAATCTCTCCTGGGTGGCTGCCCAAAACCTCAGCTTACAGGGAACACTGGTCCAAAGCTGGAGTTGTGTGTCCAGATTGAAGACAGAGGTTCATTATGCACTAGAAGAATCTCTTTGGAGATGGGTGGCCAACAGGACATCCTAAAAGGAATGGACCCTGAGGAGACCGTCATTCAAGTATGGATAAATCATTATCCCCATGGTGCCTCAATGAGCCACTGCTATGAGGACGACCTTGGAGAATACTCGGGAAGCTGACGAATGGTTGAAAGTAAGTGCCCTTCACTGGTATTGGTCCTGACGTAGGAGAAACCAGAAGAATCATCTGTGGGATGGTAGAATGAATATGTGGAAATTCACATCCTGGAGGATGAGGGCCAAGACCCAATCTCCCTGTTCCAGAGATGAGATAATTGCTGCTAGTGTGATCATCTTGAATTTTTTGCAACTTCACATATATGGATCTCCAACTTCCTTACTCTAAGGATTACAAAATACCAGGAATAAAAAAAAACATTTCCTTTTGTATGTATACTGGAATAGGGTCTATGGCTTCCAGGCACGGGAGATTATTTGTTTCCTGCCTTAACAGTTTCTTAAGAAAAAAGTCCATGAAGAGGGCCGGAGAAGGAGAGGGAGATGAAATAGATAGAGTATCCATGGAAACAATCTCCAAAACCTATCTGTTGGTAGATATGTGTTCCCAATTTTAAAAGGACAGAGCAAGGCTGCATCCAAAGTGATGTGGAAGATGTAAAAGTTGCAGCTGATATTGTAGGGAATGGTCTCTTGAGACCTCAACTAAGCTGTCAGAACTCGTGTTTCAAAGGTGGAAGACTGTGATGTTGAGGCCTGAAGAACTGATGGTTTACACCTCTGAAATCTAGATTTCCTTATTGTGGCGGGTACTGGGGTGGACGTGATTTGTGAAAATACTGAAAACTAAATTTCATTTGCTGACCCAGTATGTAGATTCCCAGTAACCGCAGTGTCCATGTGTCCCTGAGTCTTTGGGGCTGCGAAGTGATGCTTTGGTCTTCTCTGGAAACAATTTTGTGCCTTCAAAAGTGAGGTCCTCTACCATTATCTATACCCCATTTAGCAAAAGTATAATCACAATACTTGTTGTATCATGACAGCTATTGATAGTCAGAAGTGCTATTCTCACCACTAACTAACCCTCATGAATGATAGCTTGAAACTGTTCTTGTTGTGATTTTACTAGGTGATCAATAGAAGTATTGAATTTGGTGTAGTCCATGTGGTAGTATTTTGCCATTAAGGCCTGGTAATTTGCAACTGTGAATCGTCAGGTCACCAAAGAACAGGCCTTCCTTCCAGACAAGTCAAGCCTTTTTCAGTCCCTTTCTTAAGGCCTGGATTTCATGTGATGGTGGTGGCCATTGAAGTTCACTGCATCCACCACAATGGAATTAGATGGAGAGTGGGGGAAAAAGGAATTCTGTATCTTTGGGAGGTACATAGTACTACTTATTGGTCCTTTTTCCTGTTAGTATGCCAGAGGCTGGTGTTTGCCCATACAACATTTGTTGGACCCAAAAGCATCCCATTAAGCAGGAAGGCAATTCTCCCTCCATTTAGTCCCCAGCTCTTTTGTAATCTCGATTTTAGCTACTAACAGAAAGTAAGCTTTTGTACAATGGGGACCTCTCTGAAGCACCTCACACAGCAAGAATGTCCCTGTGTACCTGGTATGGCTTCCTAGCAGGTGAGACACTTCTTAAAACTAGGGAAGCTAGGCATGCCCCTTATAGATGGAAATCCACAGAGGTTGGGTGGGGAGGGGAAATAAAGTAAAAACTAGGCTTTTTAATTTTAATTTTTTTAAATTGGGCAGAAAAAATTAATGGAAACCCTACAAAAGTAAAAAGAAATGGGTGAACAAACACACTAAGAATATCTAAGAGAAAAATTCTAAAGATCTGAAAGTATGCTTGAATGGACTGCTAACCACTTTGTTTCCTGTCAGGGATAATTGAAGAAAGAACTGAGGATGGTCGAGGCATAACACAAGGGAGGGAAAGAGCATCCATGGACTGAACAGACATTCCTACCAAAGATCTCCATTCAGAAGCACAGGGATGCATACATGCTGACAGCAGAGTACCCATAAGAAAGCTATTAGAAGAAGAATGGCTATTTTCAGCTAATTAGGAAGATTTTCTTTTTTGCTTGTATGAACAGCAGACAAATCTAAAATCTATCAAGGATGGCTGCAGGAGGAGCCTGAAGGGGCTATAACCACCCCAAATTTTGGGTTAGCCCTCTCCCAGTCACCTGTCTCTTAATGCAGAACTAAGAGTAGCAGCTGTCACCTGATACTTTGCAGCATAGCTTGTACTGAACATGCACACATGATTGAGCATTTTCAGTAACATCTGCTGAAACCATTGCTCTTCTTTTGATTTAAAATCTGCTGCCTGCTAAAAGGTGGCAAATTGGAGGAGTTGGGATTGGCATAGCCTGTGCTGGGGATGGAAAGACTGGGAAATGGGGTGAGTCAAAGAGATGCATGCAGGGAAAAGGAGAGGGGTTGAGAGGCAAAATCTGGGTAGGAGATGGGATTAAGCCCAGAGTCGAGTTGCTGCCAGATGGCAAAAATCCAGCACAGGGAAGGGCAGAATGGGTAAAAGTTACTCCAGATGGGCTGGGCAAAGGATTTTTTAAATTTCCCTGCTCACATGACAGTACATCACAGCACATTCTACACAGGGCTATGTCCTTAAAGGCACAGGGCATCTCAATGCCTAGCAGCTCTTTTCTAGATGACACAATATATTGAGATACTAAAGGAGATTTGTGTCTGTTAAATATTCTACATAGATGCTCCACTTACAACTGTATATCTGCATAAAGACTCCTTCCAGTTCACAAATTTATCTGTTGCTGTGATTCACCGAATTACCCTAGTTTTCCTGTAACAGATTTTAAATAGTTTTATTCCTTCTAATAGTTTAATAAAAGTAACTTAAAAAGTACTTTTATTACTCTCAGTACTTTATCATTTACATATGTTAACATTGTGAAGATGGATGTCATTGTGCTATTTATTTTATAATTTCATAGCAAATAATTATTGAAAATATTTATAATATAATGTAAGTGATTTTATCTGGAACTTCACCAACCAGAAAGCTGTATAAACTGGCATTTCTGATCTTCTTGGAAAGTTTGGTTTATAATTTGTTTGGTTGGCAGGCTCTCCACCTGGCTCCCTGAAGCAGTGACATGTCCCTACTTCTCCTAGACAGAGAAACCACCATTGGGGTTCCATGTTCTATGCCTGATCTTCCCCGAGTGATTGTTCCACAGCTACCATTGGCCAGAGAGAGCTACGGGGTCAGCACCTGCACTTGGGGCAGTTCACAGTGCAACCTAGCCACCCTCCATCTGGGACTGGGGTGGGCAAGCAAGACATCTCACAGGCTGAATCCAGCAAACCAAGCCACCAGCTCCAGCCCGTGGACCCCCTGGATGGGACCCTTAGGCCCACAGAAGCTGCTGTTTTAAGAGCAGGGCTGTTCTGTGTGCCTCTCTGCTCTAACCCAAACTCTCTGCACCTTCCTGCCCCAGGTCACAACTCCCTCTCAGATCCTGTACCTCCTCTACAACCCTCCCCCAAGTCAGAATCCTCTCCTCCATCCATACTCTCTCCCTAACCCTGCACCTCATAACCCTGTCCCAGATCACCACACTGTGCAGTCTGCATCCTCTTTTCCCCTTCTGCCAGGTAACAATTCCCTCCCAGACTTTTCACCCCCTCCTAGAGCCCCTCCCACAGACCAGAATCCTATCCTGCACCCATACTCACTCCTTGACCCTTCACCCCAATCACCTGACCCAGGTCACAACCCCCCTCCTTCACCCACACTCCCTCATACTGTCTCCTGCACCCCAGTTCTTTACCCCATGCGCCCTTCTGTACCCAACCTCCATCCTAGACCCCATATACACTCCACAGAAAAGTGCGGCCCTTCACCACTTTCCAAAATCTTGGAGTGGCTCCCCACCAAAAAATTATTGCCCACCTTGATCTAGGAAAAGCACGAGCATGTCTCTGCTTTCAGGTAAGCTGCCTAAAGTGAGCACCACCGAGATCCAGCACCCCAAAACCCCTTTCATGACCCAGCCCCAGCCAGCAGCACCCTCCTGCACCCCAAACTCAGAGTTAACCAGAATATTTGACTAACTGGTACCTCCCAATATCTCCAACATGCAGGATAACAAAACTTTTATTGTAGTTGCTAGTAGTTTTAGCAATGATATCTGTGTTTCAAATATAGCACTTCCTATTTTTTTAATTTGGAATTTTTAATTCTAAATTTTTATTTTTCTTTATATAGTACAAGTTTATTCTTTTGGTTGATGCCCTTTCACAATTTCCTACCCCTGGACCAGAGGATCAGAAAGGAAAGGAAATTAATAGGCACCAGGTTTCAAACAAAAAGGAGGTATTTCTTTACACACTTCAAAGTCAATTTGTGGAACTCATTGCTAGAGGAGGTTCTGAAGTCCAAGACTATAATAGGATTCAAAAAAGAATTAGATAAATTAATGGAGAAAAGATCCCTTAACGGCTATTATCTACGATCTGCAGAGAAGGTGTCCCTGGCCTCTGTTTGTAGAAACTGGGAATGGGAGACAAGGGATGGATCAGCTGATAAATACCAGTTTTGGTTATTGCCCTCGAGAAACAGGCATTGGCCACTATTGGAAGACAGGATACTGGGCTGAATGGTCTGACCGACTATGGCCATTTTTATGTGAGAGGTAAACTGTGATAAAGCATTAAAAAGAATATCCATAGATGTCTCTAACTGCTACTGACAGCAAAAGCTATTGATAGTAGTTTTTTATACTACTCCTGGCACCCAGCTCTAGCAGCCGTGGAGAAGCCTGGGCAGAAAGCCTCTGACCTATGTCTCCACTCACCAGGGCATACCACCCCAGTAGGGGTACGGTCTGGGACTCCATACTATGATGCCACTGTGTAGTCGACTACATGATTAACCAATAAGCCTGGGGTTACTGGTTAATCTTGTCAACTATATGCACTTCCCCCACATGCTGCTGCCTCTGTATCAGTGAGAGGATGAGGGGAGCAGGCTGGAGACCATACGTATGGGAAGCCGACTTTAAAGCAGGCTCCCTGCATGTGCCAGCTTCACAGACATCTGTCCACCCCCCACTCCCGCTGCCTCTTACGTAGGCAGTGGGCAGGGCAGTTAAAAACCATTTCCCTCAAGCACCAGCTTCACGGTGCTATCTGCTCCCTCTGCTGTTGCCTCTATCAGAGGCAAGAGCACGGGGGGAGGGAGGGAAGGTGTGGAGGAGAAGGGAGACAGGGGAGGCTCCCATGAAGCAGCTTCTGTCCATGGAGGGTCCAAGATCCCCACAGACAGAGGCTGTTCCTCATCCCATGGAGCATCCTCTGTCTGTGGTGAGCCTGGGCCCGCCATGGACAGAGGCTGGTCTGCGGTAGCAGCCCCTGTCTGCAGGGGGTCCGAGCTCTCCACAGACAAAGGCTGCTGATGCCACGGACCAGCCTCTGCCCATGAGGAGGTCAGACCTCTGTAGACAGGGACTGCTGCTACCCCACACTGTTGCCTCTCTATCAGAGGCAGCAGCACAGGGCAGCAGGCAGCTGGTCTTCATGGGGGTACTGTTTTTTAAATTGGCTCTCCTCACGTACCAGCTCCACCTGCCACCCTACGCTGCTGCCTTGGTGGCTGGGGGCTCCCGAGGAGCGAATCCAAAGCGCACTGGCTGCTGGCCCCGCCCTCAGGAACTATTCAACAGTTCTGCAACTGCTAAGATTTCATGCGGTTACACAACTATTCAATTACACAATATCCAACATCCATACTCCACACAGTAACCTGGACTGACACACTTTGGCTCAGGATCTTGAGACCTGCCTCCAAGGGTTCTGTTGGCCCCAAATCCAAGTCCCACCACCCTGGCGGCTCTTACTTGCTGCAAGCAGTCCCAGTCCCAGACAGTAACAGCAGGAGGAGACAGGGAGCACCATGGCACCAACCAGCCCATTAGTCATCTTGCACTGCTCCAGCTTTTAACCTAACCTGGGGGCAGGACAGCAGGGAAGTGCCAGAGAAAGAGGTGAGGCTAGCACTTACCTGAGGGGATGCAGGCAGAGCCTTATAGTGATGGGAGAACAGCCCATCTTTTCTGTCTAGCTCACCTTACACCCCCCCCCACACACACACATACTAGGAAAAGGAGGCGGCACCTTGTATAGAATGTTGTAGGTAGTCATAGTGAGTAAGGGATTCATGTTCATAAACAACATCAAAGAATTTTAAACCATTAGCAATTATGGTTGTACTGTACTACCAGGCATTTTTACTTTCATCCCTATCCTTTAACTAGACATTAAGTCAAACAGATGTGCTTAAAAGAAATAACTTTTTATTCTATTTTATGTAAATGATGACATTGCAATTAGTATAAAAAAGGTTAATGTAGAAAAAGGATTTTCTCTTCTCCTGGAAACAGATATTTACAATATGCTACAAAGATCTATTTAAACATCCTGACATATTCCAGTCTTTTAGCTAATCCACATCAGGTCTAATTTGAAGCATTTTGATCATGTGTTTTATTGCAAATATAGTTCCATTTTAATTCCTAAATTTTTCAATATAGAAGAATCTGCATGCATTAAATAGATCATCATAGTATAATATAAACTGTCAAAAATTTAACTGGAGATATAAAGGGCTACAAAAACAACAACTACAAAAAAAAGACAGCAAATCTACACTGATTTAATGTCACATTTAAATGATTTAATGATGCAAAAATCTTGATGATGGCAAGAAACAAAACAGCATTTTTCCATGTTAGTCAAATATAGATACTTAATTAAGACAGTACTTTTAATATTGTTCAACATTTTTTCTGTTCTGAACTAAAATAATTTCTATTTTTTTTTAAACTGTAAAACTACAGTGTAAATGTCTTTCAAGTTACAGTAAAACCTGCCTTAGAGGCTTCTTCTGAAAAGAGACCAATTGTCATGAGTGACTACTTGCAGAGGTCATGTGTACTGGGGCAGCCTGCCCCACATAGGTAACAGAGAATTAAAGCAGCCCTCAAAAAGGTTGCACAGAATCCCAATCAAGGGGAAGAAGGTTTATTGAGACAGCCAAAAAGAAGGACGCTTGTTTGAGGAGCCAGTCAGGGCCAGGCGAATGCAGTCTCTCCCTGGAATGCAAGAGAGGAGGACTGACTACCAGGAGAGGAGCACTCAGATAGAGCAGTGCTGGGCAGGGTCATTGGAGTGAGAAAGTGCTCCAGGCTTACTGGCTGCCAAACTGAAGCCCTCATACAGAAGCAAAGAAGGTGCTCGGCCTATGGGAAAGTGGCTCAGGGAAAGAGGCAGTAGAGATTGAAGGAAGAGAACTAGGTAGTTGCCAGCTATAGGGTCCCAAGATGGAGACCCAGAGTAGCTGGTGGGTCTGGGTCTCCCCCGGACCTTTGTACCCCAGTTGCCAATGAGAAGAGTGGCTCATCCAGAATGCAGTTTGCCCCAGAGGACAAGGGCTGGACCTTGGACTGCAGTTGGTCAGTGAGGCAAGTGCTAGGACCAAGGGCTGTCACTCCCCCAGAAGGGGAGAGATAACAGAGTGGGACAGAGTCTGAGGGCTGTGTGCAGAAGAGGACAACACAGGTCTCAGAATGGTGAAGACAATAGAAGTCACAGCAGCCAAGTTACCTCCTGAGGAGGATGCACTGTAGAAATGAGTTAATTCCCAGGACAGCCAGCCAGAGGCACCGAGGTGCTGAGTCACACCCCTTTATACCATAGCATACCACCCATCTCTCGGAAATCTCTGAAGAGAGGCCACCTCTTGTAAGGAAACACTTTTTCTAAACCCTATGCATGGTCACCCTGGGCAGATTTTATTGCGGTTCATTTTAAATTATAATAAACCATTTTCATCTTTTTATTTTGATAATGCTTCCAAATTAGCTAGGATGCAAGACAATTTTGCATGAAATAAATGTAACTGAAATAATAAATATTTGAGATTTATATTTTCTCTCTTACTGCGAACATGCACTGCTGTTTAATAATCTGGGCTGTCAAATTGTGGCTTAATCTCACAACCTAATTTTCTTCAAGCAAATTGGTATCAGATAATTTACACTACTCTTCATTAGAAAACCTTTCAAATGTTTTTTCAAAGATTCTTCTTTGTGCTGTTGCTTCTTGACGGGACTAATAGCAGTTTAACAGAAACAAACAAAACATGCAAGAACATACACAAAAACAAAATACTGGAGTTACAGGAGACAAAGTGACCTTTCACTATGTTATTACAAAACATTAACTCACCTGGAGTGTTTCTATTTGTTTTCTGATACTGTTGTTAGATGGCATCTAAATAAAGCAATGTGAGACAGCAAAACATAACAAACATGAGAATGGAAGGCACATGCATGTTAGATGAAAAAAAAAAAAGCACAAAACAGGTAAGGACAATAGTAAGGACTCTATTCACAGAAATAAGATTTTTGCTGGTAATCTCTCTGAATGCTCCACCAACTTCAATGGTTAAGTGGCATGGACACTAATTAATTTCCTAAGGCAAAACATTGTCTTTTCCCAAGAATTATCCAGTCTTCTACTCTACTCTTCCCTTCCCACTTGTGCATAATCTTTAAACTTTTTTCTCCCACTCTTGCTCTTAAGAAGCAGCAATAGTAACAAGAATCTTTGTTCTCAAACTCAAGAAATGTAATAATCTCCTAACGTGACCAAACCACTAAAAATTGACTGCACCCTACCACACCATATTCTAATAGAGGGTTTAAAAATTAGCCAAAACCTTGAAAATACCAATACAGTTACATGCTACTGAATCAATTCACAGAATATTTGCTCAGTGAACTATATTTCTCCTATGCTTTGTAATCTCCAATAATTTTCTATTGGTTTCCAGGTAAAAATCAGAGTTACTGCCATGGCCTATAAAATGCTAAATGGCTTAGTATCTACTTATACCGTACAGAGTATCACCTCTATAAATTGCCCCAGTATACATCAGTTCTGCAGTGAAGTCACTGACGCTTGTAGGAAGTGATGCTTTAACAGTCCTCCCATTCCCCGCTCTTAAGTTGTGCAAAAAACCCCAAAAAACCAACAACAACCAAAAAAAAACCCCAACTCCTCCCCCAAACCAATCTGTGAAAATGGAAGTCAGCCACAGGAAAAAAATTGCCATTTAAAGTTGTTTTGCTGTATGTCCAAGTTTTTTGGAACGTATCTTGAACTTATAGCCAGAATGGCCTGCGTACCAAGGAACTACTTCTTTCCCCATACCATACTGCCACGGATGTGAGAATCACCAGTGTTGTGTGAATGTATTGGTTCAATTTTTGCCTGACATTTCCTGCTCAAGGTCAGATGAAACCTGATAATAGTCTAATTAACTAATTTTTATAATTATATTTTAAAGGAGTGAATGGGCACATAATCTGTATTATTCTGCATAAATCTAAGTAAATTCAAGCAAATCATAAAACAAAATATTTTTATCTGGTCTTCTCATAATGAGGGACCAAGGTGGAAAAATAAATTAAGATAAGAATCTGCTCAGCAACTGATTACTCATTATAGACTACACTTCTTTTAGTTAGTGCCATCATGCACAGAGAAACAAGCTTAGCCGAAGCAAAATAAGAAGATAATTAAGATGGACTATGAAAGATTCACATCAACCAAGTCTCAATCCGAAGCTAACTAGCCACACACACACACAAAAAACCAAAAAACCAGTAGTGGAACTACAGTCCAAATGACTCAGTCTAATACTATAGTAAATCCCTCATCAGTGTGCAGTGCTAAAACTGTTATGTTCTGCATTGAAGAAGCTCGTATACAAAATTTCTGTTGAATAGAGTCCTGAAGTAAATGTATGAAGTTGTTAATTGGCAACAAAAATATCTGAAATAAACAATGCATGCTGCGCAGTTACTAAACTCCTTGGGATTGATAGCTTTAATGCATCCATTAACAGCAATGGAAGTAATTCCAGGTCTATCTGATTACAGGATGCAAAATAAATTCATGTTTCTTTTTAAAGGACAGCTTCAATAGCAAAACAAAAAACAAAGCAGACATTGAAAAAATTGCAAATATGTTAGATGAAAAATGTACAAAAACCTCAACAAGCAACAGAAACATACAAATGATGTCATGAAGACAAAAGAACCTTCAAAAACATCAAAATTCATGTTTTGCTTTAGCTGTTTTCACAATGGTTTATGTAATTTAAATTGTAAGCACATAGATGTGATTAGGAAATTGTTACACATAGCTAATCAGAAACCATGTTAACAATAAGACGAATCAATTACTTTAAAAATATCAAAACCAAAATGTTAAACAAAACAAACATTCTTAATAAACCATATTAATCAAAATTAATGAAAGGTCACATTACAATAAATAATTTGAGATTTAAATTGGGACAAACAATTTCCAAATATCAAAGATCTACGTAATTTATGAATCTAGTAATGTTGATCGCACTACCAAATGCACTCAAGAGTTAAAAGGGGCACTAAGTTTTATATTCAAAATGTACACAACATTAAAATTGATATAGGATGCAGGCATCGTTTCCTCTCCAGACTACATATTTAATCTATACTTTTTAATATCAAAGAGTAAACTATCTTTTGAAATTACTATATATTTTACTTTAAAGTGTGTACATCACACACTCCTCCTACCAGTAATTAGTATGTGATAAGTTATGGCTTGTGCTCTCTCTGCTGTCTGTAGCTGATAATCAAATATTGCTCCTAGAGCTATGCAAACATGAACCAATGAAGCTGATGCACAATGATAGTATCAAAAGGACCAAAATGAGTCAAAACTGTTATATTTTGCATATTTAAAGAAGTGCCATACCAATTCCAGCAACCCATAAAACATATGACTAAACAATGGAGAATTAAAACATTCAAAAAGTTTTTAGAATAATTATCTGACAGTGTCCTTTTCAGCGGGCAATTATTTATGGTGCTTGGTGCTTTAGTTGGTATTAAAATGCTTAAAGTATATATGGTAGAATGCTATTAATTTATGGCATGTTTTGGATTAAGAACGTTTCTTACCTTTAAATGTGACAAACAGTTCTGCAGGAAAATGTGCCAGTTATTTAAAAAAAACTGTTTCTGACTGACACACAACAGGCAGGTGATCAATGGATATAGAGCCTAAAAGGAGGGAAGTAAAGAAGAATTGACCAAATTGCTTGGTGAGAAGTACATTTAGGGACAACACAATAATCCCAGTAAAACCTGAGTAAGGCATTGGGTGGTTAGGAACACTGCCTTCATCCCTTCACAAATTTAATACATTTTGTAAGTACTTGAGCTATGGTGTTTTTCTTGCTGGAGTGCTGTAAGATTCATTAAGGTGTTACGAGTTTTTCAGCAGAATGTATACTGGTCCTTAATACTAAATTATTCTCATTCACAGTCATTTTGGTACAAGATGAATGTTGAAGAAAGAAATAAAACCTAATTAAATAACAAGAATAATGCAACAGTGTTTCTGACATCAAAATAGTAAGACCTGGTCTGCACTAGGAGTTTGGACTGAATTTAGCTGCGTAAGATAAATTTTCTAAATGATGTATCCACACTACCAAGCCTGTCTTGTCGACCTTCAGGGCTGCTGAAGTCTCTCTCATGCTACCCTGATTTCATGAGGAGTAAATGCTATTCCCAACCTTGCCTGGGTGAGTTTACAGTAGCGTAGACACCCCATTGGTGAAAGTCGAAGTTCTTGGCCTATGTGAGGCATCTCACAGTGCTCTGGCCAGACCCTGGGCCTCTACTGCTCTCCTCGTGAACAGGAAAAGCCCTAGGAAAGTTTGAATTTCATTTCCTGTGTGGCCAGACTTGCAAGCACACCTGAGCAGCACAAGTAGCCATGACTTCCAACACTTCCATGACTTCCAAGTCTCATGAGCTCCAGTTCCCTGGGGCACAGAAGAGCAACAGTGTGGAGTGTGGGGGATATCTTGGACCTCAATGAGGTATGGGGAGAGGAATCCATTGTCTCCAAGCACCAAACCAGCAGAGAAATGCCGGTATCTATGCGAAGATCTCAAAGGCAATGGAGGAGAAAGGGTATTCCAGGGACACTTACCAGTGCACCGGGAGCATAACCCAGAATGCAAAGTGGCGTAGGCACTGTGGGAGAGCTATCCGCAGTACATCATTCTCAAAGCTGATGGCAGCCTACCTAACAGGTATGTGTTATTTCAAACTATGCTGAATTCATCCCAGCTGAGGGGACATAGACTTCCTACTTTGCAAAATCGGGTGGTAAGAAATTGACCATAATAGATTCAACCTCATCTCATAGTGTTGATTCAACCTCATAGAATGGAAGTGGCCTAAATGTTATCTCATCATCAAGTTTGACAATGATATTGTTACAAGCTACAGAGTTTAAATGTCTACAGTTACAGCAGTTCCTTAACTCTTGGAATCCTTTAACAGGATAACAATGGAATCTCTATTGTGCTCACATGGGAATGTAAATGTGAATAAGAGATTATTTTGATGTAATTTTGCACTTACTAGAAATACAAACCACAAACACAAGAATTAGCCTTGTGAGATGCAAAGTGAGACAAATACACTTGCATTATAGATATGGAAATAAAGGGAAGTGGCAAATAATACACTAAAAATAGAAAAGTATAATTAAATCTATGCCAGGATGTTTACTTAGGGAAAATATCCATGAACTAAGCTTGGAGAGTACCAGGGAAAGCTGAAATATGTGGGAAGAAGAGCTAACATATATAAGCAGGATAGTTAACAAGCAAGCTGGTTTTCTGGGAAAAAAAAAAAAAAAACCCCTTGTCTGCTTCTTCTGCCCTTCAATTAAATCTACACTGAGATTCTGAATGAAAAGAATTTATGCTATCAGAAAAGATATTAGGGAATGACTCCACATCACAAACCACTGAAATAATTAAAAACTAAGTTTCAGGAAAGTTTCAGGAATGAAAACAGAGGCAGAATTACTTTTCATCCACAGAGAACAAATCCTGCACAATGAGACAAAGATCAAGAAGAAGCAGTATAAAAAAGTATGAATTTAATCTTTGTTATGCCTTTAGGAGTTATGACTTTACAATAAAGAATTCTCTTAAATTCCTTAGGTACATTTAAAAATCTAAAATATATGTCAGTAAGTATGTGAAAAACTGAAATATTTCTTAAATACCAGTGAGTGCTTCTTTCTTAAGCTCAATTCAAAGGTAGTCTGGTAGAGCATCTCCACAAAATTTTTCAAACATGGCACATTCACTTCATTTTTAACAGCCTAGTGAAAATAAATACAAATAATTAAGTATACAGATCTAAGCAGAAAGAAAAGTTAAACTACAGTAAAAGCAGAACTATGCAGGCTTATGAGAATTCAACATGGAGATAATCTTTAAGATTAGTAAAGTTATTCAAATCTTTCTGCATAAGATGTAATGAGTAGCACATGAAATCAACGTGTCATATAGCAAATCTTTAGTAAAGCAATGAAAATGTTGCAGCTAACAAAGTTCATAAATATTTGTCCTGAATTTGCATGCTCTAAGTAAAAAGAGTCTAATTTTAAACACATGTTAAAGGGGGTGTAAATTATTTTACTAGTAGGCAACACAATTCCTGGACAGAAGTTTCTTTTAAAATGTGTGTATTTTTTATTAAAAGAACTCACTCAACTTTTCTCACCGTTCCAATTTCTTAAATGCACACTAAATCCAAGAACTGGGACTAAATAAGGATAGGGCTTTTTACTGTGTATCCCATCATAAATGCAGTGTTTTGATTTGGTTTCAAAGTTCAGGTGCAAAATGACTAGGGGATTTATTTTGATGCATGACTTTGTGCATACACTCACAGTAAGGACTTTCCTACTCTGTTCTACAAACTCTGAACAGCTGTCTTCCCATACACCAAGCAACCACCCTCTCCCCAAGAACACACCTCCTAACTTAGGTGTCCACTGCTAATCAACCTATGTGGGCTCACCTTCACACTTCATCCTTTATATTTGTGCTGTATTTATCCAATTAATTCTGTAAGCTCCAGAGAGGACTCTGTCTACACTATGTGCTTTGTAAACCAACATGCACATCAAAGGTCTTAAAGAAGTAATCCTAATTATATTGATTTTGCACAGCTAGACACACTGAACTTCACATTTGTGCCAACTGCAAGTTCATAATTTCTCCCTAGTCCTACATAAAAGATAACTAATTTTATGAATTACTTATTTTGTTCACAAGGTAGCCATCCAAAAAATGGCAATGCATTTTGCTTAGTACAATAGTCTGGACGTTTACCCAATAAGAAGCAGTCAAACTGTGAAAATGCATTTGAAAAGTATTTGAGCCAACAAAATGGCTCTCTTGATATAACTTAAGATATTAGCAAGATATTAAAGAGGTTCAAAGATGCTTAATTGGCTTTAATTACATTTAAATCTGAATTAGGATACTGTCTGTGATACAACAAAGTTGGAATTGGAACCAGGAACTCTATTTTCTCTGATTGTATCTAAACGAAGGGTTCCAAGTATACACAGACGACCTTTCAGTCACTTGATGAAGGGACCTACCATTCTTTGGGAGGGCACATTGCTTAACAGTACTTGCTAATGATACTATCACATAACCATTTTACCAACCTCCACAACATTTTTAAACTAATTGTATGGAATTTTTTTGATGTTTGTTGAGAATATGAAAGCAGGCCCACATCAGGCACAATTTCCTTTAATCTTTAGGATACCTATCAGGCTTCAGGCGTGGGTATTGCACAACCTTCTTGACTTACAACCTCCTCAAGAAAAGAGAAGTGTTATGGACTGCTGTGTTTTCAACATGCTGATGATACTCAGCCCTGTTTCCTCTCCTTGAGTGTAAGCAATGCAGGTTTCCTTCATCATTTTCTGATGGAGGAATGAACTTGGATGAAAGTCGTTTGGCTCAAATTCAAACAGCAAAAGATGCAAATGGTACTTACTGGCAAAATAAATCATTCTAAGAAAATGGCAGAGGCTATGACTTCTCCTTCAAATCAACAATTTTGTCCACCAAACATCACATTTGTTCACAAATTCACAATCTTATTGGACTCGCTTAGCCAAAATACTGCATCCTTTTCTTTTGCACACAAAAAAATCATTTTTGAGTTCTGCATACATTTGTTGCCTACTGCCTATAATAGGCAGTAATATGCTGCCCTGGGACTATACTTGAAAGCTGTTCAGAGGTTTCTGTTATTAAAGAACAAGTCAATAAGAGCTTTGTTTGAGTAAAGACTAAATAAGAACTGCAGAATTCAGACTATTTAAAATAAGTATGAGATAATAGGTAAGAAAGTAATGACAGTAGGCCTAAAGGCAAGTAGGAAATCAGATAATAAGCAAGAAGTACTGATATACTTGCAGTCATAGGCTCAAATACTGGTACTAATGGGCAAATGCAACGAGGCAAGAACTTGTCCAACAGCTTTTATGGATCTGCACAAATTCAATCCAGAGAGAATCTACTGGAGGAATTTCAGGAAGAAAAGCTAATCAAACTCATATAGGAAGAAAATAAAGACTACTTACAGCAGCCACCGGGATGAGAATTTCCACAAACAAACCAGCAAGTGCATGTTTTATATCTTTATCTTTTACCTCCAGGAAGTATTGAGCACATTCCTTTATGATCAAGTGTTAAAAAGACAGCAACAAACAAAGACACCAAAATAAAATAAAATAAAATAAAATAAAATAAAATAAAATAAAATAAAATAAAATAAAAGAGAAAGAGAAATAATTTAGGTTTTATTTTGTTGTATAAGATCACCACTGGCAGCTATTTAAAATTAATAATTTAAAAAATATAAGTTAGTCTATTCTTCAGTAGCATCTTAAACTCATTCATACCATTGTCAAAAGTAAGGTTTTAAATCCTATTCACCTCTTCCCACAATTTTTTGGAAACTAAAAAAGGAAACAGTTGCAATAGCAGATGTCTTTTTATTATGATTCTTCATAAAAAATTATAAGGGGCTAAGGTAATCTTCCTGTTCTGATTATTTTAAAATATCTGAAAATGTAATTTTATAGAAAATATTTACAGGAACAGTTTGATCTTGCAAGATAAGCTCAACAGCCCCTATCCAGCAAAGTACTTAAGCATGTATATAAGTCTTTACGGAATCAGGACCTAAACTGGTAAATGACTGCCAAAAATATATAGCTTAGTTTGAAAAAAACTCTAAGTAACTGATTAACATAATGCTTACAATATATATTAAATAAGATGTTTCAAGATAAAGTAAAAATACCAAGTTAATTTTGCACTAGCAGTTTTGTTAGAGGGAAAAAGTTACTTAACCTTCTTGCAATTATTGTTCTTTGAGAGGTGTTGCAGATGTGCATTATATTGTAGGTATGTGAACACTTTGTGCAATGATACTGGAGAATTTTTCCTACTGGTACCCAAAGGAGCAGCCCACCCACCACCAAGTTCCTTGTTCTTAGAGTATATAAAGAGCAGAAATGCCCCACCTAGCCTCCAGTGCCTTCAATAGTGGAACCCAGGGTATGTCTACACTTGTACCCTAGTTCGAACTAGGGATGCAAATGCAGGCATTCAAAACAGATAATGAAGCAGGGATTTAAATATCCTGTGATCCATGATCTTGCCGGTGCGCTAGTTCGAATCACAACTGATTCGAACCAGGAATCGGGGGGGGGGAGGGGGAGAATGGGGGATGGGGACATGCTTCATTAGCATGATCTTGCCGGGACGCAGTAGTTTGAACCAAACCCCTTGGTTCGAACTAATGTTACTCCTCATTTTTTTGGTTCGAACTACTGCCTTTGGTTCAAACTACTGTGTCCCGGCAAGCACTTCCTCATTTGAATCAGCTGTGATTCGAACTAGCATGCTGGCAAGATCATGCTAATAAGCGCAGGATATTTAAATCCCTACTTCATTAGCAATTTTGAATGCCTGCATTTGCATCCCTTGTTCGAACTAGGGCACAAATGTAGACATACCCCCATGGTAAACTCTGACGCATCAGAGAAGTAGGATGGATCATGGAACGGACATATGCCCCACACCCTTCAAACAAACAGAAAGGGTTAGTTAACCTTCTTTTAACTCTTTCTTCAGATGATTACAAATGTCTATTTCACTGTAGATTGACTCCAAGGCCCACCTCCTGAGGTAACAGCTTGGGAATCTCTTCTGAAGAGAGACTTAGGGACTGCCTTGACTACATGTGCATCTTCCCTTTACATAGGCAGACAGAGTGCAATATATAGCAGAAATATAGAGTAAGAATCACCATGCTGCTCTACAAATGTTAACAGTTGGGACATTCACCAGAAACACAGCTAATGTTGCATGTACTCTGTTAAAGCACATAGTGAAACTCTCAGCAGGCATTACTTTCTTAGCAGTATAAGCCATTGCACTTCAGCTGGTGATCTAGCTGCACTAGAAACTATAAACACTACCATGCCTATTGTTGTGCTATAACCCCCTTATTATCCACATTTATACCTCAGAAACATGTGCCTGATAGGGTTGCCAGATGGTTTCAACAAAAATACCGGACATAACTTGACATTACATCACAATCTACATTACATCTTATTTAGAAAATACCGGACATTTATATTTTCTCAATTTGTTTCCCAAACAGAAAGCTCAAATACTGGACTATCTGGTTCAAAACCGGACACCCGGCAACCCTAGTGTCTGAAGGCATGAATCCAGGGAAAATAAGCTACCTGAAGGATGTGGGTAAGTACATGCCTCAGGCTATCATGCAGCCCTAACCCATGCCAGCTTGCAGTGTGGACAGGGGTAAAAGGCATGTACCATGTTTCAAGTCTCAATTGTCCTTTATGTCCCATTACACAATCCCCTGAACCTCTTTCTTCCTATCCTTTATTTAATCATAGAGATTCCTATCCCCCTCTTTTCACTTATAGTAGTGAGCTGCACTATTCACACCAGAACATCTTTCTGATTCACAATTTCCATAATATAGGAGAACCTGGATCCTGCTCTGGAAAGAGGTGGCTGGCCTGCCAACCACATCCGGGTGCTGTCTGGTATGTGGTCAGAATAAACAGTCTCCCACAACTTTTCCTAGAATGGCAGGAACATACACTTATACCACTGAGGCTGGAGCAGGAGGGCATTGAGCTGAGTCAGTCCCAACGCCTGGAATGCATCAAGCACTGGAGGCTTCTGTACAGAGAGCAAAAGTCTCCAACAGTGACTCTGACAGGGCTCATTGTACATGTCCCTTCTATGATGAGTGGGACCAAGTGATTATCAAGGGATTTCAGTACACAGCTTAAAGGCGCTCACAATTCCCTCCTCAACCTCACCTCACCCCATTTTTCAATGGCATGAGGATGAGGGCCAGGGTAAAAAGGCAGCAGGGAACATGAAAGATACTTGGAAGAGCTAGAGGGCAAGATGCATGTATCTGCATCTCTACCTGGAGAAGCCAATTGAAAAAGCAACCTTTTGACAAATCTGAAGAGGATCACTGAACCATGACAGGAACCAGAATCCAAAGCTGGTAAGTTAAAAGAGAGCACCACGTACGCTCCCAATATCCCCTCTTGTGTTACATTCTGATTTTAAATATAGTCCCATCCTCTACTTCAACCCTTAAAAGACAAGAGTATAAATCAATGATTTTAGTGATTTCTGATGAACTACTATAGGTTGCACCTCTGAAAACCAATATTCTCTGGTCTGGCAACATCCATGGTCCAGCCTAATGGCAGGAGGACCAGCAGCCTGGCCACGGCCAGGGATAGTGGGGCTGGAGGAGCCCCACAGCAGTGCTGAGGCCAGGGACTAGAGAACCCTGGCAACTTGGAGATGGGGGCTGTGGAACCCCAGGCGCCCACGGAAGCATGAGGCTGGAAGCAATAGAAGCCCAGGACCAGCAGCTACAGAAGGCCCGGTGCCTGTGGCAGCATGGGGTCGGAGAAGCCAGGCTGCCTGCGGCGGCCTGCACCAGCACAGAGACAGAGAAACCCGATAGCCAGAAGCAGTGTGGGGTTGGGGACTGAAGAAGTCTGGCTGCCTGTAGTAGCACAGGGTTGGGGAAATCTGGCTGCACACTACAGTGTGGGCCAGGGCCAGAGAACCAATGTAGTCCAGGGCTGGGGCTGGTGGCAGCAGAGCCGGGGAGAGGGTAAAGGAGACCAAAGGCTCAGGGCCCATGGCAGGGGACACCTCACCTGGTCCAGCAAATTCTGTCCTTCAGGATCAGTCAGGTCCCGACTGTGCTGGACCAGGGAGGTCCAACCTGTATTGTACATTTGGCGGAAGTTATAGAGGAGATCATCTATGAATAGTCATTGTATCTATGCCTATGCATTTCTCAGCTAGCACACAGGTAGCGATGATCCCAGGCAGCATGGACCAGAGAAAGAGGGAGGAAAGGGACAGGTTTAAAAAGTTGTAGTTAGTTTGTCTTAAGTTACTAACAGCTGTTTTCTGTCCCATGGAAGATTATAGCTTCAGTGCATCTCCTATCCACACAAATCTTACTGTCCCCTTACAAATGGGAGCCACAAAGAACTCTGGGAGATATTGGGAAAGGGTTTGAAGTAGAGATTAGGTCTGGGAAGGGAACACTTTGGCTGACAGAGGAAAAGTTACACACAGCATTGTTGTAGCCATGTCAGTCCAAAGACATTAGGAAGACAAGGTCGATGAAATAATATCTTCTATTAGACTGCTAAAAACAAGATTTGAACATGGATTATTTACCATATGTAATTAATACACATTTCAAAGTACCATACAGGATGAAGTGGCCTGTTAACACCCCTCCACTCATATGTGGCTGAGTGGGGGGGGGGGGGCATTTGATAGTAGGTTATACATTACTATAATAAGCAATATTACAGTGGCATGTTATTCAGTCCCTGATTTTTAATTTCTAGCAGCAGAGTTCCCCCAAGTTCATCTTTTAAAAGTGTTGTGAAGGACTGACATGCCTAAAAGATCATCTGAGTTCCACACCCTAAGCTTTGAAGATATGGATGCAGACTTCTGCTTATGAGGACAGGGCTCCAATTCTGTGGTCAAAAAAAGAGGATACTAGAGACACGGATCTTCTGCAGCCAGGGGAGCACAAAAAGAAGGCATCTATGATGAGCTTCCCTTAGATGACTGAGAGGACTCCAAAGCTGATCTAAGAACATATGCTCGAAGAAATATCAGAAGCACTCCTCCACCAGCTTTGTCCTAGTCCTGAAACCGTGAAAGATAGTGCACCTATTTGTAATGCACCCAAAGCACTCGATGACCTCTCGAGGTCCCTTCCAGTCCTATGATTCTATGAAAACACTTGAGGCAGCAGGAGTGAGGGTCACTAACAGGCATAGGATTTCTGCAACTTACATAAGTTTTGGACCCCAGGAGATCTTGACATATGCACCCCACCCCAGTAAGCTGGGTTCAGACATGCGACTGAAAAAAAGGACAAAATCAAAAGAAAGAAATGTATGAAACAAAAAGAAAAGGTGAAGTCAGAACTTTTTGAGTACTTCTAGATAGCTCAAATAGTTGTTCATACGGAACACCAGTGTGCCAATCGTGAATGGTAAGAAAGAACTGGAAGAGAAGCAGTGTATGTTCATTTATCATACTCTTACTCCAGGGGTTCTCAAACTTTGTGATACCACGACCCCCTAAAATGCTAAATGAATTTGTGAGACCCCTCTCCCCCACTGCCCTAGGTCACTTCCTCCCCCCTTCTCACCAGACTCCTTGCCCTCCTGGGGTTCTTTCAAGGTGTTTGCGGTCCTTAATGCCCTTCCCCCCAGCAAGCTCCTTCCCCCAGTCTCTTTCTCATCTGTGCCTCTTCCGTTCCACGTCCCTTTGATTCCTTCTCTCTCCTCTCCTCTGTCCTCCACTCCTCTCCCGTGTCTCCTCTGCCTCCTCCTCTGATCCCCACGCACCCTTATTTACCTCCGACCCAATGCCCCGACCCAATCCTCCACCCTGCTGCCTGAGGGACCCTGCCCTCTCTCAGCTGGGGAAGCGTTCGGTCACCTAGCAACCGTGCCCTGGCCAGCCCCTCGCATGTCCACTCTTGTGCCGGCACCTGTCTCACTCTCCCACAGCCTTGCCTCCTGCTGCAGCTGAGTCGTGCTCCTGGAGTCCCGCAGCCCCGGACATGGTGCATGGCTTGCCAGCAGCTGCCTTCCGCCGCCCTGACGCTCTTCACGGCCCAGGAGAGAGGGGTCGCAAGTGAAAAATCCAGCTGCGACCTCCCTCTAAGTTGCTCGCGATCCCCCCCAGGGGTCGCAACCCACAGTTTGAGAAATGCTGCCTTACTCACAGCACAATAAGCTCAGCAATGGGTGAGGCCTCTCCTTAAGAATCTGCTAGGTAAAAAGTCTGCAGCACTGATGCTCAAGGCGCTCTCACATCACCCGTACAGTCTAGTGCACATATGCAAGCACTCAAAGACAATGGAACCTTGTTAATAAAGATACATACCATCTAAATCTAGTCTCATAATGATGTCTGCTTTAGTTCAAGATGGTGCACATTTACCTGCATGAACTGAAATGATGCTTCAAAGTCTTCTACAGGATACATTTTTACTCTGAAAAACTTCATCCCCATAATTAAGCTGATGATACTCTGTACTACATGAGGACTCTGTTCCTTCTGTCGCAGTTCCTTTAATTCAGTGACAAACTTCTTCCTAACAGCCTGAAACCTGGATAATTGACATGCATAGGAAACATTGATATTTAAGTTTAATTTATATTATTTCTATTTAAAACATATTTCAGTAACTTTATCTGACAATTATATAATAGCTATAGTTAAAGAGACAGTTAAGGTGGACACAGATTTTATTTCTCGTATTTGGTGTCTGGATATCATGGCGATTTATTATTACAGTTCACACGTAGGCAGAACGATAACAGAGGGACATCAACTTTCTACCTATTCCTTCTATATACCTAAAACATGGCAGCATTCTTAAAAAAAAATCTTCCTGAAGCATAGTTTTGCTGAACAAATGTGCACTTAGCTTCTTTAAAATTTCAATTATCTCCACATGCCTTTGCAGAAAAATACCTGAGGCATGTCTCTAACAGTGTATAGATAGCGTTTTTGTCCCATTTGAGTTGTATCTACTCTATACTTTGGAGGAGGAAATATAATGAAATTTACAAAAAGCTTGCCCAGAAAGAGAAGATACCTATACATTTCAATATCTTACAGGCTCCAAATATGGAGCAGTTAGGCAAGCCAGAGCATAAAGTCTGAATACACAAGTATCCCAAATGCACCTATAATACCAAATGCATTGGAAGTAGGGTACCTTATAAGCTGTGCAGCTGCCTAATAAATCCCATTCAGAGACTTAGGGCTGCTGTACAAGGAGCTGCCACAGCACCGGGAGGGGCACGCTCCTTCAGCCCCTGAACAGAGCTGCTGTGGCTGGGGGAAATGCATCTTCACAAAGTTCTCCCCCACTCTCCATACCAGCATGGATCTGCCACAGACAACTCAGCCTCACCAGAGCTGCTGCAGCTAACAAAGGCTCCTCTCACCTGGCCTGGAGCTGCTAAAGTGAGAGAGAACTTGGAGCCCACTCCCAGGGGAACCTAAACCCAAAATCTCTCACTCCTACCCCCATCCTAGATCCTTCACCCACAGCCACAGCCTTCATCTCTGCATCTCCATGCTTTGCGTCAGCCCCGAGTAACCTCCCACACTCCTCTGTCCCACACCTCCACAGACTATCCAAGTGCAGAATGAATTTTAATATGTACTCCAACAAGGAGGTGATGTTTTGTATATAATCTCCATATTGTTGCACATAAAATTAATTCTGCACATGGACATAACTTTTTCTAAAATTAAACTTACTAGAGCTGAATATATTTAAGATTTTATGGAGAGGACATTTAAATGTTAGAAATGCACAATATGCATCTCATGAAGTTACGAGCCGTTAACATTATTGGTTAAATCTTTCTTGCCTGGAACCCTTTGGACCTGACCTGTGCCGAACCAAAGAATTTGCTGAAGCACAAGAGGTCAATATTGTCTACATGCATTACCAACAGTATCACTGCTTACTGGGCTCCCAGAAGACATCTGGGGTAAATTAGAGCTAAATCACAGCACAGAACACTGAGAGCCAGCACTGGTGGCTGTAAACAAACTTTATGGGACTATGGGAAACTTGGCCACAGGCATGCTAAATGGGCATCCGGCTAATTAAAATCATGCTGGACCATGGATTTTGCCAGACCAGAGTGTGCTGGACTAGAGAGAGTCAATCTGTAGTAACGACTCATTAAAAACTCCCAATTTTCTTCCAATCCTCATTGGACAGACTTGGAATGGTACTAATTATAAGAGAGCAAAGTTCCATACTGAAGGAAGCACTCTGCAATAGAAAAGTGCATAATTTTTGTTTCAAGAAAGGACAGCATTTCTTATTTTGTTAGACTACAGGAATGATATACAAAAATGTGTCTACTATGTCAAATGCTTGATTAGTATTTGATTTGCTTATGTACAACTATGGAAAAGCTTGCTACCATTATTAATAAATGTCCGGTAAGCAAGTCAGGGAAGAAAGGTTTTTTTTCTCTCCAAAAGGTAAGAGGGAAAAGGAAGAGGTGAAATATCAAGCTTACTTTGATTGAGCAAGAACCCCTATCACTTCCGCATATAAATCTGCAATAATATGCACATTCCCAGTATTGGTTCCTGAATATCTAAGGAGGAGAAAAAAGAAAAGAATAAGGATGTGCTTTAACAAAGTATTTCAAAGTATCAACAGGGTGCTCAGCAGTACACAAAACATAAAAGGTACTTCATGCAACAAGGAATTACCGATATGAACAGAAAGACAATGCAAAGGGGGCATAAAATGCACTGCAAACTCTTTCAGACTCATATTCTGTTTTTAAGTTTAAAAATAGATAACCTCTGAACTGGTGTAAGTTAATTTTGGTAGGCTTGCTGGATGCAGTACATTTTAAAGGGAAACTGTATACATTACTCTACATGAGAAGGGAATTTATATAACTGACCACTTGCTTTAATTTTTCTTGCCCTTATTGTGCAAATTAAGCTGTATATTTTAAAGACAAACAAGGTAAGACTTCTGTTGCACACAGCTGCCTTTGTTAAACAGCCATGCTTTTTAACTTCAAAAATTGATATTAATTATATTTTTTGTGTATTATCCCCAAATCCATTAAATGTGAGGCAATCAAAACAGAAACCCTATGCAGTCAGTCTGAAAACAGCCTGACGATAAAGCACGGGGAATTGAAACAAAAAAACATTATGTCGATGAATTTAAACTTGACTTACCCTTCCTTGTGTTTAAAGTGCTTAAAAGCCAAATTCAGAACTTCATGTACTAAAGAATCTGGCACTGGATGAACAGGTATCTGAAATACAGGTATCATTTCATTTTATTATACAGTATTAGTACATAAAAACCACAGCCCCGTGCGCCATAGAAATATTCAGGAATAGATTAGGGAGCAGATCCTGAAATGGCGCACTGCCACAATCTCACTGATTTCAGTGGAGATATAACAATTGAAATCAGGTGAGGTTCTTTGTAAGGATATTAAATTTAGATTAATCAACTAATTGAATAGTCAATGCAAATTGCATGACTATTCAATTAGTCAATAAGGGCACCTCAACCTCTGAAATGTAGCAAGAGCCCTGCTAGCTCTTGCTACATTTCAAAGGCAGAAGTTCCAGGGGAGCATGGGGCCAGCAGGTGACTCAAGCATTCCCCCAAGGGCCTTGTGCTCCCTGCTTTTGAAATGTACAAAAGCTCCCCTGGGGCATTTCAAAAGCAAAGCACACATGGGGAACAGAGGGCTATTGTACATTTCAGAAGCTGGGAGTGTGGGACCAGCGGGGAGTGTGGGGCCAACTGCTTGAGCCCCCCGCTCATTCCCTGCTCCCAGCTTCCACCAGCACCAGGTCCTGCTCCCCCTTGCTGCCTCTCTCTGATAGGGGTTGCAAGGTAGAGGAAGTAACTAGTCGAATCAACTAGTCATTTACATCTCTAGTTCTTTGCCTAGATATCAATCTCTGTAACTCTACATCAGTGATATGTGACATTTTCTTAAATAATTTGACTACTAAGTTTAAGCAATCAAACTGGCAATCAACAATTAAGTAATCATATCAGTATGTGCATATCATAATAGCTATGAGTCTTGATTAATGGTTTCATTTCAGACCTCACTAACAGATGTAGTCTGATTATTCCAAATTTAACCTCTAATGTAGGATAAAGATATCCATGTCAGGGAAAGGAGACGAACGTAACACTGGTCTGCAAATTGAAACAAAGTTTCAGCTGTTTTGATAAAAATTGGTGACTTCACATAATTTTGCTATGCTGATTTCAAAAAAATGGCATCCATTTTGCTCTATCATGTAAGGATTTTTCACAAATAAAAAAATGGACATTTTTCATGCTTTTTATTCCACCTTATGCATTAAAAACTTGGTAAATAGTAAGTTATAGTTCTTTTAGAAGGTCTGTGGTAAGTCCTTGTTTAAAGACTTACCACAAAGTAAGCAAAGTGTGATATTTAACAACTGAGTAATTTTAAATGATTAGATGTGACCGAATCGATGCTTTTTTGACAACTTTTTATGCATATCACTATCGGTCTCTCTTTTCAGGGACCAGCAGTAATCAAACATTATGTTGACATCCCAGCATCCTTGATATCTCTTTTCCATCGTCTTGATATCCTGATGAAATCTTTCCCCTTGCTCTTCACTGACACTTCCAAGATTTTCAGGAAAATAATCCAGATGGGAGTGCAAAAAAAGAACTTTCAAGCTCAAGTTGCATCCAAGTCCCATATTTGTTTAGCATGTTGCCAACAATGTTTTTATAATCAGGATCTTTGTTATTCCCTAGGAAGTTTTGTATGGCCTTCAGAAAGGTCATACAAGTGTCTTTCTCTGTGTCATTCATTGTTTCTTCAAAGTTAGTATCAAGAATCAGTTTCCTGATCTGAGGACCCACAAAGACACCCTCCTTAACTTTTTGGAAACTCAAAGCTGGGAAGTTGTTGCAAATATTCTCGTTTAATGCTTTAACAAATTGTTTAATCAAACCTAGCTTGATGTGGAGTGGAGGTAGCAGTACATTGTTGGGCTCAATCAGTTTTTCATGAATTATATTCTTGGAGCCAGGAGTCAGACTCTCTCTTTATGTCCACTGTTTCCTTACCCAATGAAGATCTCTTGCTCTGCCATCCATTCGCATAAAAAGCATGGCATTTTTGTGTAACTAGCCTGTTGACCAAGCAGCATACACAGCACCTTCAGAGCACCACAGAAAGTTCATTCATGCTCTAGATAATGCACCTTTTCAAGGAGAAGCTCAAGATTTTCATAGGTTTCTCTTAAGTGGACAGAATGGTCAATAGGCACAAAGGCATACTGATTGCTATTATAAAGTAGAACACCTTTTAGGCTTGTCTTTGAGGAGTCAATAAACAGTCTCCAGTCACCTGGTTGGTAAGCTGTCCACAAGCTTTCTATTAATCCGGCAATGTTATTGCAGTATACCAACAGACCATCCATAGAAAAATATGGAACAAACTCTCTCTCGTGCAGTTCCTGTACAAAGCAAAACTTGTCCCAGGGGTGTTCTTGCCTGATTTTCATGATAATTCTGTGCATTGAGGGAATCAGTGGTAACGTGTATAAGAGGATTGTGTCTCATTTCAGGGAGAAAGTGTCTCCTAGGGATCCCTTTACTAGGGCTGCTCTAGAGCAGAATAGATAGCATTTGCTCTGGTTGCAAATAGGTCTATGTCCGACTGTCCCCATTTGAGGAATATTTCCTTGAGGGCTCAAGAGTCTATTTTCCATTTGTGATGATCTGGGAAGATACGGCTGAGGGTGTCTGCCATCATGTTGAGTACCCCCAGGAGGTAAGTGGCTATGGGGGGATATGGTGTGTCTCAGTGCTTCTATAAACAGGAAGTAGATTGGGCCCCACCCTGCTGATTGATATAGTACATGCATGTGGTATTGTCTGTTATGACATTGACTGTCTTATGAGATATGTACTGTATGAAATGACGGCATGCATAACAGATTGCCCTGAGTTCTAGTAGGTTGATTTGTAGTGTTTGTTTGCTGAATGACCATTTGTCTTGTACAGTGTGGTGTCCCAAGTGGGCCCCCACATCCCATAAGGGATGCATCTGTAGTGATGGCAACCATGGGGGTTGGTTTTTTAAAGAATACCCCCCCGTAGTATGTTGGTTGGATGCATCACCACTCCAGAGAGTTGAGGATGCATGGTGGAATACTGATGGCTTTGGAGAAGGGAGTAGCCAGCCAGGCCTTGAGGCACCTCATGTGTAGCCTGGCCTATTGCACCACATAGGTAGTTGCAGCCATGTAACCCAGAATTTTGAGGCGTTTGCACACTGTTGTTGTTGGGGTTGCGCATGCCAACATTATGAGGTAATGGAGGGCTTTGAATGTGCTTGGGTAACATTTGATGCATGCTCCTATGGACTTCAGAGTCTGAGTGGGTTAGAACATATATTAGTAGTAGTTTATGTGAAAACTGAGTTTGAGTAGGAGGTTGATGGTTTTGTTAACCTGGTCAGTGTTTCTTGAAATGATACCCCCTTTATTAGGCAGTGGTCAAAGTATGGAAATATTATCACACTTTGGAGGCGTATGTGCACCGTAACAACTGCCGGAGTCTTGGAGAAAACTCTGGGGGCTGTCAAAAGGCTGACTGGCAGAACTTGATATTGGTAGTGTTGGTCTCCCACCATAAAGTGTAGGAAAAGTCTGTGAGAGAAACGTTTCGTTATGTGGAAGCATGTGCCTTGAATGTTGAGAGCCGAGCGCCAATCTCTCTGATCCAAGGCTGGAATAATTGTTGCTAACTGTTGCTATTGTCACCATCTTGAACCTTCTGTATGTTACGTATCTGTTGAGCCTCAGATCTAAAATGGGTTTCCACCCGCCAGTTTTCTTTTGAGTTAAGAAGTATGTTGAATAAAATTCCCTACTTTGAAAGGCTGTTGGCACTGGTTCTATTGCTCCTATATGTAGAAGGTGTTGGACTTCCAGTTGGAGGAGGATATCATAAGAGGGGTCCCAGAAGAGGGATGAGGCGGGGGGGGGGAAGAGGGGGAAATGAGTTAGGGGGAAAGCAATGAAGAGGATGGAGTAGCCCACATTGATGAGCTCTAGTACTCATCTGTCTGATGTTATTTGTACCCACGGGTGTAAAAAGGGCCGTAGACAGTGACTGTACAACTGTGGTTGTCCAGTTGGTGATGTGGCCATAGCAGTGGTGTCTGACTCCTGATCAAATCTTCAAATTTGCAGCTTAGATGATGAAGGCTAGGATGTTGTGGGCTGTTGTTGGCACTGAGGTCGCACCACTGAGGTCTGGGTTTCTGTCTAAAATCGTACCAAGTTTGCTGTCTGTATTGTCCTCTAGGATAGGTGTTGTATCTGAACCTCTGATTAGGTGGTGTATACGTGCCAAGAGTTCTCAGTGTTATCTGGGAGTCTTTCATAAAGTGTAAGACCTCATCCATTTTGGCAGCAAAAAGATTAGTTTTATCAAATGGGAGGTCTTCGACTTTGTGCTGTAGCTTCCTGGGAACACCGGATGCCTGGAGCCAAGAAGCCCTATACAGGCAGTCCCTGGGTTACGTACAAGATAGGGACTATAGGTTTGTTCTTAAGTTGAATTTGTATGTAAGTCGGAACTGGCTCCAGATTCAGCCGCTGCTGCTGAAACTGACCAGGGGCTGACTACAGGAAGCTGGAGGCAGAATTGCTCTTCCCCCAGCTTCCTGGAATCAGCCACTGATCAGTTTCAACAGCAGCTGAATCTCGAGCCTGGGACAGAACAGCTGGGCTGCCAGGTAGGTCCCTGCAGGACCAACCCGGCAGCACCCCAGCTGCTCTACCCCAGGGTCCACAACAAAAGCCTGGTCTGCTGGGGGGGGGGGGGGGGCACTAGCTGCGCCCCCTCCCCCAGCAGACCAGGGACACGGGGAGCAAAGCCACAGCGGGGGACTCCCCGCCGCCGCTGTGGCTTTGCTCCCGGTGCCTCTGGTCTGCTGGGGACCGTCTCCAGCAGACCAGGGACACCGGGAGCAAAGCCGCGGCGGCGGCGGGAGTCCCGCGCCTCTGAGGCTTTGCCAGAGCAAAGCCTCAGAGGCGCGGGACCCCTCCGCCTCCCCGGCTTTGCTCCAGGTGTCCCTGGTTTGCTGGAGACGGTCCCCAGCAGACCTGGGGCACTCGGAGCAGCTTTTCTCGCCCTGGAGGTCGAGGTGGTGGGACCGCTGTGCTCTGGGTGGTCCCGCTGACTGCGAGCTCCGGGGCGAGAAAGCCCCGTTCGTAAGTGCGGATCCGACATAAGTCGGATCCGCATAACTCGGGGACTGCCTGTACATGACAATGGCAGTCACAGTGGTGCATACTGCGGAATAGGCTACGTCTACAGTGGATTGTAACACCATGTGTGAGAGAGTATGCCCCTCCTGCATAATACTCAGGAGCAGGGCTCGCCAAACCGCAGCGAGCCCCGCTCGCCAGCCGCGCTGTCCAGCGATCTGCGCATGCACAGATCGTTCTGCGCATGTGCAGATCGCCCAAACCCGGCTCTTCTGGGTTGCAATCTACTTGCCACAGGCGAGTAGACTGCATTATTTGTCGAGCCCTGCTCAGGAGTGTTGGCCTTTTGTGCTTCGGCAGGAACTGGAGGAGCTCTTGAAGTTTGAAGTAGTTCGTATAATCATAGTCGGTGATTATGGCAGTATAGTTAACCACTCTTCATAGTAAGATTGCAGATGAGTATCTCTTTCTGCCCATGATGTCAACCTTCTTATGCTCTTTATGTGGGGGAGTAGAGCTCATGTTTCGGCTGTTTGGCCTTGTGTCTGGCTGAGTCAACCACCAGGGAGTTAGGTGGTGGGTGTGAAAAAAGAAAGCCCATGCTCTTAGGTGAGATGAAGTATTTAAAGACAGCCCTTTTATTGATGGCTGTAATTGATGATGGGGTCTGCCAGATATTTTCGGCAGGGTTCATAATGGCCTCATCCATTGGAAGTACGATCTTTAAAGATGTTGGAGGCTGCAATGTACGCAAAAGTCTATATTATTTTGATTGTACCTCTTGTAGGTCGTGTTCCTTTTCCATATTCTCTCTTGGGTTCAACCAAACAGTGGAGCCTTCTAATAGGAGTACCTCTGTAAGCACTTAAGACTTCCTACTCCTTCCCATAGCATTCCTGAATATTCTGATAAGCCTATATAAGAGGATCTGATACCCTCTACTGCCTCAGTTCCTGCTACTGCACTATAGATACAGTTTGAAGTTTGGAGACTGGAGCATTCTCTGTGTAGGACAGATTTGAGACTTCTTCATATTGGTCAAGAATCCTACTCTCTCGTAGAGAGCATGTTTGTCATAAAAGTCCATAAGAAAGCTTCTCTGGGAACCAATGATCTAGATAAGAGTAAACAAAAATACCTTGTCTACTCAAAGGGGGTGATAGAACAGAAAGGCATTTTGTAAAACTCAAGAGGCAGCACATAGGGCAGAAGGAAGGTCCTTGTACTAGAAATGCATTAGTACCATAAAAGTAGAGATATTTGTGGTGATTTGCTCTGACAAAATATCTACATAGAAATAAATGACCCATGGCATAGCTGTGGCTGGCCTCAGTCAGATCACTTGAGCTCACAGAGCTCAGGCTTTGAGACTAAAAATCACTGTGTAGACAACTGGTCTTCAGCCCAGGCCCAAATATCTATACCACGATTTATCAGTAGCCCTGGCATGTGAGCCCCACAATGTTTCGTCAGCTGACCAGGACAGCTATGGGTTTTTTTAATCTTATGTAGACACACAAAGAGATACAGAAATAAGTTACCACAATAACTGATGTAAATGTGTAAATTTGCATTGAAGAAATGTGTTGATTTTATAACTAATTTTGGATCTGTTAGATGAGATCTATAGAGGGATTTATCCTAATGAACACTCTTATTTTCAGTTTCAGATCCAATACTGGCTGGCTCCAGATCTGTCTGTCACTCTCCTTATGTCACACTGCTAATAGGTTCCTTTATGTCTTTTGTTATCTTTCGTCCATTTCTGTTCACCATCTAATGTCCTTTCTCATCACTCACTTCTTGCCTCAGAGGACAATGCCAAGAGAGTCTCTGGAGCTGTCATTGCTGGCTCACAGTCTGAGAGCAGATTGTCTAGCCATCTTGGAAATCAATACCAAAGCCAAGATAAGACCTTCCAACTTACTACTCTGTAGTAAGTTGAGGGTCGGGAACATGGAGTCAGCAGGCCTGAATAAAGGCTTGTAACATGAAAAGAGCAACAGGCCAGGAATCTAGTGAGCAAGACGCTGGTTCGGTAACACGGAAGCCAAGAAAGAGGCCCTACCAATAATTGCATGATTGTGTAGAAAATGGAAGAACATAGGGAGGCACCAGGATAAGAAAAGGCTGTGAGCCAGAAGGGAGTAGCAGAACATCTCAATAACAAACATCTTGGTACCAACCAACTCTCCAAAAACGAATGTACATACAGATTTAGGTTCAGGACCAGGTCGAAATTGACAGCATAAAGGAGAGTAAGTAGCCCCCCCCCCCCCCCTGCAAGGTGAGGGGTGGTAACTAGGTAACAGAGGGTGGCAACTTGGTATGTCAAAAGTGATGTAATGTCTTTGTATGCATCTATAAAAGTGCACCATAAAGGGAGATCGCCAACCAATCTTGGGGAATGCTTTATGCACTTTAACGTGTGGGTGCATTGCCAAAGACATACAGAATGTGCAGTGGCTTAGCATTGAGACTTTCTGCTAACAACTGTTAATGCACGGCATTTGGCAATAAACTGGTTAATGTGATTTCATCCTTGCCTGATTTGTTGGTTTCAGGGGTTCTCAGAGGTCTATTGTGTTGACTCAAGTGCATGGGGTTAACACTTTATATACCGGGAACACACACATGCACACAAGCATGCAGCTGAAAGTTTATCACCACCGACAGAGTAGAGGACCTGTCAGGAACCATTGGGACAACCCCAAAACCCTGTCTGATGGCATACTATTTTTCTTCAAACTAGCTGTATGAGGTGCCATCTTTTTAACTTGTGCTTTAATTCCTTTAAAGTTATCAATTCCAAGCAGCCTTGCCATCAAAGCTTCTTGAAGCAAGAGAGCTTTCTCTCTATTCAGATGTTCCTTACGTGCTCTCTGAGTGAACATACTGTAGATATACAAGTCAAATAAGAGTAGGCAGTCACCAAAACATGCCAAGTATCTGACATGGGTGTCGAATTCCATGAAGATTAGCAGACAAGATGCACATCTCTTGAAACTGAATTTCTTTGACTTTGGATCTGCCATTTAGCCAGTAGATAAAACTGAATTTAACTATTTAGCTAAACTAAATATAACAATTGATCTACATAACTAATTATTTTTATTTTAATTATACTAACTATTCTCAAACTAAAAAGCAAGCCCTAACGTCACTAAAGTTTGACAGAAGAATCTGGATCCAAGAGATCTGGCAACATTTATATCTGTCTGCTGCTGTGGTTAGAAGGAACACAGAGGGCAGAGCACCATCCCCTTATTCTCAGAATGTTTGGGAACACTAAGGGGGCAGGATCAGATGGACATGCGAGTACTCTAAAGGTGCATCAGCCACCATAATCCATAAGTGGGAATATGTGGAGAACAATCACACCCACAATGTCCATATAGGGGATTTTCAATACAGAACTTTGGTGTGCACTGCTAGTCACTTCCCCATAGCACAAAATGTGAAGCAGTGTAAGAGATGCCCTTTAAGAGATTTCAATAGAGTAGATGTAAGGAAGCAATGAGGAGTCAAGGAGAGTGCAGGGAGGAGAGGCTGAAAGCTCTGAACAACTGAAAAATTACTGAAAAATCACATGCTCATCCTGTGCTCACATGAATGTTATATAAAAACCTTGAAGTAGACAAACATGTCAATGTTAACAATTATAAACAAAAGATTAAGTGAAAGCATACACCATGTAGGAGTTAAACACTTTACCTGTTTCAGAACTTCTACTAAAACTAAACAAAAAATGAAATCTACAGCTAAGTCCCTCCTTTCAAGTAGATAGTCTCTCTCACGCTGTTGCTCATCCCTAAAACAAAAAATTAACAACATTATTTGTAGGCCTGAATTCAAATACATTAAGAGTTACCTATTAGTGGTTGGTTGTTTTAAAGTAAAAATAGCTAGACACATGTGCTATATTGTGCATGGTTAGGAAAGAATTTGAGGGTTGTAGGACAGAAGGATTTTTTTTCATATTGTTTCAGGAGGCCAGAGACTCCTGATTTTTTTTTCTTACTCTTCCATACCTTGTCCCTTCCCCAGAAGAATGCATCAACACTGATCCTAAATTAGCTTAAGGAATCATTGAGTTATCCAAGACATTACTTCTGTCTAGATTAAGGGCAAAATCCAATAAAATTTAGCCTCTGCTGATCCAGGAAATAAGAGATCAAAATATGAAATATTTTCTTATCCAAAAAGAACTAAAATTTTACAGCAACAAACATTATAAACCAAATGCTGATAACTGTGGGGAGGGGGATGGAGGGAGGGAAAAGGAAATGCAACAGCACTTACCCCTTAGATTTTGTACTAGATCGAGGTCTGTATTCATAAGATTCATCTTCAGTTCCATTTTGACGCCGGTACCAGTCAAACAAGGTGCGTAGTAAAGAGGGGAGACAGTGCTCTGCTACTGAGCTCATAGAGCTTATCAACTGAAAAGATGAAAATGATACATTGGTTCATGATAAGATGTATAACTTAGTTAATTCAAATCATTCTCTTCTAGATTTATTAATTTTGTCTGAATAGTTCTGTTATGTGAGTAATTTTTGTACAAAATCTGTTTATTCAAGGAAATTTTCATAATCACAACATTCTAAATCAAACAATGAAAAATTGATTATGAAATAAATAAATATTGTGAAATTAATCTGAGGTTTTGAAATACTTTATGGAGTCAACCATATTAGAAATTTAGGGATATGACAGGTTAACTGGTTAACCATGGGAGCTGGAGCAGCAGATGAGGCAGTCTAGCCTGACTGGAGCAGCAGCTTCTGTTCACAGCAGCCCCTTTGTGCCCTGTGCAGCCTGCCTCCCCTTCAATCAGCTAACCAGTTAAACACTATGTTTAAATGGTTAACCAATTAAATGGGATTTTACATCCCTACTAAAATTAACTACAAAATGAAAGGTATTTTAAAATAATCTACCTAAATGTTGTCATGAAGCAAATTCACATTTAAAGCACACATAAGTTATGGAAAAGTTATATTCTTCCCAATATGTTTATGTATGCACTTTTCTTCAGAAGTTTTATGAGGCTTTGTTAAGGTTTTTCAGGGTAGGTGTTTGTGGCTGCAGATGAAATGGCTACTGCAACACTGATTGATGAGTCATAATCAGATGAATCAGTTCCAATTCATAACTTTTCCATAACTTATAATGTGTGCTTTAAGATCAGAGGCCTGGCACAGTGATCTTTCAATCAGGAACACTTATACCCAAGTTGCAGTGTCCTTCCTTTGACTGTGTAGACAGTGTCAAAAGCCGAATTCAGCTATTTCAACTTTAGTTATTCAGTTGACATAGCTGAAGTTGCATATCTTAATTCAACTTTTGCCCTGCAGTGTAGATGTGCCCTAACGGTGCATGAGCCATCCCATGTGGTACTACTGATCACAATTCTTTAGTTCCAGTGAAAGAGACATGCACTCACCATCAGTGGAATACAGGCAGTCCCTGGGTTACGTACAAGATAGGGACTGTAGGTTTGTTCTTAAGTTGACTTTGTATGTAAGTCAGAACTGGTACATATTGTACCCCAGGTGTCCCCAATTCAGCCGCTGCTGAAACTGACCAGCGGCTGACTACAGGAAGCCCGAGGCAGAGCTGCTTTGCCCCGGGCTTCCTGGAATCAGCCGCTAATCAGTTTCAGCAGCTGCTGACTTGGGGTAGAGCAGCTGGGGTGCTGCCAGCTTGGTCCCCGACAGCGCCTCAGCTGCTCTGTCCCAGGCGTCCAGATTCAGCCGCTGTTGAAACTGACCAGCGGCTGACTACAGGAAGCCCGAGGCAGAACTGCTCTGTCCCAGGCTCCTTGGAATCAGCGCTGATCAGTTTCAACAGCGGCTGAATCTGGACGCCTGGGACAGAGCAGCTGGGGCGCTGCCTAACATTCTATTTGCTTTTTTGACTGCCACTGCACACTGAGTGGATGTTTTCAGAGAACTATCCACAATGCCTCCAAGAGCTCTCTCTTAAAACGTTATAGCTATATTAGTCCCCATGATTTTGTATGTATAGCTGGGATTATTTTTTCCAATGTGCATTACTTTATTTATCAACATTAAAATTCATTTGCCATTTTGTTGCCCAATCACTTAGTTTGGTGAGATCCTTTTGAAGCTCTTCACAGTCTGCTTTGGTCTTAACTATCTTGAACAGTTTAGTATCATCTTCAAATTTTGCCATGTCACCTTTTACCACTTTCTCTAGATCATTTATAAATAAGATGAATAGTATTTGTCCCTGGACAGACCTTTGGGAGATACCACTAGTAACCCCTCTCCCATTTGAAAACTGACCATTTATGCCCATCCTTTGTTTCTTGTCTTTTAACCAGTTATCAATCTATGAAGGGACCTTCCCTCTTATCCCATGACAACTTACTTTACTTAAGAGCCTTTGGTAAGGGATCTTGTCAAAGACTTTCTGGAAATCTATGTACAATATATCCACTGGATCCCCCTTGTCCACATGCTTGTTGACCCCTTCAAGGAACTGTAGCAAATTAGTAAAGGCATAATTTCCCTTTACAGAAACCATGTTGACTTTCCCCCAACAAATTACGTTCATCTGCATGTCTGGCAATTCTATTCTTAACTAGAGTGTCAACTCCTTTTCCCTGTAATTGCCAGGATCGCTCCGAGTGCCCTTTTTAAATACAGGCATAACATTAGCTATCTTCCAATCATTAGGTGTAGAAGCTGATTTAAAGGATTGGTTACAAACCAGAGTTAATAGTTCTGCAATTTCACACTTGAGTTCTTCCAAAACTCTTGGGTGAACACCATCTGGCCCTGGTGATTTGTTACTGTTAAGTTTATCAATTTGTTCCAAAACCTCCTCTAATGACACCAGAATATGGGACAATTCCTCAGATATGTCACCTAAAAAGAATGACTCAGGTTTGTGATTCTCCCTAACATCCTCAGCCATGAAGACCAAAGCAAAGAATTCATTTAATTTCTCTGCAATGACCTTATCATCTCTGACTGCTCCTTTGGCATCTCGATTGTCCAGTGGCCCCACTTGTTGTTTAGTAGGCTTCCCACTTCTCAAGTACTTACACAGTAAATAGTAAAAACATTTTGCTATTACTTTGAGTTTTTAGCTAGCTCTTCTTCGAACTCCTTTTTGGCTTTCCTTATTATATTTTTACACTTAAATCCTAGTGAGGAAAATAAAAAAGAGCATAAACTTTGTCAAATTAACTTCCACGTTATTATCGCTGACTGCTTCTTTTACTTGGTTGTCAAGGCACGGTAGCACTTTTTTGGTTCTCTTACTGTGTTTTTTAATTTGAGGTATACATTTAAGGTGGGCCCCTATTATGGTGTTTTTGAAAAGTGTCCATGCTGCTTGCAGGGATTTTACTTTTAGCATTTTACCTTTTAATTTCTGTTTAACCTCCTCATTTTTGTGTAGTCTCCCTTTCTGCAATTAAATGCCACAGTGTTGGGCTGCTGAAGTATTTTTCGCACCACGGGGATGTTAAATTTTATTATGTGATGGTCACTATTTCCAATAGGTCCAGTTATATTTACCTCTTGGATGAAATCCTGTGCTCCATTTAGGACCAAATCAAAAATTACCTCTCTTCTTGTGGGTTCCAGAACCAGCTGCTCCAAGAAGCAGTAATTTGAAGTGTCAAGAAACGTCATCTCTGCAACCCATCCTGAGGTGATGTGTACTAGACATGTTAAGATTTTGTGCAATTGAATAGTCATGCAACTGCATGAAAACTGATACCCAAGCAGTAAGGGGGAGTGGGACAAATGCGTCCTAGATGACAGGATAATCATACCATGAGGTACAGGGTTATGGGTGGTATGTAAATAGCATCAGAGGGTGGCAACCTGACGCCAGAGAGTGGCAACCTGGTATGTCAGCAATGATGTGAGATTTGTTTGTACCTGTATATAAAATGGCGTCTTGGCAGGACAGTCTTTAGATGACCTAGGGGGCAGTGGAAATTTCCCACTGATTGAGTCAATCCATTGTTATAGGGTACATGAGCTTAATGGTTCAGTAGAGTCTATTGACAACTATTACTGTACTTCACTTAACAATAAATCTGGCCAGGCACCTTCAATCCTTATCTGGTTTGTGGTCTTTGGGGGCTGCTATGGAGACTAAGTGCACAAGTTGACACAGCACACATCACTGAGCACACACGCAAGCAGCCTTCTGGTTATCATCTTCAACGGAGCCAGAGACCCGTGAGGACACCTCAACAGTAAATCCTGTCCACCTCCTAAATAACTGCAGCAGGAGCATATAAAGTCTACTAGTCTAGGCCCAACCAAGGCTCTGCTGTGTGAAGGAAATGTGGGGAGTGTCTTTCATCAGAGAGGATGTTTTTTGTTTTTGTTTTTCATTTTGGGCTTTGTTTCCCCCCCCCCCCTTCTCACTTGTGTGCAGCCCTTGACTGATTTTTCTGTGGGTCAGCAGCCCCCCGCCCAACCCAAAAAAGGTTCCTGACCCCTGACGTATATGGTTGTAGAATGCAGAGAAGTCTGTGTTGTTTGTCCTGCACCTCCTGGAAATCTGTCTCCTGTGCATTGGCTACCTGTTTGAATAACTCTTGGAACTACTTTAGGTCATCTGTAAGAATTGGAGTTATGGGGATGATTGCTTCATCCAAGGATGAAGATTAATTTTGAGGAGATCTGTCACCCTCCTCAGACATGGGCTCCTTCTCTGACTGTGGTTGTTCTGGGGAGTTGGGCACCATGTCACAAGTCTGGCATGGAAAGGCTTGGCAGCTCTTTTTGCAGGAGTTGAGGGTGCAGTGTTGTGACTTTTGTAAGCCCACCATGCATCCCACAGATGCTATTGACCCGGATATGGGGGCAGTAGGTATGGCCAGTAGTGTCCACACCATCAAACGGAGAAAGGCACATTAGTGGGACTGATTCAGCACAACTCCCAGGGAGAGTTTTTGTGTCAATGAGGAGTACTGAGATGAGAATCTACTTTGCTCCTGTATCTGCCTCACTAACTGATACTGACAGAGCTCGAGATCCAGGAGAACAGACTGAATGTACTGATGATGTTGGTAAATGGGTTTGTTCAGTCGGTGCTGGGATGGGCCTCAGTGCACTTTTGTGCGGTGCTGTTCTAATAGGTGCTACTGATGGCACAGTCGGTGCTGGTGGCAGCGTTGGAGTCATGCCAATGGTAGCAGCATGTTGGCATGGAGAGGCTTCAGCACAGTCTTTGGTGCCAGTGTCAGTGCGGTCTTTGGTGCGCTGTCAAGCAACGGTGCTGTTGTGGTGATGATGCTGGTACTAAGCACGTATGCCTCAGTTCAGTATGCACGTGTTTATGTGATGCGCTATCTTTTGCTGGCACAGTGTCAGGCGTATTGGCAGTGCTAGCTCAGAGAGGAGCTCGTTGCTGGAGGCTGAATCTGGCAAGGGATGTCCTGGACTTCGCCTTCACCCTGTTTGAAGATGAGGAGGGATGTTTCTTTTTGAAGCTGAAGTTTTTTCCCTCTTTTGGGTCTTCACTGAAGAGGAAGAGTCCTCTCAGATTGGCTGAAGAGTTCTTTCATAGAGGAGGGTCGTCAGCTAGTTTGCTCGACCACATCTTGTCCACACGGTAAGATTGGAATAGTATGGACACTTCTGGGAGAGAGGGCCTTCTTACAGACATTTTATACAGGAGGATTGACTGTCAGAGGCAGACATGGTGTCTATGCAAGACTCACACCTTTTAAATCCTGGGGAACCAAGCATAATGAACTGGGAAAAACAGCGGGAACAAATTTTATTATTATTTTTTGCAGAAAAAACAGGGGAGAAGGGTTCAAAAACTAGGAAAAAGCTGAAAACTGA